>NC_067248.2:7878787-8181818 GCF_019359855.2 Lolium perenne | reverse complement strand
AGAGCCATATACCCTAGGTGAAATAGTAGCTAAAACCGTAGGAAAGACTTTACCCTGGGCGTGGTATAGGTAAAAAAAACCTAGGTCTAGTAAAGACCGGAAATGCTGCTTCAACTAG
This sequence comes from Lolium perenne, assembly GCF_019359855.2. NCBI lineage: Eukaryota > Viridiplantae > Streptophyta > Magnoliopsida > Poales > Poaceae > Lolium > Lolium perenne. Next base: position 8,181,700 of record NC_067248.2, on the reverse strand, counting down.
CCTGCATCTAGCAAGCTCTAGGAAAAAGTTATTTACCTAGGACACACTTTGGTTGTATGCCTTCTTCCAAAATTAGGATGCCGATAATTTTTGGTCGAATCAAACCTTTTAAAGTTTAACCAACTATATAGAAAAGTGTTGACATTTATAATTACATATTAATATAATTAGTACAGCTACATAATACAAGTTAATCGCATGGCTTAACTTAATCTCTCTCCCTTTCTTTTTTATGTATCAGGTACCCGGATGACCCGTTCGACAGAATCAGGAAATCCGATTTGCTGGGACCCCTCGAAATGGCCGGTGGGATCAGATGTGTATCCACTGCAAGACCAATTTTCGTCCGCACACATGAAGAACCACCGCAGAGGCCGGGTTATGCAGACGGCAGTGGTTGGGCAGAGAGGGTTCCTATCCTATGAGTTCATGTTCGAGCAACAGTGCAAATTCATGGGTTGCCACATATTTCGCGGAAATAGAAGATCTGGCCCCTCCTGAAACCAGAAACTTCACGGTAGAGGTTTCAGATTGGCCCAAATACAGTGGTTTGACTGTTGATGTAGCAGCGGAGGCTAGAGGTAAATACCGTCTCTATGAGCCAAGGTGTATCAACGTAGTGGCGAAGCTTGCCGAGAAGTTCTGGGGGGCAAAATACAAGAATTTATTGTTTTTGGGGGGGGGGGCAAATTGCTCAAATTTTCCTGTACTAGGCCTGGTGGAAACAAATTTCTTCAGTAATTGGAAAAAAGGTGGGGGGCGGTGGCCCCCCTGAATGCTTCATAGCTACGCCAGTGTATCAACGTATCGGTTTATCCTCTTGTCTTTCTGAAGTTAAAGAAGAGGGGTGATTTTTCCAAAGGGCCTATCATAAATGCAGTCGAGATCTACACATACATACCGATTACTGCAGGTAAGCAATCACCCTTTCCTGTAGTAATATATACTCCACCATATAAACAAATATTGGACAATGAAACAAAAAACTGCTAGTGTATATTAGATTATAGTTAGGCTGCAGCCATATACTCCACCATGTAAACAAATATTGGACAATGAAACAAAACTGCTAGTGTATATTAGATTATAGTTAGGCTGTAGCCATATACTCCACAATGAAACAAATTTAGTCCACTGGTGCATCAGACACACCCCTTTTCATGCACATATACAAGCAAGTTCTACTTAATCTTTGTGGGAGTTCATCGTAAGTACTGTTCTAACAAAGTCTTTATGCACCATCAAGTACCATATCCTGTTATATACACACCCAACCAAGCCTTCTATTTTCTTGGCCATATAATTAGGAACAATTTTACTCGGAAGCATGTCATGTCTTATGTACCATGCCTTAAAAGAACATTGAAATGCACTTGAGCAGTAGCATGCTTGTTTCATTTAGCTGATATACACAAACCTGCAACTGCAATTTCAGTGCTCCAATCCAGTCAAGACTGGTGGGTCAAAGCCCTGTATACATGTTTCCCAAGTTCAGCAGGCGGTACTTCTAGCTTAATGCCACCGTCATTAATAGTTTCGAGATCACACAAGTAGTAGCAGTGTATCACATAAGTATCTGATCAGTTATCACCTCAAAAAATCGATGGAACATAATCTATGGTTTGTATAAAAACTCAGCGTACCCCAGAGATGCCTCCAGATGTGAAGGGACGCCACTCTGGTGCATGGGCTGCTTCTGCCAAACTGTGCACAGTTGAGAAAACATCTGCCCAAGCTTCTTTGCAACTCAAGAAGTAAAAAATTCACGTCAATACATAAGCAGCAACATTATCTCAATTCTCAGTTCCATGTAAGCAGCAGCAGCAGTAGCACACACATATATACGGCCTGAAATTGCATCATCACACATATGGCTAGAGACCTAATGTCTCAAGGAAGGAGGCAATCAATCGATGGAGAAACAGAGCCATCGATTTTTGCACATTTGATCAAATAGCTGGCCTGCATCACCCAACCTCCCATTTGAGATAGATAGATACAGGAACATGGGGCAATCAATCGATGGGGCTGAGGTTGTGGATGTAATGTGGGAGAAAGCACGCCGCTGGCCTCCGCCAGAGATCATGCAGGCCAGGGTGAGGGCTTTGTCAGGCCAACATTGTTACAGCACTCACCAGCTACAACCTCTCTGCATCCCAGCCAGACATTGTTTAGCTTAAGTCTAAATTCCGAGTAGCTTAATTAAATTATCGTAAGTTGTAATGGATGTTTTTAGCTGAGCCTGTCTGATCTTATAAGATACAGGTGGGGTGGAAGGGTGGATCAGCTAATAGAGAAAACATTATTTTTCCTGTACCGTATCTGTACCCAGCCAGCGACGGCTCCAGAGCTTGGCAAGCTCGCTTCTTCCTCCCGTCTCTCTCAGGTCGCCATCGACCAGCATCCATGGTCTGACAAAGTGGTACCAGAGCCAAGCTCCTCCGCCTGCTAAGTCGCACCGGCGGCACACCCTCCCTCCTACCCCCTCTCCGCTGCTCCCTCGCGTCGTCAGCCCATCTCTCGATTCGGCAAGACCACCATGCCGCCATGTCAAATCGCTCCAGACCGACCTCGCGTACCAGCCGCGACGGGCCGATCATCCGATCCACCATGTTAGAATTTTTTTATGATTTAGCAAAACCACTAAATGGGCTTAGCCCTCTATAGCCTCGTTATAGCCTTCCGTAGCTGCCAAAAAAGATGCCGCTATATGGAATAGCCGGCTATTTAAAATTTTGCCCAATAGTAGGTGATACACCATCATAGGAACCACATCAAAATCAATGAAATCCTTATACGGTCCAATCTCAAAATCAACACGCACAATGTGGTTTACCTTCATCTCACCATTATCACTCAACCATTGAATATAATATGGATATGGGTGCAGTAGATACTTCAGTTTCAGCTTGGCACATAACTCCTTGCTTGCTAAATTGCGATAACTCATGCCATCAATAATGACCTTGCAAGCTTTATGAGGACCAACTAGTGCCTTTGTTTGGAACAAATTGCAGCGTTGAGTAGATGCACTCGGCTGCACATTAAGAGCATGCTGTGACACAACAATAGTGGGTGAACTTCAGACGGAAAAACATCTACACCATCACTGTCATAATCATCATCTTCCGGAGCATCCGAATCAGCATCATCTCCAGTCTCATACTCATCATTGTAATAAATGGACATTACTTTGCGGTTCGAACAATCTCTCTTGAAGTGACTTTTTCCACCACATGTATGACAATTCATATCGCGGTTGCGCGCAGTAGACATGCTAGAACTACTTTGTGCTTGCAGTAGATTCGGGCTTCTTTGTGTAGGACACATTGGAGACCGGCTTGCTAGACGAAGTAGGAAAAGGTGCGGAGCGCGAATATGTCACCGACGCCATAGATGGGGGCGCCCTAGGCATGAAGCGCCCAACTCCCGTAGCACGACCTTTGATTTGCGCTTCTTCAGCTAACCGTGCTTCAGCTTCTCTTGCATGATGTAGCAGTTGATTCATAGTATTGTAAGTGTGATGGCAAACAATGCCCTTGATATTATACTTCAAACCATGTAAGAAACGCTGCATTGTCATCTGAAGTGACTCACAGACACGGCCACGCTGCATAAGCATCTCCATGAAATAAGCATCAACCGTCATAAAACCTTGTCTCAAGAGGGTCAACTTATCAAATATAGATCGCAAATAATTAGTGGGAACAAAGCGCTCTTGCATAATTGCCTTAATCTCACGCCAAGTAAGAACAAGAACTTCTCCATCTTCTTGACGAGCACGTGTAACTCCATCCCACCAACGCAATGCATCACCATCAAATTCTGAGGAAGCCAGTTTGATCTTCCTATCTTCAGTATAGTCATCACCATCAAATTCTGGTGTTGGGTCAAGTTCTCAACATTTAACTGCAACGCTTGAATAGACCGCCGAATGTCCGTCACTTGTACTTGGATTGTATTGATGGTCTCACCAGTAGTGTCAAGCGTCTTGGAGACTTTCTCAATGTCCTCATTAAGTTTTTGGCCTTGTTTGCCAAATTCTCATCGCATATCATTACGGAGGACTTCATACTCCCTCAAAGTCATAACATCAGCTGCATCCTTCTGTTTCTGGTTAACAATTTTGGCATCACTAGAAGACATGGTTAGTAGATTAGTGCACTAAAACAAATTTATGTGGTGGTACTCTCACAACTCACTCAAAACTGATAAGACAAAGATAAATCTTACCGCTCCAAAGTGAATTAGTATTGCTTACCACTTGTGTACCGACAACTACTGCACGAATGTAGCGAAGAGAACATCAAGGGTATAAGAACAATCACACGACAAAGCAGGATATATCTGGGGCTGTAGATAGGCTACCTATTTGCACCAATAACAAGCTGTAGCGCTGACCGTAGAACAACCAACGATACTCACACAAGACGATAAATGTGGCAATGCAACTATATGGATGAAAAGGTTGCAATGCATTCGAGAGACACTAGCAAAGCTCAACGAAACAGGCACAAGATTGGTCAACTATAGGTGCAGAAAAGTAAACTAGGCCTTCACTTGATCTTACTAGCACTTCACTTTTTCTTTTTGGATTTTCTTTTTGTAACACACGCAACACTTGTAGCTCTTTTTGCTTCTTTTCTATTTTCTCTTTATTTTTTATTTTTATGACGCAACTCTTTGTAACACGGCCAACAGAAATTGCGAAGCACCAAAACCCTAATGAGCAGCCTGTCGAGCGGTAAAACTAGTCTCTTTTGGGAAAGTTACTAGTCACGTATATCGAAAGACTGTGTCTATGGTTGGGAACACGCAAACTGTATGCTATATGGCCTCGGAGCAACAAAAACTGAAAACTAGATGATAGCAGAGACACAAACCCTAACAATCTACTAGATGAAACACAAAGATACGCAATAACAACTACGAAAAGCAACTAAAACTCGAAATTGATGCAATCTAAGGCTATGGCAAACCCTAACCCTAACTTTTTTTTTGGCTTTTTTTGGATAGGAAACACTCACAACTCAACTATGGGGTGGATTGTGGATGACTTACTGATACGTCTGCGACGTATCGATAATTTCTTATGTTCCATGCCACATTATTGATGATATCTACATGTTTTATGCACACTTTATGTCATAATTATGCGTTTTCTGGAACTAACCTATTGACGAGATGCCGAAGGGCCAGTTGCTGTTTTCTGCTGTTTTTGGTTTCAGAAATCGTAGTAAGGAAATATTCTCGGAATCGGACGAAATCAACGCCCAGCATCCTATTTTTCCACGAAGCTTCCAGAACACCCGAGAGTCGCTAGAGGGGAGCCCTGGTGGGCCCAGGAGGTAGGCCAGCGCGGCCCAGGCCCTGGCCGCGCTGCCTTACCCTCTCACCGCCTCTTCGACCCTCCGACTCCGCCTCTTCGCCTATTTAAGCCCCCTCGACCTAAAACCTCGATACGGAAAAGCCACGGGACGAGAAACCTTCCAGAGCCGCCGCCATCGCGAAGCCAAGATCTGGGGGACATGAGTCTCTGTTCCGGCACGCCGCCGGGACGGGGCAGTGCCCCCGGAAGGCTTCTCCATCGACACCGCTGATACGTCTCCAACGTATCCATAATTTATGTCGTTCCATGCTTGTTTTATGACAATACTTACATGTTTTGCTTGCACTTTATGATGATTTCATGCATTTTCCAGAACTAACCTATTAACAAGATGCCACAGTGCCAGTTCCTGTTTTCTGCTGTTTTTGGTTCCAGAAAGGCTGTTCGGGCAATATTCTCGGAATTGGACGAAATCAACGCCAAACATCCTATTTTTCCCGGGAGGCTCCAGAACACCGAAGAAGAGTCGGAGAGGGGCCAGAGGGCCACCACACCATAAGGCGGCGCGGCCTGGCCTGGGCCCGCACCAGCCTATGGTGAGGAGCCCCCAGGTGCCCCCCTGCGCCGCCTCTTCGCCTATATAACCCCTTTCGACCTAAAAACGCAGCACCAATTGACGAAACTCCAGAAAGACTCCAGGGGCGCCGCCACCGTCGCAAAACTCCAATTCGGGGGATAGAACTCTCTGTTCCGGCACCCTGCCGGGACGGGGAAGTGCCCCCGGAAGCCATCTCCATCGACGCCACCGCCTCCATCATGCTCCGTGAGTAGTTCCCCCATGGACTACGGGTTCTAGCAGTAGCTAGTCGGTATTCTCTCCTCCATGTACTTCAATACAATGATCTCATGAGTTGCCTTACATGATTGAGATCCATCTGATGTAATCGGTGTTGTGTTTGTTGGGATCCGATGGATGATACATTATGATTACTCTATTTATAAAGTTTGTGAAGTTATTGTTGCTGCAATCTTGTTATGCTTAATGCTTGTCACTAGGGCCCGAGTGGCATGATCTTAGATTTGAGCTCTATACTTATTGCTTAGATTGTATCTAGAAGTTGTATGCACATGTCACTGTCCGGAACCAAAGGCTCCGAAGTGACAAGAATCGGGACAACCGGAGGGGATGGCGGTGATGTGAGGGACACATGTTTTCACGGAGTGTTAATGCTTTTCTCCGGTACTCTATTAAAAGGAGTACCTTAATATCCAGTAGTTTCCCTTGTGGCCCGGCTGCCACCGGCTGGTAGGACAAAAGATGTTGTGCAAGTTTCTCATTGCGAGCACGTACGACTATAATTGGAAAACATGCCTACATGATTAATGATCTTGATATTCTTTCTTAATGCTTTGATTCCTATCAATTGCCCAACTGTAATTTGTTCACCCAACACTTGTCACTTGTTATTGGAGAGTTACCACTAGTGTAGATCGCTGGGAACCCCGGTCCATCTCTCATCATTATATACTCGTTCTATATGTCATTGGAAGTAGTATCAACTATTTTCTGGTGCCATTGCTCTCATATTGCTATTACTGCTGCTGTGTTACTATTACTACAGCTCTCATACTACTGCTACTTTCACATCACCCCTGTTGCTAGTGTTTTTCCAGGTGCAGCTGAATTGACAACTCAGTTGTTAAGGCTTATAAGTATTCTTTACCTCCCCTTGTGTCGAATCAATAAATTTGGGTTTTACTTCCCTCGAAGACTATCGCGATCCCCTATACTTGTGGGTTATCAAGACTGTTTTCTGGCGCCGTTGCTGGGGAGGCATAGCTCTACTCATAAGTTCACCTGGGGAGTACACTCTACCTCTCTCTCTGTTTTTATTTTGTTTTATTTTGTTTTGCTTAGTTTATTTTTATCTAGCTTACTTTTGCTTAGTTTATTTTTGTCTTGTTTTATTTTCCTCATATACCCAAAAATCCATAAAAATTTGAAAAATCAAAAAATTAAAAACTGCTGTTATGGGAGAACCAACAACCTACTTGGAGCTTATAGAATGTTATAATAATTATAGAGAATCAAGAACTGGTAAAGTAATGAGTGCTATGATAGAAAAATTGAATACAATGGCTAAAATCTTGCTTAAACGCCATGGTATAAACTGTTGCTCTCAACAGGATACTAAACATCTTAAATTTCAATGTGGCTTTAGTGAGGAATTTTTAATTAAGAACTATAATCGGAATTGCTATATTCATTATGGGTTCGAAGAGGTAGAACAATTTGTCTTATTTATGGGAGCCTCTGAGATAGAATCCTTCATGGTTGAGAATTATGAAACTTGTGTTGCTTGTAAGGACCTTAAAGATTATGTCTCTTTTATCCTTAATTCTTGCATAGAATGCTACAGTGGTAATCCTTATATCATTGACTATAAAGAGAGACTCATTAATGCACAAGGATGCACTCACAATTTGCAGGAACCTGTGGAAGAAGAAATTGACGAACCTGAAAGCTCATTGGATGAAAAAGAGGAGGAAATTGATGAACTTGAAAGCTCATTGGATGAAAAAGAAGAGGAGAGTGATGAACAAAAGGAGGAAGAATTGATTAGCTACCCATGCCAACCTTCTAATGAGAGTAACTCTTTATCTCTTACACTGTTTGATTGCCCTCCATGCTTACCGGAAGAGGTTGAATGTTATGTTCCTGTGGATTCTTTTGAAATATTACCTATGAGTAAAACTTGTGAAAATAATTATGCTACTATTATATATGATAATCCATGCTACTTTGATAAATCTTATGATAATGCTTTGTTTGTGCCTGATGTCGAAATGCATGGTACTAAAGAGTTTTGCGTAGCAAATGTTTATGATAAAGCTCTAGATGATGGTCCTATGTTACTTGATAATATTAATTGTACTACTAATGAAAATGGGATTGGAGAGTTCTTACCTTCATGTATGAGTCCCATATCTCTTGAGATTGATCAATCATCATGTTATATTATTGATAAAAGTGTGTTTGAGAGTTTTAATCCCACTATTTCTGAGATTGATAAAAATTATATGTTTGTGGATCATGAAAAGTATGCTGCATGTGATAGTTATATTGTTGAGTTTGTTCATGAAGCTACTGAAAATTATTATGAGAGAGGAAAATATGGATGTAGAAATTTGCATGGTACTAAAACACCTCTCTATGTGCTTAAAATTTTGAAGTTACACTTGTTCTATCTTCCTATGCTTGTTACTTTGCTTTTCATGAACTTGTTTATTTACAAGATTCCTTTGCATAGGAAGCATGTTAGACTTAAATGTGTTATGGATTTGCCTTTTGATGCTCTCTTTTTCTTCAACTCTTATTTCTTGCGAGTGCATCGTTAAAACTGCTGAGCCCATCTTAATGGCTATAAAGAAAGAACTTCTTGGGAGATAACCCATGTGTTATTTTGCTACAGTACTTTGTTTTATATTTGTGTCTTGGAAGTTGTTTACTACTGTAGCAACCTCTCCTTATCTTAGTTTTGTGTTTTGTTGTGCCAAGTGAAGCCTCTAATCGAAGGTTGATACTAGATTTGGATTTCTGCGCAGAAACAGATTTCTATCTGTCACGAATCTGGGCTGTTTTCTCTGTAGGTAACTTAGAAAAATATGCCAATTTACGTGCGTGTTCCTCATATATGTACGCAACTTTTATTAGTTTTGAGTTTTCTGATTTGAGCAACGGAAGTATTTATTTAAAATTCGTCTTTACTGGCTGTTCTGTTTTGGCAGATTCTGTCTCTGTTTTTTGCATTGTCTCTTGTGGACTTTAAGCGAGATTTTCTAGACGTGGAGAGCTGTACCTAATGTTTTATTGAGTTCTTGCAATATGTCACTACAGGATCAAGGTGGATTCAAATTTTTTGAGTACTAACCCCTCTAATGAAGTTTATGAGAAGTTTGGTGTGAAGGAAGTTTTCAAGGGTCAAGAGAGGAGGATGATATATGATCAAGAAGAGTGAAAAGTCTAAGCTTGGGGATGCTCCCGTGGTTCATCCCTGCATATTTCAAGAAGACTCAAGCGTCTAAGCTTGGGGATGCCCAAGGCATCCCCTTCTTCATCAACTTATCAGGTTTCTTCTATTGAAACTATATTTTTATTCGGTCACATCATATGTGCTTTACTTGGAGCGTCTATGTGCTTTATTTTCGTTTGTTTATGCTTGAATAAATTCGGATCCTAGCAATCCTTGTGTGGGAGAGAGACACGCTCCGCTTTTTCATATGAACACTTGTTCTTCGTTTTACTTTTAATGTTCAATGATAAAAGTTGGAAGCAACAATACTTATGGTTATTTGGTTGGAAACAGAAAATGCCTCATAATGTCTTGGATAATTTGACACTTGGCAATTGTTTTGAGCTCTCAAGTAGATCATGATTAAGTTTTTTCATGTAGTTTAAACCTATTAGTGGAGAACTACTGTAGAGCTTGTTAAAATTGGTTTGCATAATTGATCTCTCTTAAGGTCTAGATATTTTCTGGTAAAAGTGTTTGAGCAACAAGGAAGACAGTGTAGAGTATTATAATGTTTGCAATATGTTCTTATGTAAGTTTTGTTGTACCGGTTCATACTTGTGTTTGCTTCAAACAACCTTGCTAGCCTAAGCCCTGTACTGAGAGGAAATGCTTCTCGTGCATCCAAAAACCTTGAGCCAAAACCTATGCCATTTGTGTCCACCATACCTACCTACTATGTGGTATTTCCCGCCATTTCAAAGTAAATTGCTTGAGTGCTACCTTTAAACAATTCAAAATGCTTCTCAATTTGTGTCAATGTTTTATAGCTCATGAGGAAGTATGTGGTGTTTATCTTTCAATCTTGTTGGGCAACTTTCACCAATGGACTAGTGGCTTCATCCGCTTATCCAATAATTTTGCAAAAAGAGCTGGCAATGGGATTCCCAGTCCCAAATTAATTAACAAAAATAGACACTCCTCCATGGTATGTGATTGTTGGACGGCACCCGAAGGATTCGGTTAGCCATGGCTTGAGAAAGCAAAGGTGGGGAGGAGTGTCATCTAAATAAAACTAAAATAAAAAGGCACTCCTTCATGGTATGAGATTGTTGGCAGGCACCCGAGGATTCGGTTAGCCATGGTTTGTGAAAGAAAGGTTGGAAGGAGTGCCACACAAAAATAAAATAATTCATGGGAGCCGCTCTTTGAAGGTTTGTCTGGCAAGGGGGTTAGAGTGCCCACTACCATTCGTTGACAACAACAAACACCTCTCAAAACTTTACTTTTATGCTCTCTTTATGTTTTCAAAACCAAAGCTCTAGCACAAATATAGCAATCAATGCTTCCCTCTGCGAAGGGCCATTCTTTTACTTTATGTTGAGTCAGTTTACCTACTTCCTTCCACCTTAGAAGCAAACACTTGTGTCAACTGTGCATTGATTCTTACATACTTGCCTATTTGCATTCATCATATTACTTTATGTTGACAATATCCATGAGATATGCATGTTGAAAGTTGAAAGCAACCGCTGAAACTTAATCTTCCTTTGTGTTGCTTCAATGACTTTACTTTGAATCTATTGCTTTATGAGTTAACTCTTGTACAAGACTTTTGATGCTTGTCTTGAAAGTACTCTTCATGAAAAGTTTTGCTATATGTTATCTATTTGTTAGCAACTATAGATTATTGCCTTGAGTCACTTCGTTCATTTCATATGCTTTGTAATAGTATGATCAAGGTTATGTAAGTAGCATGTCACTACAGAAATTATTCTTTTTATCGTTTACCTGCTCGGGACGAGCAGGAACTAAGCTTGGGGATGCTGATACGTCTCCAACGTATCCATAATTTCTGTCGTTCCATGCTTGTTTTATGACAATACTTACATGTTTTGCTTGCACTTTATGATGATTTCATGCATTTTCCGGAAATAACCTATTAACAAGATGCCACAGAGCCAGTTCCTGTTTCTGCTGTTTTTGGTTCCAGAAAGGCTGTTCGGGCAATATTCTCGGAATTGGACGAAATCAACGCCAAACATCCTATTTTTCCCGGGAGGCTCCAGAACACCGAAGAAGAGTCGGAGAGGGGCCAGAGGGCCACCACACCATAAGGCGGCGCGGCCTGGCCTGGGCCCGCGCCAGCCTATGGTGAGGAGCCCCCAGGTGCCCCCCTGCGCCGCCTCTTCGCCTATATAACCCCTTTCGACCTAAAAACGCAGCACCAATTGACGAAACTCCAGAAAGACTCCAGGGGCGCCGCCACCGTCGCGAAACTCCAATTCGGGGGACATAACTCTCTGTTCCGGCACCCTACCAGGACGGGAAAGTGCCCCCGGAAGCCATCTCCATCGACGCCACCGCCTCCATCATGCTCCGTGAGTAGTTCCCCCATGGACTACGGGTTCTAGCAGTAGCTAGTCGGTATTCTCTCCTCCATGTACTTCAATACAATGATCTCATGAGCTGCCTTACATGATTGAGATCCATCTGATGTAATCGGTGTTGTGTTTGTTGGGATCCGATGGATGATACATTATGATTAGTCTATCTATAAAGTTTGTGAAGTTATTGTTGCTGCAATCTTGTTATGCTTAATGCTTGTCACTAGTGCCCGAGTGGCATGATCTTAGATTTGAGCTCTATACTTATTGCTTAGATTGTATCTACAAATTGTATGCACATGTCACTGTCCGGAACCAAAGGCCCCAAAGTGACAAGAATCGGGACAACCGGAGGGGATGGCGGTGATGTGAGGGACACATGTTTTCACGGAGTGTTAATGCTTTGCTCCGGTACTCTATTAAAAGGAGTACCTTAATATCCAGTAGTTTCCCTTGAGGCCCGGCTGCCACCGGCTGGTAGGACAAAAGATGTTGTGCAAGTTTCTCATTGCGAGCACGTACGACTATAATTGGAAAACATGCCTGCATGATTAATGATCTTGATATTCTTTCTTAATGCTTTGATTCCTATCAATTGCCCAACTGTAATTTGTTCACCCAACACTTGTCACTTGTTATTGAAGAGTTACCACTAGTGTAGATCGCTGGGAACCCCGGTCCATCTCTCATCATTATATACTCGTTCTATATGTCATTGGAAGTAGTATCAACTATTTTCTGGTGCCATTGCTCTCATATTGCTATTACTGCTGCTGTGTTACTATTACTACTGCTCTCATACTACTGCTACTTTCACATCACCCCTGTTGCTAGTGCTTTTCCAGGTGCAGCTGAATTGACAACTCAGTTGTTAAGGCTTATAAGTATTCTTTACCTCCCCTTGTGTCGAATCAATAAATTTGGGTTTTACTTCCCTCGAAGACTATCGCGATCCCCTATACTTGTGGGTTATCAACCGCTGCCATCTCCACCGCCATCTCCATCAACGCTGCTGTCTCCCATGAGGAGGGAGTAGTTCTCCATCGAGGCTAAGGGCTGTACCGGTAGCTATGTGGTTCATCTCTCTTCCTATGTACTTCAATACAATAATCTCATGAGCTGCCTTACATGATTGAGATTCATATGATGATGCTTGTAATCTAGATGTCATTATGCTAGTCAAGTGGATTTTACTTATGTGATCTCCGGAGACTCCTTGTCCCACGTGTGTAAAGGTGACAGTGTGTGCACCGTGTGGGTCTCTTAGGCTATATTTCACAGAATACTTATTCACTGTTATGAATGGCATAGTGAAGTGCTTATTTATATCCCTTTATGATTGCAATGTGCTTTGTATCACAATATATCTATGTGCTACTCTAGTGATGTTATTAAAGTAGTTTATTCCTCCTGCACGGTGTAATGGTGACAGTGTGTGCATCGTGTAGTACTTGGCGTAGGCTATGATTGTGATCTCTTGTAGATTATGAAGTTAACTATTGCTATGATGGTATTGATGTGATCTATGCCTCCTTTCGTAGCGTGAAGGTGACAGTGTGCATGCTATGTTAGTACTTGGTTTGGTTATGTTGATCTGTCATGCACTCTAAGGTTATTTAAATATGAACATTGAATATTGTGGAGCTTGTTAACTCCGACATTGAGGGTTCGTGTAATCCTACACAGTTAGTGGTGTTCATCATCCAACAAGAGGGTGTAGAGTCTAGCATTTATCTATTTATTCTGTTATGTGATCAATATTGAGAGTGTCCACTAGTGAAAGTATGATCCCTAGGCCTTGTTCCTAAATACTGCTATCGCTGCTTGTTTATTGTTCTACTGCATTTGTACTGTCCGCAATATTACCACCATCAACCACACGCCAGTCCTGGACAGCAAAGCACTTTTCTGGTGCCGTTGCTACTGCTTATATTTATTCATACCACCTGTATTTCACTATCTCTTCGCCGAACTAGTGCACCTATTAGGTGTGTTGGGGACACAACAGACTTCTTGCTTTGTGGTTGCAGGGTTGCATGAGAGGGATATCTTTGACCTCTTCCTCCCCGAGTTCGATAAAACTTGGGTGATCCACTTAAGGGAAAACTTGCTGCTGTTCTATAAACCTCTGCTCTTGGAGGCCCAACACTGCCTACAGGAAAAGGAGTGTGCGTAGACATCAAGCACTTTTCTGGCGCCGTTGCCGGGGAACGAAGGAAAGCTACACCAATTCCTCCCTCGTCAACTACACGCCAGCAAGCACTTTTCTGGCGCCGTTGCCGGGGAGGAAAGGTAAAAGGCACTCATACTTCGGTTCCGTGTACGCATACTTTCTCTCGGGCGCCATTGTGTGTGTGCTCGAAGCTATTTCCTTTAGATCCTGCAATTGCATCTTTTTGTTTCTTGTTTACACTAGTTAGGCATAATGGAAAACAACAAAAATATGAGAGATCTTTATGAACTTTATCTTGAATTAGGACATGATGTGTTTGAAGAGAGAATTAAAAAACCCATGGAACTTTATATGCATGCTAATGGGAATGTTATTAATATGAATGCTTTGAACACTATTGTTGCTAATGCTATGGAAAATTCTAAGCTTGGGGAAGCTGGTTTTGATGAGCATGATCTTTTTAGTCCCCCAAGCATTGAGGAGAAAATTTACTTTGATGATACTTTGCCTCCTATTTATGATGATTATAATGATAGTAGTCTTTTGGTACCGCCTGTTATGGAGGATAAATTTGATTATGATTACAATATGCCTCCTATATTTGATGAAAGCCAATTTGTTGAATTTGCTCCCACTATTACTAATAAAATTGATTATGCCTATGTGGAGAGTAATAATTTTATGCATGAGACTCATGATAAGAATGCTTTATGTGATAGTTATATTGTTGAGTTTGCTCATGACACTACCGAAAGTTATTATGAGAGAGGAAAATATGGTTGTAGAAATTTTCATGTTACTAAAATGCCTCTCTATGTGCTGAAATTTTTGAAGCTACACTTGATTTATCTTTCTATGCTTGTTGCATTATGCTTCATGAACTTGTTTATTTACAAGATTCCTATGCATAGGAAGCATGTTAGACTTAAATGTTTTTTGTATTTGCTTCTTGATGCTCTCTTTTGCTTCAACGCTTATTTCTTGCGAGTGCATCATTAAAACTGCTGAGCCCATCTTAATGGCTATAAAGAAAGAACTTCTTGGGAGATAACCCATGAGTTTATTTTGCTACAGTACTCTATTTTATATTTGTGTCTTGGAAGTTGTTACTACTGTAGCAACCTCTCCTTATCTTAGTTTTGTGTTTTGTTGTGCCAAGTAAAGTCGTTGATAGTAAGGTTGATACTAGATTTGGATTACTGCGCAGAAACAGATTTCTTTGCTGTCACGAATCTGGGCAAAATTCTCTGTAGGTAACTCAGAAAATTATGCCAATTTACGTGAGTGATCCTCAGATATGTACGCAACTTTCATTCAATTTGAGCATTTTCGTTTGAGCAAGTCTAGTGCCTCAGTAAAATTCGTCTTTACGGACTGTTCTGTTTTGACAGATTCTACCTTTTATTTCGCATTGCCTCTTTTGCTATGTGGGATGGATTTCTTTGTTCCATTAACCTCCAGTAGCTTTGGGAAATGTCCAGAAGTGTTAAGAATGATTGTGTCACCTCTGAACATGTGAGTTTTTGATTATGCACTAACCCTCTAATGAGTTTGTTTCGAGTTTGGTGTGAAGGAAGTTTTCAAGGGTCAAGAGAGGAGGATGATATACTACGATCAAGAAGAGTAAAAAGTCTAAGCTTGGGGATGCCCCGGTGGTTCATCCCTGCATATTTCAAGAAGACTCAAGCATCTAAGCTTGGGGATGCCCAAGGCATCCCCTTCTTCATCGACAAATTATCAGGTTCCTTCTCTTGAAACTATATTTTTATTCGGTCACATCTTATGTACTTTACTTGGAGCGTCTGTTTGTTTCTATTTTTGTTTTTGTTTGAATAAATGCTTGTGTGGGAGAGAGACACGCTCCGCTGGTTCGTATGAACACATGTGTTCTTAGCTTTTAATTTTCATGGCGAAGGTTGAAACTGCTTCGTTAATTGTTATATGGTTGGAAACGGGAAATGCTACATGTAGTAATTGGTAAAATGTCTTGGATAATGTGATACTTGGCAATTGTTGTGCTCATGTTTAAGCCCTTGCATCATATGCTTTGCACCTATTAATGAAGAAATACATAGAGCTTGCTAAAATTTGGTTTGCATAATTGGTCTCTCTAAGGTCTAGATAATTTCTAGTAAAGATTTTGAACAACAAGGAAGACGGTGTAGGGTCTTATAATGTTTACAATATGTCTTTTATGTGAGTTTTGCTGCACCGGTTCATCCTTGTGTTTGTTTCAAATAACCTTGCTAGCCTAAACCTTGTATCGACAGGGAATACTTCTCATGCATCCAAAATCCTTGAGCCAAACATCATGCCATTTGTGTCCACCATACCTACCTACTACATGGTATTTCCCGCCATTCCAAGTAAATTGCTTCATGTGCTACCTTTAAACCTTCAAAATGCTTCTCAATTTGTGTTAATGTTTTATAGCTCATGAGGAAGTATGTGGTGTTTATCTTTCAACCTTGTCATTTACTCTTGACAGACTTTCATAATGGACTAGTGGCACATCCGCTTATCCAATAATTTTGCAAAAAGAGCTGGCAATGGGGTTCCCAGTCTCGATTAATCAAACTTCATTAATAATTCTCTTCACATGTTTTGCTCTGACTCATCAGTAAGCAACTTAATTTTGCAAATAGACACTCCTCCATGGTATGAGATTGATCATAGGCACCCGAGGATTCGGTTAGCCATGGCTTGTGTAAGCAAAGGTTGGGGGGAGTGTCACCCATAATAAAAACTAAAGTACATGTGTAAACAAAAGAGAAGAGGGATGATCTACCTTGCTGGTAGAGATAACGTCCTTCATGGGAGCCGCTCTTGAAAGTCTGGTTGGCGAGGTAGTTAGAGTGCCCACTACCATTAGTTGACAACAACAAACACCTCTCAAAATTTTACTTTTATGCTCTCTATATGATTTCAAAACTTAAAAAGCTCTAGCACATGATTTAATCCCTGCTTCCCTCTGCGAAGGGCCTTTATTTTACTTTTATGTTGAGTCAGTTCACCTATTTCTCTCCACCTCAAGAAGCAAACACTTGTGTGAACTGTGCATTGATTCCTACATACTTGCATATTGCATTTGTTATATTGCTTTGCATTGACAACTATCCATGAGATATACATGTTACAAGTTGAAAGCAACCGCTGAAACGTAATCTTTCATTGTGTTGCTTCAATGCCTTTACTTTGAATTATTGCTTTATGAGTTAACTCTTATGCAAGACTTATTGATGCTTGTCTTGAAGTACTATTCATGAAAAGTCTTTGCTTTATGATTCATTTGTTTACTCATGTCATTACCATTGTCTTGGATTTCTGCATTCATTACATGTGTTTACAATAGTATGATCAAGTTTATGATGGCATGTAACTCTAGATCTTTGTTATCGTTTACCTGCTCGGGACGAGCAGAAACTAAGCTTGGGGATGCTGATACGTCTCCGAAGTATCGATAATTTCTTATGTTCCATGCCACATTATTGATGATATCTACATGTTTTATGCACACTTTATGTCATAATTATGCGTTTTCTGGAACTAACCTATTGACGAGATGCCGAAGTGCCAGTTGCTGTTTTCTGCTGTTTTTGGTTTCAGAAATCGTAGTAAGGAAATATTCTCGGAATCGGACAAAATCAACGCCCATCATCCTATTTTTCCACGAAGCTTCCAGAACACCCGAGAGTCGCCAGAGGGGAGCCCTGGTGGGCCCAGGAGGTAGGCCGGCGCGGCCCAGGCCCTGGCCGCGCCGCCTTACCCTCTCACCGCCTCTTCGACCCTCCGACTCCGCCTCTTCGCCTATTTAAGCCCCCTCGACCTAAAACCTCGATACGGAAAAGCCACGGGATGAGAAACCTTCCAGAGCCGCCGCCATCGCGAAGCCAAGATCTGGGGGACATGAGTCTCTGTTCCGGCAGGCCGCCGGGACGGGGAAGTGCCCCCGGAAGGCTTCTCCATCGACACCGCTGCCATCTCCACCGCCATCTTCATCAACGCTGCTGTCTCCCATGAGGAGGGAGTAGTTCTCCATCGAGGCTAAGGGCTGTACCGGTAGCTATGTGGTTCATCTCTCTTCCTATGTACTTCAACACAATAATCTCATGAGCTGCCTTACATGATTGAGATTCATATGATGATGCTTGTAATCTAGATGTCATTATGCTAGTCAAGTGGATTTTACTTATGTGATCTCCGGAGACTCCTTGTCCCACGTGTGTAAAGGTGACAGTGTGTGCACCGTGTGGGTCTGTTAGGCTATATTTCACAGAATACTTATTCACTGTTATGAATGGCATAGTGAAGTGCTTATTTATATCCCTTTATGATTGCAATGTGCTTTGTATCACAATATATCTATGTGCTACTCTAGTGATGTTATTAAAGTAGTTTATTTGTCCTGCACGGTGTAATGGTGACAGTGTGTGCATCGTGTAGTACTTGGCGTAGGCTATGATTGTGATCTCTTGTAGATTATAAAGTTAACTATTGCTATGATGGTATTGATGTGATCTATGCCTCCTTTCGTAGCGTGAAGGTGACAGTGTGCATGCTATGTTAGTACTTGGTTTGGTTATGTTGATCTGTCATGCACTCTAAGGTTATTTAAATATGAACATTGAATATTGTGGAGCTTGTTAACTCCGGCATTGAGGGTTCGTGTAATCCTACACAGTTAGTGGTGTTCATCATCCAACAAGAGGGTGTAGAGTCTAGCATTTATCTATTTATTCTATTATGTGATCAATATTGAGAGTGTCCACTAGTGAAAGTATGATCCCTAGGCCTTGTTCCTAAATACTGCTATCGCTGCTTGTTTACTGTTCTACTGCATTTGTACTGTCCGCAATATTATCACCATCAACCACACGCCAGTCCTGGACAGCAAAGCACTTTTCTGGTGCCGTTGCTACTGCTTATATTTATTCATACCACCTGTATTTCACTATCTCTTCGCCGAACTAGTGCACCTATTAGGTGTGTTGGGGACACAAGAGACTTCTTGCTTTGTGGTTGCAGGGTTGCATGAGAGGGATATTGACAAGGGATTAACTTGTCAATGCCTACGGATTGTAGACTAGGGTTTAGTTGGAAGTAGAGGGCAAGTAGATCTCGAAGGTTTCAGCCGAAAAGTACTCGACGATTACAAAACTAGGGTTTGAGAACAATGATTCAATGCTTTCTTTGTCCCTCGACTCCCCCTTATATAGGAGGCGGAGCCGAGGGATTCGTGTTATACAAGTTACAAAGTCCGGGAAGGTTTCTAACTCATCCCGCAAGATTACAAATAACACTTCCTATTACAACTCTAGCTTTCCATAATAATATCTTGGGCTTCCGAATCTTCTTATTCCTCAGGTAGTGGGCCTTCAGTAAACCCCGGGTACCATCTTCGGCAGGCCCATTTGGGATGCCTATGTCAGTAGCCCCCGAGATTTTGCTTGAATCGCAGAGTTAAGGAAAATCTCCACTGTTTATTTTTATTCGACAACTTCAACTTTTCTATATTTCTTCTCATAAACTTCTATATTGTACAGGGATAATGGTAGTTGGGGCTAGTTCATCTGACGGATCAGGTACTAGTTAACTGCTCTAGTGGCAATCCGCAAAAACCTACTTCAAGATCACGTCCCTGGACATGATCTCGTGATACTGGTGTAAACTTCGACAGGTGCCGCTTAAGGTCTTACCATTCTGTCGAGTCCCAGTAAAATTTATCGAGTACCTAACGCGTCCGTTAGGATTTTTCTTCGTATCTGTTGATACGGATAAAAGTAGCAGAGCGCAGTCTTCGGTGATGCCACGCCCAGCAGAACGGATCTGGGGTCTTACCTTCGCAAATTTGCGGCATTCAGAAATTGATCGCAACTTTGGCGTTCTGAGAATATATTGTCGAGTGCTTATTCGGCTGTTGGAATGGCACATTTTATCGAGTCAAAAATGACTTATATTGCTCTCCCGATGGGAGTATATGCAGAGTTATTTGTAACTCGAAATATACTCTTTTGTTCTGCTATCTTTCTTTTTTCTCTTTCATTTTTTTTTTCTTTTTCTCTCTTTTTATGATTTCATCGGGCACGCGAACAGCGTTCCCGATGAGAGTAGCCCCCGAGGCTACAACCAAGGATTTGTACTTGGTTGTAGGCTCCACGCCTTATGCCGCTATATTTTCTTTTTATCTCCCGACATTTTACAGTTTCTCGGGTGCGCGAACAGCGCTCCCGATGGGAGTAGCCCCCGAGGCTATGAACAAATATTTGTATTTGATCATAGGCTCACGCCATTTCTATTTTGCTGTTCTAGACCTTTTCCTTTTTTCCGAAGTAGCCCCCGAGCATTTGATCAAAAACTTGTATTGGATCAGAGGCTCAGTATTATTTTTCCATGTCGCCTTTTATGAAACTGTAGAGTCGAATTTTTTCCTCTGCCAAGGTGACGTTATTGCTGACGATAGCCACGATTGCGAGTCAAAAAATCGCGAGAAGCCTTCTCCCGCTGCCTTGCGGGCCCAATTGATCCACTATCTTGCCACGTCGTGCAACTGGGGGACACACGTCCTCCGCTCTTTCTGGCGCACGTACCGTAACTTCTCCAATGTTGAATTACTTTTTTACCCTCATTTCCACGTGGCTAGCATCTGCCACATATTTTCCTTATCCAACGGTCCGCCGCTTCAGCGCACCTCTATATAAGGTCTCCTTCTTCCTCCTCGAGCACCTCCACTCGCGCCGTCCTCCTGTTCCCATCTACAAATTTCTTCCTGCAACCCTGCGCCATTGAAGCTCTTCGTCTCCAAGCTGCAAACCCTGCGCCATTGTTGATGGCACCTCGTCGGTTGACAAGGCACAGTACGCCGGAGTCCTCCATGGCCGCCGTGGATCTAGGGACGGCGGAGTGGGAAAGATCAAAGATTTCCACCCAGGACATCAACATGCTGAAGAAGCTGGGGATCAGCAAGAAGCCCAAAGCGCTGTGCTTCCCCAGTGAAGAGAGCTACCCAACCCCTCCAATGGGGTATCGGGTAAGTTTTGTCGACCACCTCATCCGCGGTCTTTCCGCCCCCATTCATCCTTTTCTCCGCGGACTGCTTTATATCTATGGTCTGCAACTCCACCACCTCACACCAAACTCGATTCTTCACATCTCCATTTTCATCACCCTTTGCGAGGCCTTCCTTGGCGTCCAGCCTAACTGGGCGCTATGGAAGCGCATTTTTTTCTGTCGCCGTAATGGCTCTCCCAATGTCGCCTATAATATAGGCGGCGTTGTAATTTCTGTTCGGCCCACTGTCGATTACTTCGACGTCAAACTCCCTGACTCAGTGCAAGGATGGCGCAAGAAGTGGTTGTACATTCAAGAGGAAAACCATGGATGCGCTGAGGACAACATCCCTCCTTTTGATGGCGCCGAGAAAATCTTTCGCCGCCGCTCCTGGGACGCAGAGGCTACCGAAGAAGAAAAAGCGTCGACAGAAACCTTGATGGCTCGCATCCACGAGTTGCAAAATACTCGCGGCAAAGAGTTATCGGGTATCCAAATCACTGCATACTTTCTTAGGACTAGAGTGTAGCCGCTTCAGGCTCGCAAATATCCTCTCTAGAAATATGCTGGCGACAAGGACGTGGATCGGCTGTCGGAGAATTTGGAGGTCAAGGATTTAGAAAAACTTGTCCAAAAAATCTCGTCTCTCAACAAAAAAGATGCTGTCCCTTCTTCTTGCCGTGTGACACCATTCAGCGTCGCCAATCCACTTCCTAAGGTAATCTTTGTCTATTGTCTTGTTGCTGCTTTGCTATCTTTTTTGTAACTTCTTTTCTGATATCTCTCCTTGTTTTATTTTATACAGAATCATCTAGACCTTGTCTCGCTTCCTCCTCTTCCTGAAGGTGAAGAAGTCGAAGAAAGAGCCATTGTCACTGATGACAATCAAGAAGCTCCGTCTTTTGTGAATGAACCCGTGGATTCTCGAAAATCTGCAGGGTCTTCCGAAGGCACTGCGTCGGCACTATCTCCTCCTCCCGCTGTTTCTCCAAAGGGCAAAAGGAAGAGGAATGATGTCGAAGATTCCGGCACCTCCAAAGCCGAAGAAGTTGACCCTTCACGCCAGAAGGCAACTTATGATCCTTATCTTGAATCCCTCGTCAGCTCGTAAGTCATTTTATTTCTCCTTATTTCTGTACTCAAAGAATTTTGTCTTATCTTGTTTTTTATGCTGTCTATTTTTTATCACAGCGATGACGAGGAAGAAGTACCAACTTTTGACGTGGCTCCTCGAACGAGCACGTCACATACTCTAATTGTTTCGGAGACACCAGTTGAGGGAGAAGAATCTTCGCCTCCTCAACTGAATGTTGTCGCCACCACTCCTCCTTCAAGCCCTGCTGCTCCTTTACCAAAAAGGACAAGGGTTGAAACGATCGTGGAACCTACCCTTCAATTGGGTAGCTCTTCTAATCCACTCTTAGATGATGTAAGTTTTTGATTTTCTTGCCAGTATCTATATTTCCTCCGTCTTCTTCTTGATGCCTTCATATTTTCCTCACACCTATGTTTTCTATCTTTGTTCTTCTTTGACAGCCCATGATCAAAGAGCTTGTTCGAATCGGATCCCAATTCATTGGGTACCGTGAGTATGCTAGCAGGACTGAAGGTAATAACTTTTTTGCTGTCGTTGTTTCTGACTTCTTGCTCCTGTTTTTGTCGCAATTTTGACGGTTCTTTTCTATTTTGACAGAGAAACTTGCAGAGGCCAACAAGCTTGCTGCCACTCTTGCTCAGAAATTGGAGCAAAGTGAAACGGCTCGCAAGAAGGCTGAACTTGTTGCTAACCAAGCCAAAGCGGAGGCTGATGAGGCCAAGGCAAAGGCTGCTGGTGTCGAGGAACTGCAGAAAAGACTTGAGGATGCTGAAGCTGCTTTAAACGAGCACAAAGCCGCACAGCCTACTCGTGAAAAGGGAATCCTCAAGCGCCTGAATTCGCAAAACCGGCGCTTCCAAGGTAATTTTATCGATCCCTTCTATTTTTCATAGGACTTGCTTTTTCTTGCTGTCGACCAACATTTATTTCCTGTGGCAGGCCAAACAAACCAAGAGTTTGATCTGGAGAATCCCGACAATGATCCTCTCCTAGACGCACTTTCTTATCTGGAGTTTCATGGATCCGAAATTCGTGAAGGCGTGGTGAATGCTGACGCAGGATTGTCGAAGCTGTTCCCCTACTTCTTCCCGAAGAAAGAGGAGCCCAAGACTTTCCTTGCCCTTGCCAAGAGCTTCAATCCATCAGAGGACCTTGGACTGAAAATGCGCCAGGAGAACACGAAGATTGCTGTCGAGAGCACTGTTGCCTTGGTCACTGACAGCCAACAAACTGTTGACTGGATGAAGGTTGGCGACACCGAGCAGATAGAGCAGACAAAATGGCGGTCGCTGATTAAGGCAGCCAAGCCCAACACGAAGAAAATCCTGGCCTATCTCGGGATCAAGCCATCTTCAACTCCTAGCTCATCAAGGCCGGACGTCTAGTTGAATGCCTCATTTTTTTTCTTTTCTTTGCTTTCTATTTCTTTTGCCCTTGTCGCCACTTTAGCTTTGGCGACAATTATCCTAGTAGTCCTTTTGGAGCACTTCTGTAATACCCTTGTAAATTTTCTGGAAATCAATGAAATTCTTCCTGGCACTATCATTGATCCTGGGATTTTCTTTGCCAGTTAATATTTGATAACTACTCGGTCAATCCTTGCTCTACCGATACGTCACCTGCTTCTTCATTCTCGAAGAAAACCTTTGCCGGAGATTTTTCAAGTGAACACTTGTCGCAAGATTTGCAAGAACTTCGCCAACAACTTCAATCCATGAAGAAACAAACTCTTGCAATGATGGAACAATCTCGACAAGCGTCCGAGAGAGAGAAAATTGCTCTTCAACAGGCAAAAGAAGCCATTGCTGCGAAGGATGCTGTTGTTGCTGAGGCTGCTGAAACTTCTTCTCGCGAGAATTATATGCTTCAGCTAATGACTGACGCCAGTTTGGACATGACAGGTATGTTTCCTGCTCATAACCATGTTGGATGTTGTTCTTTGCTATTCGTTCCTTGATATTTTGTTTGCTGTGCCAGGCTCATTTCTGGATACTGCTGCCGAGGACCAACGTGTTGAGGCTCGAACCAGTGTTTTGCTGAGACTGGCTGCGCAACATGGATCTAATTTTTGGGTCACTCCTGAGCGCACCCGCCAAATCGTCAGATTTCAAGATTGCGCGGCTCAGGTCCGTGACTTCCTTGACTTCTGTACAAAGACTTTATTCTTAGTTTATGGAACCATGTTCCCTAGGAACAAGATGCCAGAGACCCTTCCAGCTTTAATGGAAAAATTTCGAGATGCTCCTCGAATCGATGGCTTTGTGCGGGCTCAACTTTCCGCTGGTGCAAGATTTGCCATGATGATGATAAAAATTTGCCATCCGAAATTGCCCATAGATCAAATTGTTCCTACTTGCCTGGCGAAGATGGCAAAGAAAAAGAGAAATATGGGCAAGATTGATGATTTGGTGACTCCTGTTGCCGAAGATATGATGGATGAACTTCTTCGGATGGATTCTGAGTTCTTCGTGAAGGGAAGCTATGCTGAGCATAGTACTCGTCCTTCTACTGAGCGAATAACCATAGACCATGTGCTAGGTTTCCCTTGAAGACTTTTTCCTCTTCTTGCTGTAGTTCCATCATTGATACATCTTTGTGTATTTGTAAACACAATCTATATTGTAAAGCTATCAACTCTGTATTTTTTTTTGATCATCGAGCCCCCGAGCCTCTGGCTGGCCCAATCCTTTTTAGCACAAAGGACAAGCCGGTTTGTTTACTTATAATGACCAAACGTTCTCGAGGACACACGGGATTTTAGTCTAGTGCTTTCGCTACATACGGCTAATTAATCTTCATTGTTTTGATAAGTGTTGTGTGGGTGAACCTATGCTAATGTACCGCCCTTCCTAGGACTAATACATACTTGTGATTATACCCCTTGCAAGCATCCGCAACTACAAGAAAGTAATTAAGAATAAATCTAACCACAGCCTTAAACTCTGAGATCCTGCTATCCCTCCTGCATCGATATACCAACGGGGGTTTAGGTTTCTGTCACTCCGGCAAACCCGCAATTAGCAAACGAGTACAAGATGCATTCCCCTAGGCCCATAAAGGTGAAGTGTCATGTAGTCGACGTTCACATGACACCACTAGAAGAATAACACCACAACTTAAATATCATAACATTGAATATTATTCAACCATGGTTCACTACTAACATTTAGACTTCACCCATGTCCTCAAGAACTAAACGAACTACTCACGAGACATCATATGGAACATGATCATAGGTGATATGATGATGAATAACAATCTGAACATAAACCTTGGTTCAACGGTTTCACTCAATAGCATCAATAACAAGTAGAGATCAATACCGGGAGAGTTTCCCCTATCAAACAATCAAGATCAAACCCAAATTGCTACGGCGGTGACGATGTCCAGCGGTGGAGACGGCGGTGATGATGGTGGAGATGATGATGATGGTGATGGAGATGATGTCCAGCTCGATGACGGTGACGATGGCGTCGATTTCCCCCTCCGGGAGGGAATTTCCCCGGCGGATTTCAGCCGCCGGAGAGCTCTTTTCTCTCTGGTGTTCTCCGCCCCGCAGAGGCGGCTGAACTCTTCGCGAGGTACCCTCTATGGCTTAGGTCTTCGGGACAAAGGATTTCGCGAAGAAAAGGAGGCGAGAGGGGCTGTGGGGCCCTCTCCTCACCAGGTGGCGCGGCCAGGCCATGGGCCGCGCCGCCCTATGGTCTGGGCCCACCTTGGGTCCAGTTGGCTCCCCCTTCTGGCTTCCTTCGTCATCTGGAAAAATAGGATTTTTGGTATAATTTCCTTCCACAGTTGATCTTCTGAAATATTGCGTTCTGACGGTGCTTTTTCCAGCAGAATCCTGGCTCTGGTGCTTGATCCTCCAATAATGATGAAACATGCAAAATAGATGAAATAACAGAAGTATTGTGTCCAAACATGAAATATATCAATGAATAACAGCAAATTATGATACAAAATAGTGATGCAAATTGGACGTATCACGCATCCAAAATCCTTGAGCCAAACAACACTATGCCATTTGTGTCCACCATACCTACCTACTACATGGTATTTCCTGCCATTCCAAAGTAAATTGCTTGAGTGCTACCTTTAAACAATTCAAAATTTATCACCTCTGATTTGTGTCAATGTTTTATAGCTCATGAGGAAGTATGTGGTGTTTATCTTTCAATCTTGTTGGGCAACTTTCACCAATGGACTAGTGGCTTCATCCGCTTATCCAATAATTTTGTAAAAAGAGCTGGCAATGGGATTCCCAGTCCCAAATTAATTAACAAAAATAGACACTCCTCCATGGTATGTGATTGTTGGACGGCACCCGAAGGATTCGGTTAGCCATGGCTTGAGAAAGCAAAGGTTGGGAGGAGTGTCATCATAATAAAACTAAAATAAAAAGGCACTCCTTCAGGGTATGAGATTGTTGGCAGGCACCCGAGGATTCGGTTAGCCATGGTTTGTGAAAGAAAGGTTGGAAGGAGTGCCACACAAAAATAAAATAAAATGGGAGCCGCTCTTTGAAGGTTTGTCTGGCAAGGGGGTTAGAGTACCCGCTACCATTCGTTGACAACAACATACACCTCTCAAAACTTTATTTTTATGCTCTCTTTATGTTTTCAAAATAAAAGCTCTAGCACAAATATAGCAATCAATGCTTCCCTCTGCGAAGGGCCATTCTTTTACTTTTATTGTTGAGTCAGTTCACCTATCTCTCTCCACCTCAAGAAGCAAACATTTGTGTGAACTGTGCATTGATTCATACATACTTGCTTATTGCACTTGTTATATTACTTTACATTGACAATATCCATGAGATATACATGTTACAAGTTGAAAGCAGCCGCTGAAACTTAATCTTCCATTGTGTTGCTTCAATACCTCTACTATGAATTTATTGCTTTATGAGTTAACTCTTATGCAAGACTTATTGATGCTTGTCTTTAAGTACTATTCATGAAAAGTCTTTGCTTTATGATTCATTTGTTTACTCATGTCATTTACATTGTTTTGATCGCTGCATTCACCACATATGCTTACAATAGTATGATCAAGGTTATGATGGCATGTCACTCCAGAAATTATCTTTGTTTATCGTTTACCTGCTCGGGACGAGCAGAAACTAAGCTTGGGGATGCTGATACGTCTCCGACGTATCGATAATTTCTTATGTTCCATGCCACATTATTGATGATATCTACATGTTTTATGCATACTTTATGTCATATTTATGCGTTTTCCGGAACTAACCTATTGACGAGATGTCGAAGGGCCAGTTCCTGTTTTCTGCTGTTTTTGGTTTCAGAAATCCTAGTAAGGAAATATTCTCGGAATCGGACGAAATCAACGCCCAGCATCCTATTTTTCCACGAAGCTTCCAGAACCCCCGGGAAGGACCAGAGGGGGGCCACAGGCCCACCAGGAGGGTGGCCGGCGCGGCCTGGGGGTGGCCCACGCCCCCCTATCTCCTCGCCACCTCTTCGACCCTCCGACTCCGCCTCTTCGCCTATATAAAGGTCCCAGACCTAAAACCTCGATACGAAAAAGCCACGGTACGAGAAACCATCCAGAGCCGCCGCCATCACGAAGCCAAGATCTGGGGGACAGGAGTCTCTGTTCCGGCACGCCGCCGGGACAGGGAAGTGCCCCCGGAAGGCTCCTCCATCGACACCACCGCCATCTCCATCAGCGCTGCTGTCTCCCATGAGGAGGGAGTAGTTCTCCATCGAGGCTCGGGGCTGTACCGGTAGCTATGTGGTTCATCTCTCTCCTATGTACTTCAATACAATAATCTCATGAGCTGCCTTACATGATTGAGATTCATATGATGATGCTTGTAATCTAGATGTCGTTATGCTAGTCAAGTGAATTTTACTTATGTGATCTCTGGAGACTCCTTGTCCCACGTGTGTAAAGGTGACAGTGTGTGCACCGTGTGGGTCTCTTAGGCTATATTTCACAGAATACTTATTCACTGTTATGAATGGCATAGTGAAGTGCTTATTTATATCTCTTTATGATTGCAATATGTTTTGTATCACAATTTATCTATGTGCTACTCTAGTGATGTTATTAAAGTAGTTTATTCCTCCTGCACGGTGTAATGGTGACAGTGTGTGTATCGTGTTAGTACTTGGCGTAGGCTATGATTGTGATCTCTTGTAGATTATGAAGTTAACTATTGCTATGATGGTATTGATGTGATCTATGCCTCCTTTCGTAGCGTGAAGGTGACAGTGTGCATGCTATGTTAGTACTTGGTTTGGTTATGTTGATCTGTCATGCACTCTAAGGTTATTTAAATATGAACATCGAATATTGTGGAGCTTGTTAACTCCGGCATTGAGGGTTCATGTAATCCTACACAATTAGTGGTGTTCATCATCCAACAAGAGGGTGTAGAGTCTAGCATCTATCTATTTATTCTGTTATGTGATCAATGTTGAGAGTTGATGTCTACGTTCCCCCTCCTTTCCTGTAGACAGTGTTGGGCCTCCAAGAGCAGAGGTTTGTAGAACAGCAGCAAGTTTTCCCTTAAGTGGATCACCCAAGGTTTATCGAACTCAGGGAGGAAGAGGTCAAAGATATCCCTCTCATGCAACCCTGCAACCACAAAGCAAGAAGTCTCTTGTGTCCCCAACACACCAAATAGGTGCACTAGTTCGGCGAAGAGATAGTGAAATACAGGTGGTATAAATATATAGTAGCAGTAGCAACGGTGCCAGAAAATAGCTTGCTGGCGTGTAGTTGATGGTGGTAGTATTGCAAAGAGAGTAACGCAAAGAAACAGTAAACAAGCAGTAGTAACGCAGCAGTATTTAGGAACAAGGCCTAGGGATTACACTTTCACTAGTGGACACTCTCAACATTGATCACATAACAGAATAGATAAATGCATACTCTACACTCTTGTTGGATGATGAACACATTGCAAAGGATTACACGAACCCTCAATGCCGGAGTTAACAAGCTCCACAATAATGCTCATATTTTAGTAACCTTTAGTGTAAGATAGATCAAAAGACTAAACCAAGTACTAGCATAGCATGCACACTGTCACCTTCATGCATATGTAGGAGGAATAGATCACATCAATATATCATAGCAATAGTTAACTTCATAATCTACAAGAGATCATAATCATAGCATAAACCAAGTACTAACACGGTGCACACACTGTCACCTTTACACACGTGCAGGAGGAATAAAACTACTTTAATAACATTGCTAGAGTAGCACATAGATAGTAGTGATACAAAACTCATATGAATCTCAATCATGTAAAGCAGCTCATGAGATCATTGTATTGAGGTACATAGGAGAGAGATTAACCACATAGCTACAGCGGAGCCCTCAGCCTCGGGGGTGGATTACTCCCTCCTCATCATGGAGGCAGCGATGGCGGTGAAGATGGCTCCGGTGTCGATGGAGAAGCCTTCCGGGGGCACTTCCCTGCTCCGGCAGCATGCCGGAACGAGACTCTGTCCCCGCATCTTGGCGTCGCGATGGCGGCGGCTCTGGAAGGTTTCTGTGGTTTTCGCCAATCGGTGTCGAAGTTTTAGGTCACGACGACTTAAATAGGCGAAGAATCGGAGTCGGAGGGGCCACGGGCTGCCCAAACCATAGGGGGGTGCGCCCCCCCTTGGGCCGCGCCACCCTAGGGTGTGGGGCCCCCCTGGCACCCCTCTGGCCTTTCTCCGGTGCTCTGGAAGCTTCGCGTATTTCTAAGACTTTCGGTGTTGATATCGTCCGATTCCGAAAATATTTCCTTACTAGGATTTCTGAAACCAAAAACAGCAGAAAACAGCAACTGGCCTCTCGGCATCTCGTCAATAGGTTAGTTCCGGAAAACGCATAAAAATGATATAAAGTGTGAACAAAACATGTTGGTATTGTCATAAAACAAGCATGGAACATAAGAAATTATCGATACGTCGGAGACGTATCAGCATCCCCAAGCTTAGTTCTGCTCGTCCCGAGCAGGTAAAACGATAACACAGATAATTTCTGGAGTGACATGCCATCATAACCTTGATCATACTATTTGTAAAGCATATGTAGTGAATGCAGCGATCAAAACAATGTATATGACATGAGTAAACAAGTGAATCATAAAGCAAAGACTTTTCATGAATAGCACTTCAAGACAAGCATAAATAAGTCTTGCATAAGAGTTAACTCATAAAGCAATAATTCAAAGTAAAGGTATTGAAGCAACACAATGGAAGATTAAGTTTCAGCGGTTGCTTTCAACTTGTAACATGTATATCTCATGGATAATTGTCAACATAGAGTAATATAATAAGTGCAATATGCAAGTATGTAGGAATCAATGCACAGTTCACACAAGTGTTTGCTTCTTGAGGTGGAGAGAAATAGGTGAACTGACTCAACAATAAAAGTAAAAGAAAGGTCCTTCAAAGAGGAAAAGCATCGATTGCTATATTTGTGCTAGAGCTTTGATTTTGAAAACATAAAGAGAGCATAAAAATAAAGTTTTGAGAGGTGTATATTGTTGTCAACGAATGGTAGCGGGTACTCTAACCCCCTTGCCAGACAAACCTTCAAAGAGCGGCTCCCATTTTATTTTATTTTTGGATGGCACTCCTTCCAACCTTTCTTTCACAAACCATGGCTAACCGAGTCCTCGGGTGCCTGCCAACAATCTCATACCATGAAGGAGTGCCTTTTTATTTTAGTTTTATTATGATGACACTCCTCCCAACCTTTGCTTACACAAGCCATGGCTAACCGAATCCTTCGGGTGCCGTCCAACAATCACATACCATGGAGGAGTGTCTATTTTTGTTAATTAATTTGGGACTGGGAATCCCATTGCCAGCTCTTTTTGCAAAATTATTGGAAAAGCGGATGAAGCCACTAGTCCATTGGTGAAAGTTGCCCAACAAGATTGAAAGATAAACACCACATACTTCCTCATGAGCTATAAAACATTGACACAAATCAGAGGTGATAAATTTTGAATTGTTTAAAGGTAGCACTCAAGCAATTTACTTTGGAATGGCAGGAAATACCATGTAGTAGGTAGGTATGGTGGACACAAATGGCATAGTGGTTGGCTCAAGTATTTTGGATGCATGAGAAGTATTCCCTCTCGATACAAGGTTTAGGCTAGCAAGGCTTATTTGAAACAAACACAAGGATGAACCGGTGCAGCAAAACTCACATAAAAGACATATTGTAAACATTATAAGACTCTACACCGTCTTCCTTGTTGTTCAAACTCAATACTAGAAATTATCTAGACCTTAGAGAAACCAAATATGCAAACCAAATTTTAGCATGCTCTATGTATTTATTCATTAATGGGTGCAAAGCATATGATGCAAGAGCTTAAACATGAGCACAACAATTGCCAAGTATCACATTACCCAAGACATTAATAGCAATTACTACATGTATCATTTTCCAATTCCAACCATATAACAATTTAACGAAGAAGAAACTTCGCCATGAATATTATGAGCTAAGAACACATGTGTTCATACGAACCAGCGGAGCGTGTCTCTCTCCCACACAAGCATGATGTAATACAATTTATTCAAACACAAACAAAAATAAAAGCATACAGACGCTCCAAGTAAAGCACATAAGATGTGAACGAATAAAAATATAGTTTCAAGAGAAGGAACCTGATAATTTTGTCGATGAAGAAGGGGATGCCTTGGGCATCCCCAAGCTTAGATGCTTGAGTCTTCTTGATATATGCAGGGGTGAACCACCGGGGCATCCCCAAGCTTAGACTTTTCACTCTTCTTGATCATAGTATATCATCCTCCTTTCTTGACCCTTGAAAACTTCCTCCACACCAAACTCGAAACAACTCATTAGAGGGTTAGTGCACAATAAAAATTAACATATTCAGAGGTGACACAATCATTCTTAACACTTCTGGACATTGCATAATGCTACTGGACATTAGTGGATCAAAGAAATTCATCCAACATAGCAAAAGAGGCAATGCGAAATAAAAGGCAGAATCTGTCAAAACAGAACAGTTCGTATTGACGAATTTTAAAATGGCACCAGACTTGCTCAAATGAAAATGCTCAAATTGAATGAAAGTTGCATACATATCTGAGGATCATGCACGTAAATTGGCTTAATTTTCTGAGCTACC
Organism: Lolium perenne; assembly: GCF_019359855.2. Taxonomy (NCBI): domain Eukaryota; kingdom Viridiplantae; phylum Streptophyta; class Magnoliopsida; order Poales; family Poaceae; genus Lolium; species Lolium perenne. The sequence continues at coordinate 8,149,514 of NC_067248.2, read as the reverse complement.
TACAGGGAGGTGGACCCAGATTCGTGACAGCAAAGAAATCTGGAACTGCGCAGTAATCCAAATCTAGTACTTACTTTTCTATCAACGGCTTAACTTGGCACAACAAAACACAAAACTAAGATAAGGAGAGGTTGCTACAGTAGTAAACAACTTCCAAGACACACATATAAGACAAATTACTGTAGCAAATAACACATGGGTTATCTCCCAAGAAGTTCTTTTCTTTATAGCCATTAAGATGGGCTCAGCAGTTTTAATGATGCACTCGCAAGAAATGGTATTTGAAGCAAAAGAGAGCATCAAGAGGCAAATTAGAAACACATTTAAGTCTAACATGCTTCCTATGCATAGGAATCTTGTAAATAAACAAGTTCATGAAGAGCAAAGTAACAAGCATAGGAAGATAAAACAAGTATAGCTTCAAAAATTTCAGCACATAGAGAGGTGTTTTAGTAACATGAAAATTTCTACAACCATATTTTCCTATCTCATAATAACTTTCAGTAGCATCATGAGCAAACTCAACAATATAAGTATCACATAAAGCATTCTTATCATGAGTCTCATACATAAAATTATTACTCTCCACATAAGCATAATCAATTTTATTAGTAATAGTGGGAGCAAATTCAACAAAGTAGCTATCATCAAATATAGGAGGCATATTGTAATTATAATCAAATTCACTCTCCATAGTAGGTGGCACCAAAAGACCAATATCATTATAATCATCATAAATAGGAGGCAAAGTATCATCAAAGAAAATTTTCTCCTCAATGCTTGGGGGACTAAAAAGATCATGAAAACCAGCTTCCCCAAGCTTAGAACTTTCTATATTATTATCAACAATGGTGTTCAAAGCGTTCATACTAATATTACTACCAGCATGCAAATAAGATTCCATAGGTTTTTTAATTTTCGCATCAAACAATCCATGTTTTAAATCAGGAAATAGAATAAGAAGATCATTCTTGTCCATTATGCCAAACTAGTATAAACAAGAAACAAAAAGATGCAATTGCAGGATCTAAAGGAAATAGCTTCGAGTACTTACAATGCGCCGAAAAATAGCTTAGTAGCCGAGATCCGGAGTGTGAGTACCTTTTACCTTTCCTCCCCGGCAACGGCGCCAGAAAATACTTGATGCTGTCCAGGACTGGCGCGTGGTTGACGAGGGAGGAAATTCCTGTTGTGTAGCTTTCTGGTCCCCGGCAACGGCGCCAGAAAATAGCTTGATGTCTACGTTCCCCCTCCTTTCCTGTAGACAGTGTTGGGCCTCCAAGAGCAGAGGTTTGTAGAACAGCAGCAAGTTTTCCCTTAAGTGGATCACCCAAGGTTTATCGAACTCAGGGAGGAAGAGGTCAAAGATATCCCTCTCATGCAACCCTGCAACCACAAAGAAAGAAGTCTCTTGTGTCCCCAACACACCAAATAGGTGCACTAGTTCGGCGAAGAGATAGTGAAATACAGGTGGTATAAATATATAGTAGCAGTAGCAACGGTGCCAGAAAATAGCTTGCTGGCGTGTAGTTGATGGTGGTAGTATTGCAGCAGTAATGTGTGATAAAACGAAGTAAACAAGCAGTAGTAACGCAGCAGTATTTAGGAACAAGGCCTAGGGATTACACTTTCACTAGTGGACACTCTCAACATTGATCACATAACAGAATAGATAAATGCATACTCTACACTCTTGTTGGATGATGAACACATTGCGTAGGATTACACGAACCCTCAATGCCGGAGTTAACAAGCTCCACAATAATGCTCATATTTTAGTAACCTTTAGTGTAAGATAGATCAAAAGACTAAACCAAGTACTAGCATAGCATGCACACTGTCACCTTCATGCATATGTAGGAGGAATAGATCACATCAATATATCATAGCAATAGTTAACTTCATAATCTACAAGAGATCATAATCATAGCATAAACCAAGTACTAACACGGTGCACACACTGTCACCTTTACACACGTGCAGGAGGAATAAAACTACTTTAATAACATTGCTAGAGTAGCACATAGATAGTAGTGATACAAAACTCATATGAATCTCAATCATGTAAAGCAGCTCATGAGATCATTGTATTGAGGTACATAGGAGAGAGATTAACCACATAGCTACAGCGGAGCCCTCAGCCTCGGGGGTGGATTACTCCCTCCTCATCATGGAGGCAGCGATGGCGGTGAAGATGGCTCCGGTGTCGATGGAGAAGCCTTCCGGGGGCACTTCCCCGCTCTGGCAGCATGCCGGAACAGAGACTCCTGTCCCCCAGATCTTGGCGTCGCGATGGCGGCGGCTCTGGAAGGTTTCTGTGGTTTTCGCCAATCGGTGTCGAAGTTTTAGGTCACGACGACTTAAATAGGCGAAGAATCGGAGTCGGAGGGGCCACGGGCTGCCCAAACCATAGGGGGGCGCGCCCCCCCTTGGGCCGCGCCGCCCTAGGGTGTGGGGCCCCCCTGGCACCCCTCTGGCCTTTCTCCGGTGCTCTGGAAGCTTCGCGTATTTCTAAGACTTTCGGTGTTGATTTCGTCCGATTCCGAAAATATTTCCTTACTAGGATTTCTGAAACCAAAAATAGCAGAAAACAGCAACTGGCCTCTCGGCATCTCGTCAATAGGTTAGTTCCGGAAAACGCATAAAAATGATATAAAGTGTGAACAAAACATGTTGGTATTGTCATAAAACAAGCATGGAACATAAGAAATTATCGATACGTCGGAGACGTATCAAGAGTGTCCACTAGTGAAAGTATGATCCCTAGGCCTTGTTCCTAAATACTGCTATCGCTGCTTGTTTACTGTTTTACTGTATCTGTACTGCCTGCAATATTACCACCATCCATCACACGCCAGTCCTGGGCAAAGCACTTTTCTGGTGCCGTTGCTACTGCTCATATATATTCATACCACCTGTATTTCACTATCTCTTCGCCGAACTAGTGCACCTATTAGGTGTGTTGGGGACACAAGAGACTTCTTGCTTTGTGGTTGCAGGGTTGCATGAGAGGGATATCTTTGACCTCTTCCTCCCTGAGATCGATAAACCTTGGGTGATCCACTTAAGGGAAACTTGCTGCTGTTCTACAAACCTCTGCTCTTGGAGGCCCAACACTGTCTACAAGAATAGAAGCTCCCGTAGACATCAAATACTAGCTCTACTGTTCTCTGCAAACATCATCATCCACACTATACATCTAATCCTTTGTTACAGCAAGCCGGTGAGATTGACAACCTCACTGTCACGTTGGGGCAAAGTAATTTGGTTGTGTTGTGCAGGTTCCACGTTGGCGCCGGAATCCCTGGTGTTGCGCCGCACTACACTCCGCCACCATCAACCTTCAACGTGCTTCTTGACTCCTACTGGTTCGATAAACATTGGTTTCTTACTGAGGGAAACTTACTGCTGTACGCATCACACCTTCCACTTGGGGTTCCCAACGGTCGCGTGTTGTACGCGTGTCAGTCACTTCAGAAATTATCTTTGTTATCGTTTACCTACTCGAGGACGAGTAGGAACTAAGCTTGGGGATGCTGATACGTCTCCAACGTATCTATAATTTCTGATGTTCCATGCTTGTTTTATGACAATACCTACATGTTTTGTTCACACTTTATGATGATTTTATGCGTTTTCCGGAACTAACCTATTGACGAGATGCCGAAGTGCCAGTTCCTGTTCTCTGCTGTTTTTGGTTTTAGAAATCCTAGTAAGGAAATATTCTCGGAATTGGACGAAATCAACGCCCAGTATCTTATAATTCCACGAAGCTTCCAGAACACCCAAGAGGGGCGAGAGGAGAGGCCCAGGGCCACCACACGGGGTGGCGGCGCGGCCAGAGGGGGGGGCGCCCCCCTGGTGTGTGGAGCCCCCGTGGCCCTTCCGACTCCGACTCTTCGCCTATATAAGCCTCCCTGACCTAAATCTTCGATACGAATAAGCCACAGTACGAGAAACCTTCCAGAGCCGCCGCCATCGCGAAGCCAAGATTCGGGGGACAGAAGTCTCTGTTCCGGCACGCCGCCGGGACGGGGAAGTGCCCCCGGAAGGCATCTCCATCGACACCACCGCCATCTTCATCACTGCTGCTGTCTCCCATGAGGAGGGAGTAGTTCTCCCTTGAGGCTAAGGGCTGTACCGGTAGCTATGTGGTTAATCTCTCTCTCCCATGTACTTCAATACAATGATCTCATGAGCTGCTTTACATGATTGAGATCCATATGATGAGACTTGTAATCTAGATGTCGTTATGCTATTCAAGTGGATTTTACTTATGTGATTTCCGGAGACTCCTTGTCCCACGTGTGTAAAAGTGATAGTGTGTGCACCGTGTGGGTCTCTTAGGCTATATTTCACAGAATACTTGTTCACTGAGTTATGATTTGAGTTGGATGTCTCTATGAAATTGTGGTGTGTTAGTACCTCCTATGAATGCTCACAGTGACAGCGTGGGGTGTTTATTAGTACTTGGGAATACATCTTTAAGGTTTGCCTACATAATGAATTAGTGTTCGTTATCTTGCCAGAGAGTAATTCAGAATAGCATAGTGAAGTGCTTATTTATATTCCTTTATGATTGCAATGTTGAGAGTGTCCACTAGTGAAAGTATGATCCCTAGGCCTTGTTTCTAAGCATTGAAACACCGTTTCCAACAAGTTCTGTTGCATGTTTGCTTGCTGACATATTTTATTCAGATTGCTATTACCACTCATATACATCCATACCACTTGTATTTCACTATCTCTTCGCCGAACTAGTGCACCTATACATCTGACAAGTGTATTAGGTGTGCTGGGGACACAAGAGACTTCTTGTATCGTAATTGCAGGGTTGCTTGAGAGGGATATCTTTGACCTCTTCCTCCCTGAGTTCGATAAACCTTGGGTGATCCACTTAAAGGAAAACTTGCTGCTGTTCTACAAACCTCTGCTCTTGGAGGCCCAACACTGTCTACAGGAAAAGAAGCCAGTTGTGGACAACAATGACGGCAACCAAGATGTCTACGACAACTAGGGAATCTTCTGACGTCAGACGTTGGCTTGTGGACTAGAGAGTCCATTTCTATTTACGCTTCCGCTATGAAATTGTGTTTGTTCGTTGATCGATAGGTCAACTATTTGTGTAATATGGATCATGTGATCTGAATTTGTAAGAAGACTATGGTATTTAATGAATGATGACTTATGATATTCAACTGTTATGTCTCGCAACAACAATATTCCTGGGATTGCGATGTATGGCATAACATGCATCTGGACTTAAAAATCCGGGTGTTGACAAGTTGGTATCAGAGCCATTGTTTGACCATAGGAGACCCTAGTTAGAATGGACGTATGAAAAACTTAGTTTCAAAACAAATGAAGTGAATATTTATGAAAAACTTATTCTCACCCTTATCCTTGAGATCTTTTCAAAAACAACATTCATACTCTACCTTTCTTACTACATAAAAACTTGGCACACTTGGGCACTTCTCTAAACTAACTCCTCCTCATTGTTCATAGATGGAGTACAAATGGGAGTTCTATCAGCTTGGTCACGGAGGAAACTTGATGTTCGAGAAAGACTTGAAGCAACTAGTGGAGTATCTAGGACGCCCGTATCCCGAGTTTTTCGGAACACCCCTCAACAATCACTCCGGAGGACCACCTCGGTGGGAAGTTTCTGCTGATCTACGAAGAAAGCTTGGAGCCCCGATATGGGAAACCATATGGTTTTCTGTAACGGGAAACACTTGGAAGGAAGGACTCGTCAGAGCTATGCAAGAAGCAATTGCCCGTCTGTGTGGACAAAATGAGAACAAGATCAAGAACACTCGCTTCATCTACTACCCAAGACATGACCCCATGGGAAGACCGATGACCATGCCCCCGCACACGGAGATGAACCACTATATAGCACACCTCGACTTCATGATGTACAAGACCCGCAAGGAGTTGGACAACGCCCTCGCCTCTCACCAAGCACATTACCCGTGAAGACAAAGAATCCACCCCGAAGAGTAGTATCACTCCAGCACTTGAGTAGGCGTAAGTTGTATCAGGATCCCCTTGTATCGTAGAGCGAATGAATGGTTCTTCAAACCAACGGTGTGTTAGAATTGTAATGTGTGATGTTTGGTATGAATGAAAAAGTATTGCTGGTTTTTACCACCTCAACACTACTCAAGTTTTCAAGTTTTGAACTTCGTGAACTTTAATTCAAACAAACCGTAGAAATTTCCCTCTTATCTTATCATCTACTCCGATGTTTAGATGGCCCCACCAACCCGCAGCGCCACCCAAGATGCCATGCTGCAGATGCTAGAGATGATGATGGCCGACCGAGAAGCCGAGAGAGCTGAACGCCAAGCCAACATTGCTGCACTGCAGCAGATCGCGCAGAACAACAACGGACATGGAAACCACAACCACCCTGGGTCAAAACTGAAGAACTTTCAGAACACCAACCCACCCATTTTCAGCAAGACCGAAGAGCCCCTCGATGCCGATGACTGGCTCCAGACAATGGAGAACAACCTCGAAGTTGCGGGAGTTGAAGCCACAGAGAAAGTACTGTTCGCCACCCACTACCTGTCAGGACCTGCACGAGCCTGGTGGACAAGTGCCCGCGCATTGAATGCGGGACAGATGATGACCTGGGAAGACTTCAAGCTAAAGTTTAGCAAATACCATGTGCCCCAAGGACTGATTAAGAAGATGAGAGACGAGTTCCGCGAACTTAAGCAAGGCAGAATGTTTGTGGTAGAATACCGCGACAGATTCCTCACTTTGTCAAGGTACGCCCGGACGAAACCGACACCAATGAGAAGTGGAAGGAAAGATTTCTGAACGGATTACACGACGAGATGCAAACTGTACTGGTCAACATTCCCTTTGCTGATCTAGAAGCCCTGGTGGACTCCGCCATCCAGATGGAAGGGAAGCTTCACCAAGCCAACGAGAATCGCAAACGCCGAATGATGAACCAGCATGGGTCCAGCAACACCCAGAAGTACCGCAACAACTCATCTGGAGGATTTACTCCCAGATACAACAATCCCACTGCCCAGACTTACCACCCAAACTACCCCAACAACCATGGAGGACCCCCGAAGCCCGGAGGCAATAACAACAACAATCACACCAGCAACAACAACCCCAACAACAACAACAACGGGAACAACAACAACAACACTGGCCCTAGGACTGGAAGCAACGCCATCCCCGTCGCCACCAAGGACAAGGCCACCACCACTTGTTATGAGTGTGGAGTGGTTGGGAATTACTCCAATGAGTGCCCCAAAAGATTAGCCAAGATTGCCGCCAACACCGCTGCACCTGCTCAGAATCAGCGCCGCTTTGCCGCAAGAAGGAACCAGAACAACAACAACGGCCGCATCTACAACATGAATGCAACAGAAGCACCAGAAGCACCTCAGGCCATGCCAAGTATGTTTCCCTGTTAAATCATATCGCCCAATCTCTCTTAGGAACCTAACTTTTCTTAAAATCTCGGGACGAGATTTGTTCAAGGGGAAGGGTTTGTAACATCCCAATTTTTAAAACAAAGAGAAAATGAATTTCCTTTTTCCAAAAATGAGAACCAACAAAAACTTTTCTTACATAGAGTGCTATGCATAGTGCTCATACCTAATACTTGTTTTTTTCCATGATTGTTTGTTTATTACTTTGAACACATTTCCAAAACCCTAAACCCTAGCCTTCTCAAAACCAAGTGGATCTATTTTGAGAAACCCAAAATAAAGTAAAGAGACATATGTGGGCATATAGCCCTAATATGTAAATTTTGACCCCTACCTTTCTTACTTTGCTAAATGGTGGTGAACCATTGCAAAACTTACTAAACCCTAAACCTCATCTCTCTTCTCACCAACCTTTGAAAAACAAAACAAAAATAAATGATCTTAAATAAGCAAAAAAAAGGCATATGCAAGCCTATGGCTACTTTTTGCAAATGATAAAACCTTGCTTGTCTACCTTGGTAGATGGTTTGGAAAAACCTCAACAAACCTAATTTGAGGCTTACCCCTCAAATCTTGGTGAGACCAAAAAGAAAACAAAAATCAAGAAAGCATATGCATAGAGGCATATGTGGCACTTAGCCAAAATATCAAATCTTGACCTAGGCACCCACATTGCCCCAAAATGGTTTGAACCCTTTACCCAACTCAATCTAGCACCAAATAAACCTCACCCATGTCAAAGTGAAGCAAAGAAAAATAAAAGAATAAAAGTTAGAAAATCACAAAACCCTCAGATATGGTTTATGCCATTTTTCCAAATCTTTGACCTAGACCATTTTTGCCTTCACCATTAGTTGTATTAGGTTACTAAACACTTATTACAACTTTTGGAATCAAAGAAACACAAATCAAATCAAATTCAAACTCAAATTGTGATCACATATGATAATGGTCAAATCTGCCATTTATATTCTGGTCACTACTTTGAGCCCTTGCAGTTCAAGATTTTCAAACTAAACTTTCCCAATTCTTTGAGCCTCATCCAAGAGCACATGAAGGAGAACAACTTTGGTAAAGACCACCATGTCAAATTCATCTTGGATCAAAAACTATGCTCATGCTAAGTAAGAACTTTTTATCAAATGCAACAATCTCACACATTGCAATTTTGCAATTCTTTTATTTTTAAATTCCACCACCACTTGTACTTGTCTCTGGTCATTTGCAACTTATCCAAATGCACCATTTTCAAATTTTGGAACCATAGTGCACCAACCAATTTTGGCAAGAATTTGCATTTTTGCAAATAGGCATCAATTCAACACTATTTGAAATAGTGTTTTCCCACTCTAAACTGCACCACCTTGCTCCTACTTGCTCCCTGGTCCCCTCTCTCTCTAACCATGCACAGCAACTCTAAGAGGGGGGCCAAACCTAGCATGGTCATGGCCATGCTGGCCATGCCACACTTGGCACCCTCCCCTCCTCTCCTCACCTCCCTAACCGTGGCCATGGTGCCTAAAACCTCCACCTTGATGGCGTATAGCACGCGTCCGTTGGGAACCCCAAGAGGAAGGTGTGATGCGCACAGCGGCAAGTTTCCCTCAGTAAGAAACCAAGGTTTATCGAACCAGTAGGAGTCAAGAAGCACGTTGAAGGTTGATGGCGGCGAGATGTAGTGCGGCGCAACACCAGGGATTCCGGCGCTAACGTGAAACCTGCACAACACAACCAAAGTACTTTGCCCCAACGTAACAGCGAGGTTGTCAATCTCACCGGCTTGTTGTAACAAAGGATTAGATGTATAGTGTGGATGATGATTGTTTGCAGAGAACAGTAGAACAAGTATTGCAGTAGATTGTATTTCAGTAAAGAGAATTGGACCGGGGTCCACAGTTCACTAGAGGTGTCTCTCCCATAAGATAAACAGCATGTTGGGTGAACAAATTACAGTTGGGCAATTGACAAATAAAGAGGGCATGACCATGCACATACATATTATGAAGAGTATAGTGAGATTTAATTGGGCATTACGACAAAGTACATAGACCGCTATCCAGCATGCATCTATGCCTAAAAAGTCCACCTTCAGGTTATCATCCGAACCCCTTCCAGTATTAAGTTGCTAACAACAGACAATTGCATTAAGTATTGCGCGTAATGTAATCAGTAACTACATCCTCGAACATAGCACCAATGTTTTATCCCTAGTGGCAACAGCACATCCATAATCTTAGAGATTTCTGTCACTTACCCAGATTCACGGAGACATGAACCCACTATCGAGCATAAATACTCCCTCTTGGAGTTAATAGCAAAAACTTGGCCAGAGCCTCTACTAATAACGGAGAGCATGCAAGATCATAAACAACACATAGATATAAATTGATAATCAACATAACATGGTATTCTCTATTCATCGGATCCCAACAAACACAACATATAGAATTACAGATAGATGATCTTGATCATGTTCGGCAGCTCACAAGACCCGACAATTAAGCACAATGAGGAGAAGACAACCATCTAGCTACTACTATGGACCCATAGTCCAGGGGTAGACTACTCACACATCACTCCGGAGGCAACCATGGCGGCGTAGAGTCCTCCGGGAGATGATTCCCCTCTCCGGCAGGGTGCCGGAGGCGATCTCCTGAATCCCCCGGGATGGGATTGGCGGCGGCGGCGTCTCTGGAAGGTTTTCCGTATCGTGGCTCTCGGTACTGGGGGTTTCGCAACGAAGGCTTTAAGTAGGCGGAAGGGTAGGTCAGGGGGCGACGCGAGGGGCCCAGGAGACAGGGAGGCGCGGCCAAGGGTGGGGCCGCGCCGCCTGCCCTCCTGGCCACCTCGTGGCCCCACTCCGTTGACTCTTCGGTCTTCTGGAAGCTTCGTGGCAAAATAGGACCCTGGGCGTTGATTTCGTCCAATTCCGAGAATATTTCCTTACTAGGATTTCTGAAACCAAAAACAGAAGAAAACAGCAACTGGCACTTCGGCATCTTGTTAATAGGTTGGTTCCAGAAAATGCACGAATATGACATAAAATGTGCATAAAACATGTAGATATCATCAATAATGTGGCATGGAACATAAGAAATTATCGATACGTCGGAGACGTATCAGCATCCCCAAGCTTAGTTTCTGCTCGTCCCGAGCAGGTAAACGATAAACAAAGATAATTTCTGGAGTGACATGCCATCATAACCTTGATCATACTATTGTAAAGCATATGTAGTGAATGCAGCGATCAAAACAATGTAAATGACATGAGTAAACAACTGAATCATATAGCAAAGACTTTTCATGAATAGTACTTAAAGACAAGCATCAATAAGTCTTGCATAAGAGTTAATTCATAAAGCAATAATTCAAAGTAAAGGCATTGAAGCAACACAAAGGAAGATGAAGTTTCAGCGGTTGCTTTCAACTTGTAACATGTATATCTCATAGATATTGTCAACATAGAGTAATATAACAAGTGCAATATGAAAATATGTAGGAATCAATGCACAGTTCACACAAGTGTTTGCTTCTTGAGATGGAGAGAAATAGGTGACCTGACTCAACATTAAAAGTAAAAGAATGGTCCTTCAAAGAGGAAAGCATTGAAAGCTTTGATTTTGAAAACAAGAAACAATTTTGTCAACGGTAGTAATAAAGCATATGTATCATGTAAATTATATCTTACAAGTTGTGAGCCTCATGCATAGTAACTAATAGTGCCCGCACCTTGTCCTAATTAGCTTGGACTACCGGGATTATCGCTATGCACATGTTTTAACCAAGTGTCACAAAGGGGTACCTCTATGCCGCCTGTACAAAGGTCTAAGGAGAAAGCTCGCATTGGATTTCTCGCTATTGATTATTCTCAACTTAGACATCCATACCGGGACAACATAGACAACAGATAATGGACTCCTCTTTTATGCATAAGCATGTAGCAACAATTAATTTTCTCATTTGAGATTGAGGATATATGTCCAAAACTGAAACTTCCACCATGGATCATGGCTTTAGTTAGCGGCCCAATGTTCTTCTCTAACAATATGCACGCTCTAACCATAAGGTGGTAGATCGCTCTTGCTTCAGACAAGATGAACATGCATAGCAACTCACATGAAATTCAACAAAGAGTAGTTGATGGCGTCCCCAGGAACATGGTTATCGCACAACAAGCAACATAATAAGAGATAAAGTGCATAAGTACATATTCAATACCACAATAGTTTTTAAGCTATTTGTCCCATGAGCTATATATTGTAAAGGTGAAGAATGGAAATTTAAAGGTAGCACTCAAGCAATTTACTTTGGAATGGCGGAGAAATACCATGTAGTAGGTAGGTATGGTGGACACAAATGGCATAGTGGTTGGCTCAAGTATTTTGGATGCATGAGAAGTATTCCCTCTCGATACAAGGTTTAGGCTAGCAAGGTTATTTGAAACAAACACAAGGATGAAGCGGTGCAGCAAAACTCACATAAAAGACATATTGAAAACATTATAAGACTCTACACCATCTTCCTTGTTGTTCAAACTCAATACTAGAAATTATCTAGACTTTAGAGAGACCAAATATGCAAACCAAATTTTAGCATGCTCTATGTATTTCTTCATTAATGGGTGCAAAGCATATGATGCAAGAGCTTAAACATGAGCACAACAATTGCCAAGTATCACATTATCCAAGACATTATAGCAATTACTACATGTAGCATTTTCCAATTCCAACCATATAACAATTTAACGAAGAAGAAACTTCGCCATGAATACTATGAGTAGAACCTAAGGACATATTTGTCCATATGCAACAGCGGAGCGTGTCTTTCTCCCACACAAAGAATGCTAGGATCCATTTTACTCAAACAAAACAAAAACAAAAACAAACCGACGCTCCAAGCAAAGCACATAAGATGTGATGGAATAAAAATATAGTTTCAGGGGAGGAACCTGATAATGTTGTCGATGAAGAAGGGGATGCCTTGGGCATCCCCAAGCTTAGACGCTTGAGTCTTCTTGATATATGCAGGGGTGAACCACCGGGGCATCCCCAAGCTTAGAGCTTTCACTCTCCTTGATCATGTTGTATCATCTCCCTCTCTTGATCCTTGAAAACTTCCTCCACACCAAACTCAAAACAACTCATTAGAGGGCTAGTGCACAATCAAAATATACATGTTCAGAGGTGAAAATATCATTCTTAACACTTCTGGACATTGCACAAAGCTACTGAAAGTCAATGGAATCGAAATATCCATCAAGCATAGCAAAATAGTCAATGCGAAATAAAAGGCAGAATCTGTCAAAAACAGAACAGTTCGTATTGACGAATTTTATTGAGGCCCCAGACTTGCTCAAATGAAAATTCTCAAATTGAATGAAAGTTGCGTACATATCTGTGGATCACTCACGTAAATTGGCATAATTTTCTGAGTTACCTACAGAGAATTTTGCCCAGATTCGTGACAGCAAAGAAATCTGTTTCTGCGCAGTAATCCAAATCTAGTATGAACTTTACTATCAACGACTTTACTTGGCACAACAAAACACAAAACTAAGATAAGGAGAGGTTGCTACAGTAGTAAAAAACTTCCAAGACACCAAATAAAATAGAGGTACTGTAGTAAAAACATGGGTTGTCTCCCATAAGCGCTTTTCTTTAACGCCTTTCAGCTAGGCGCAGAAAGTGTGTATCAAGTATTATCAAAGGATGGTGCATCGTCAGCGGGGTGTGGATTTTTCTCAACCATGCATTGTATTTTTTAAGTTTTAGAGGCTCCCCTTTCATTAGTCTTAGGCTTGCTATTCTCATCAAACAAATTTTCAGGGACAAGCCAAGCATAATTATAATCTAGCGCTTCTTGTATTGCTAGGAGCTTGCATGGTATTGGTGCTTTAATCTCCCCACCATCATTAACATTTTTAGTATACCTTACTCTATCCATGTCCATCTTTTCAAGTGTTCTTTTAAAATCAGTAAACATACCAAGCCTCTTATGCTTAATGAAAACTTTTCTAACTTCTTTAGCTATATCAGCAAATTCTCGCACTAGGAGTTTTAGAACAAAATCTCTCTTCTCTCCCATCTCCATATCAGAAAGTGTAAGAAACATGTGTTGTATCATGGGGTTGAGACTAATAAATCTAGCTTCCATCATGTGTACCAAATAAGCAGAGGCACTTTCATAAGTGGGGGCAGCTTTTAGTAGTGGTATATCTTCAAAATCTTCATCCATGCTAACGTGGGTGAAAAATTCTTCTAAATTATCTCTTCCAATTATAGACCCTTGTCCCACAGGTATATCTTTTACGGTAAAATTAAAAGGAAACATAATGAAATAAGTAAAGCAAATATAAGTAACTAATTTTTTTTGTGTTTTTGATATAGCAAACAAGATAGTAAATAAAGTAAAACTAGCAACTAATTTTTTTGTATTTTGATATAATGCAGCAAACAAAGTAGTAAATAAAGTAAAGCAAGACAAAAACAAAGTAAAGAGATTGGGATGTGGAGACTCCCCTTGCAGCGTGTCTTGATCTCCCCGGCAACGGTGCCAGAAAAATGCTTGATGGCGTATAGCACGCGTCCGTTGGGAACCCCAAGAGGAAGGTGTGATGCGCACAGCGGCAAGTTTCCCTCAGTAAGAAACCAAGGTTTATCGAACCAGTAGGAGTCAAGAAGCACGTTGAAGGTTGATGGCGGCGAGATGTAGTGCGGCGCAACACCAGGGATTCCGGCGCCAACGTGGAACATGCACAACACAACCAAAGTACTTTGCCCCAACGTAACAGCGAGGTTGTCAATCTCACCGGCTTGCTGTAACAAAGGATTAGATGTATAGTGTGGATGATGATTGTTTGCAGAGAACAGTAGAACAAGTATTGCAGTAGATTGTATTTCAGTAAAGAGAATTGGACCGGGGTCCAAAGTTCACTAGAGGTGTCTCTCCCATAAGATAAACAGCATGTTGGGTGAACAAATTACAGTTGGGCAATTGACAAATAAAGAGGGCATGACCATGCACATACATATTATGAAGAGTATAGTGAGATTTAATTGGGCATTACGACAAAGTACATAGACCGCTATCCAGCATGCATCTATGCCTAAAAAGTCCACCTTCAGGTTATCATCCGAACCCCTTCCAGTATTAAGTTGCTAACAACAGACAATTGCATTAAGTATTGCGCATAATGTAATCAGTAACTACATCCTCGAACATAGCACCAATGTTTTATCCCTAGTGGCAACAGCACATCCATAATCTTAGAGATTTCTGTCACTTCCCCAGATTCACGGAGACATGAACCCACTATCGAGCATAAATACTCCCTCTTGGAGTTAATAGCAAAAACTTGGCCAGAGCCTCTACTAATAACGGAGACATGAACCCACTATCAAGCACAAGACCCGACAATTAAGCACAATGAGGAGAAGACAACCATCTAGCTACTGCTATGGACCCATAGTCCAGGGGTAGACTACTCACACATCACTCCGGAGGCGACCATGGCGGCGTAGAGTCCTCCGGGAGATGATTCCCCTCTCCGGCAGGGTGCCGGAGGCGATCTCCTGAATCCCCCGAGATGGGATTGGCGGCGGCGGCGTCTCTAGAAGGTTTTCCGTATCGTGGCTCTCGGTACTGGGGGTTTCACAACGAAGGCTTTAAGTAGGCGGAAGGGTAGGTCAGGGGGCGATGCGAGGGGCCCAGGAGACAGGGCAGCGCGGCCAAGGGTGGGGCCGCGCCGCCTGCCCTCCTGGCCACCTCGTGGCCCCACTCCGTTGACTCTTCGGTCTTCTGGAAGCTTCGTGGCAAAATAGGACCCTGGGTGTTGATTTCGTCCAATTCCGAGAATATTTCCTTACTAGGATTTCTGAAACCAAAAACAGCAGAAAACGACAAGAATCGGCACTTCGGCATCTTGTTAATAGGTTAGTTCCAGAAAATGCACGAATATGACATAAAGTGTGCATAAAACATGTAGATATCATCAATAATGTGGCATGGAACATAAGAAATTATCGATACGTCGGAGATGTATCACACCTCACCTCTCTACTGCATCCTAGTCCAGACCTTGTCGAGAAGGACGGCGACCCTCGCCGGAAAACACGCGCCCAGAGCTATCCAGGGCATGCCGAGGACGTCGAGCACGCGCCCGTGGACGCGCGCAGAGCACGCGCCGCGCCGATGAACAACGCCTCCCCCGGACCCCCTCGCTGCACGTTGAGCTTCGCCGCCACGACACAAACCCACCAGAAACGCGCCCGTGCCCTCGCGCAGCCTGCCGCCGTCGACATCGTCGCCATTTCTCCCGCGCCCGTGCCGCCAGAACTCACCATTGCCAGCACTCGCCAGGCCGTCCCCCACCTAGCTAGCAAGCGCCCTAGCACCGCCTGGCCGCCGCCTACCCAGAGGTGCCCTCGCCTACCCCGCTCGCTCGCCGGAATCAACGCGCAGCTGTCGCCCTCGCCGCAGAACCTCGGCCACCTCGAGCATCTATAAATAGAGCCCTCCCCGCGCCTTCTCCTCCACACCAATTCTGCTCCACTCCTCTCTCTGATTCTCCTCGACCCATTTCCCCTCTCCAATTCTCACCGGAGCTCGCTAATTGCTCTGTCGATCGCCAGAACCCGACGCAGAAGCCGCCGTCGATTTACGCCTTCCCGAGCGACGCCGCTGCTACCAGTCGACTCCCCGTCGTCGACAACGTCGTCCTACCTCGTCGCCGACCCTCGCCGGAGTCCCAGCTCGCCGCCAACCCCCCACCGTCGCCGCCAGTAGGGTTGGCTCTCATCGACGGAGACGACGCGCCTCGACCGTCGATCTCCGTTCTAATCCAGCGGCTCTCTTTAAACCGTACCGTTTCGGTAAGCTTCAGTCCCTGACGCGCGGGCCCCTCTGTCAGCTGGCCCGCAGCGCTAGCTGGGCTGGCCCAGTTCGCTTCCCTCGTTTCGGCCTGTTAACTTTCCCGCCTAAGCCCAAGTTTTCAAATCCATTTAATTCTTTTCAGTTTAATTGAAATACTAGCCCTATGCTAGAATTCAAATAGTTTCAAATCTACCCTACCAAATCAGATGAATTTTATATTGTTGGAAATCTTATGAAATGCTTGATCCAACCCCACTAGTCCCACTTTGAAATCCTTGGTAGAATTAACGTGACAAAAATAACAAGTCAGAGACTTTTACAACTTCAAATAAATCTTAAAAATCAACCAAAAACGATATTGAGTTGATTTCAACTCTCATAGCTCACATTTCACTTACACTAATTGTTTCTGCAAAAACATGGTGTGGTCACTTTGAGTGATCTTGGCCCAAATTAAATAGGGGACTATATGGCTAGTTTAATTAAGTGATATTGTCCAAAACTATTATGCAAATCATATGAAGTGTTTCACTTCATTTAAATCTTGTCCCAAGTACTTTCATATGAAGTTTGAACCCCTGGTAAAATACTCTCACATGAAATACTTGGTGATTTTAAATCATAATAAGCATTGTTAAATAGTATGAGGTATTCTACCTCATTTAAATCATTTCTCAAATGATGATGATGAATGGTTGACTTAGGTAAACATGATTTCATGTATGATTGTTTGAGAAGTTAAATCTTAAGAAGATTCAATGAGAGAAAATTATTCCTCAAGAACTAAATGGAAACTATCATTTACATATGTAATGAGACGAAATTATTTCTCTAACCCTAAGTAAGAAAACCCTAGATTAATTCTTGGTAGAAATGCTAAGTGATGATGCTAGATCATTTGGAGTGAGCCATTAAGGCTAATTAAGGCTACTTAAGTATTGTTTGGTGATTGTATCCTCGTATTCGTGTATAGACGCTAGTACCGGAGAATACCAGGAAGAGGAAGGATTCTACCCAGAAGAAGAAGAGAACTTTGACCACCTCAACAACCAAGGCAAGCTAACACCTTTGCAAGCTCTATGGTTGCAAGCTAATATTCTTGCAAAGTGCAAAGCCCTTTGGGGCAAGGCACCATTAGTCTTACCTTTCTTACCACAATCCTATCCCAAGTTTTTACCATACAAGTTTTTACTTGTTTATTTCAAGAGTTACTTTTATAGTTAACTTTAGTCTAAGTTCAAGAAGGTTACTAGAGTAGCAAAGTTGGTCTCAAACTAGCCAAGCAAGATATCACCCCTCATGATTAGTGCTAGTGCTAAATACTAAAACTTGACTACTCTAGATGGGAACATGTGACTTGAACTGAATTTGAAACCTTGGAATGATGAGTCATTCCATTGAATGAATTTTGAAGGTGAATATGACTTGGAGAAGATGGTGATTTTTTTGATAAAACTGATATTGGTTTGAATGCGATACCTTTCCAATTTTGAGTACCCCCACAATACCTGATTATGGGTAGGGCTTAACTGGAAATTTATGCATCTTAGTATGGGTTCCCTCTGAACACACATCATAGGGGTTATGCCGAGGCTGCCTCCGTTGTTGAGAAATGATGTGAATTGAGGTGAATTGTACGGCCAAGCCCTGTGCAGTTCCCAGGTTGACAGTTGGTCTTCACTGGGAGGCCAAGCTCATGGGGAGAGGTGCTCATACAAGGGTTTGTAAGTGAAAAGTTATGGTTGATGATCCGCGTACTGTGTTACGATGATTCGGGGTAATCCCGACGGATGAAATCAAATGTTGTGGCACAAGTGTGCAACCTCTGCAGAGTGTAAACCTATTCGAATAGCCGTGTCCACGGTTACGGACGGTTGGAAAGGCCATACAGTTTCCGGTGTCAGATTCTTGAAAATACTGGTGAAGTGAATGGTGAATTGGTGACTTGATTTTGAATCATCACTTGAATTGTGGGAATGACACTAATGTTCCCACTTGAGTTAGTTAGCACTTGAATAAGTCTTTTCTCAAATACTTGTGAACTAAAATTGGCTTTATGCAAAATAAACTAGAGCTTAGCGTCCCCTTACTAGAACTGTTAGTACTTACACTAGTATTAGTTTGCGAGTACTTTAAAGTACTCACGGCTGTGTCCCTGGCTATTCAAATGGCCAGACTATGAAGAGGAGCAGAACTATCAAGATGGCGGCAACCAAGATGTCTACGACAACTAGGGAATCTTCTGACGTCAGACGTTGGCCTGTGGACTAGAGAGTCCATTTCTATTTACGCTTCCGCTATGAAATTGTGTTTGTTCGTTGATCGATAGATCAACAATTTGTGTAATATGGATCATGTGATCTGAATTTGTAAGACGACTATGGTATGTAATGAATGATGACTTATGATATTCAACTGTTATGTCTCGCAACAACAGTATTCCTGGGATTGCGATGTACGGCATAACAGGCATCTGGATTTAAAAATCCGGGTGTTGACAGCTTTACTATAAATTCATGGGAAGAACAAGAGTGGTACTTCCTTCGTCCCGGTTCATAGAACAAGAGTGGTGAAAATTTTAGCACACGCGTTCAGATCTAAGGAAAGTGGCGGGGGGATGTTCTGAAAGTTTGGTATGGCAAAATCATAGGCATACATTGTTGTTTAAATTGAACCAGGGGGAGTTGGGGGGGGGGGGGGGATATGCCCCCTCCCCTATATTTGTGTTGTGTAAGTCAGTTTTTTTTAAATTGTTAAAGGATTCCAATCAAGATTTGATCGCATAAATCAAGGTAAATGTTGTTTATTTGAATTGATATATTATTTACAAACACAATGTAATAGCAACATCTTTAAATAAAATAAGAAACCTATGAACGTACAAAAAGTGAAATTTTAATTGCATCAAAAAGTCTCAGCAGTAAAAAAACTATAGCTTCTTTTTTAATATCTTCCTTAATTTTAACAGATCAAGACTTCTGAATACATCTCATTCTATGTAACACGCTCGTACGAAACATATCTATATATTTTCATATTTTCAATGTTACTATTCATGATATTTGATAAATTTTATTATATTTATTAGGACTAACATGTTAATAGTTGTAAAAGTGCACAACCTTTTTAATTACACCTTGATATGTAAGGATTGCATGGATAATGGACTAATCACGAAGTAGCCTCTCATTGCGTTGAAATTCGGAGTTTCTCATAATTTATCCCTCATGGACCAGTTCTTTAAGATCGCCAAAAAGCTTGGGAAAGATGATATTAAATAAAATAAATCAATACATGACAGATGTGTGCCTTTTTAAAGATTTTGTTTGCCTATATAAACATCTAAATCCGAGTTATTATGGGATCAAAAAGTCCGATCTACTTAACATAAAATAGTGAACATTATATACACATAAGAACATAAGTGAATTAATATATGTAGTTTTTATGCAAAAATTAAGGTAAAGCAGCTTCCCTATCTTTCCCTAAGCTGGGAAGGTCCGCCCCTGTCTGAGGATCTAGTAGTAGTGCAAACATAATTTTTGCCAGGCTCACCGGAGATGTGATGATGATCTGAGCGTGTACGCTTGAGGTTCCCTTTGTAGAAGGGAGACGACCTCTGATCTCAGCACACGAACTGAAGTAGAGAAGCTAGGAGGCGTAGGGAGGAGTAGCAAGAAAGGGCGGCGGTGTTCCCAGCTATTTCTCTCTGATCTTAGCAAGCGTAGCAGAAGGGATCTACATGGCTTCAAGTCTTTTGGGATTCGTCCACGAATCTATCACATTACATTAAACGAATACAAACTATCACAAAATTTATCACCTCTTAACACCATCGATCGGTCGATCGGGATTAGCTTTAACTTGATGAAGGCGAGAGGAACTCATCTCGCTTAATTAGCTTAGCTCCTCTAGCCCAGCCTTATTTCCGGTGGGGGGAGGCTGCTAAAATTTAAGAAAAGCGGTTAAGATTTTACCACAAGCGTCCATATCTAAGGACAGTGGCGGGGGGACATTCTGAAAGTTTGGTAGGGAAAAATCATAGACATATATTATTGTTTAACTTGAACCATGGGGAGTTGGGGGATGCCCCCTCCCCTATATTTTTATTGTGTAAGTTAGTTTTTTCAACTATTAAAGAATTAATCAAGATTTGATTGCATCACTCAAGGTAAAAGTTGTTTATTTAAATTGGTACATTATTTACAAATGCAAGGTAATAACAACATCTTTAAATACAAGAATAAACCTATAAACGTACTAAAAGTGAAATTTTAATTGCATCAAAAAGTCCTAGCAGTAGAAAAGATATATCTTTTTTTTAAATCTTTCTTAATTTCGGCAGATCAAGACAATACATCTCGTTCTATGTAGCATGCTCGTACAGAACATATCTATCTATTTTCAAATTTTTAATGTTCTTATTCATGATATTTGATACGTTTTATTATATTTTATGACGGGAAAATGGGGCGACAAAAATAATAATGTACGCGTCCACGTCATAGAGACAAATAGTAATTTAAATGTGTAAATGCATGACACAAATAAAAGGGATCAAACATTGCATGTACTTTATTTCTAGAATCTTCACATTTACATTAAAATCTGTTAATTACATCTCCGAAGAGAAAATCACTGATTAAGAATTCCAATATATCTATTACATGGCTTTACAACATATGAGTTCTACGAAACATAGGAATAAAGAGAACTACAAAGTTTAGAAACTAATTAAACTCTTCCTCACCGTCGTTGCAGCCGGTATGCTTGGAGACACTTGGATTTCGCCGATGCTAACCTATGTGTAGCATAATAATCATAGTTTGATTTATTAGGAGCTTATGACATTATAAGAATCATATATCCACGTGTACCAATATTAGTAGTACGCATTGTTCATGTATATGGCACATGCATGCATGCCTTGGCTATTTTCACCTAGCCCATAAACTATTGTCAATTTTAGTAGTGAATAGTGTTCATGTGCAGATTTGTTTAATGGTTAGCTAGCCAACTTAAGAAGTACGTGTGAATATATGACTTATATTATGAGTTGATTTTATCACGAACGTGATTATTTATATGCATACATGGAGTGGAGGAAACATTTGGTTTACTTGACGACGACAATGTGTATAGCATTGTGTTAAGCCAACATATAAGAATGCTATTTGATGTTGAAATATTTAAGTGCACTAATTATGTCAAGTGCAAGTAACATATGCTATGATCCTAGTTACAATATATCTTCATGGATGCATGCACGTATATGAATGGGGCGCATGGTTTAACTTTAGTCTCTATGAGACTATTTTATGACACGGTGAAATATTTGGGTGCGCTATGTTATATTTAGCGCAAAAAACATAGGTTATGATCCTAGTTATAACTTAATTAGTTTTGTGGATGCACGCACCTATATGAGAGGAGTGCATGATTTAATTTTAGTCTCTATGTGACTATCTTATAACATGATGATATATTTGGGTGCACTATGTTATATTTTGCGCAAACAAAGTAGGTTATGATCCTAGTTATTTTAGTATCATGGATGCATGCACCTACATGAGAGGAGTGCATGATATAATTCTAGTCTCCATGGGACTATCTTGTGATGATATATTTGTGTGAATTATGTTATATTTAGCCCAAAAAACGTAGGTTATGATCCTAGTTATAATTCCGTTTTATGCTGCATGCATCTATATGAAGGGGATGAATGATGAGATTATCTTATGGCATGTAAGTTTATTTGCCTACATGTTTATTAATACTAGTTCCCAAATATACCATAAAGAACTAGTTAAATATTTATATGACTTTGGATTTCAGATGTTCGATGGAATTTTATAAGGTTTGACTTCACTTGTATTAGTACTAGTATGACATAGCAATATTGTGCCTGTGTGCAACCTAACCAAGTGGAGGATGGTAATTTCCTCTTGTCTGTATCATTGCTAACATAACATAGCATGGAATGTGACCAAACTCAAAGTAGATGTCAATTTATAAGCATGCTCGATTTATATTGCAGATATGCATGCCACTTGATGGTGCAATATGATTTTAACACCTATGCTAATGCACTAGATTTTTATTAGATACTAGTTACATGTCAATGTGAGCATATTTGCTGAAGTTTGCACTTCACTTGTATTATGACTAGCGCCGTGTAGCAATATGCCCATGTGTAGCATAACCAAGTGAGGCATGGTTATTCCTCTTTGTTTGTATTATTACTAACATAGCATAGAGATGCTCGTAGTGTAACGAAACAAGATACTTATCAATTTATATTTCACGTGGACATGATGAAACCTATGACAAATTTAATATCAGTTTAGCTATGTGAGACCAAATTGTGCACATGGTAAATATCGTGTACAAGTACTTTGGTCATCATGTCTATTTCTAGTACTAACAGCATGGTATACTAGTGTTTTCATACAGGTAGATCACCTCTACATTTAACCGATACATGCATCCATATAATGGAACATAATTTACTTGGGTTAACATATGCCAATGGGCCAGCATGCCTAGAATATGGTTTATTTTGGTGGAGTCTACGCTGCTCCAGATTATTAGCTAGGCAAATGGCATGCAACCAATATTTTATATGATCTTTGTTTCAGACCTATCAGACCTATACGGCTAGCATCACATTGGCAATACTATCATCTTACATGGAGGAGAATAGTCTTGATTACTACAACATAGCAATGTGAATTTTTATTTCTACATCTATCCTTGATTTTAATTAATATGTGCACCTAATTTGAATCAGCATACGATCAAAGATCACTATGAGTCCAAACCAGGGCTTGAAACCAGGACGTGCTTGTGCAGTTTTTTTTTTTTTGAACACGGAGCGCTCGGAAGGGCGTAGAAGCTTCATATATTCCGAGCGGTGGGTGTACAAAGTATTACAAAGGTCCTCATAAAATAGAAAAATAACACATAGGACCCTGGTAAATGCAGAAAAGACATCACTAAGAGAATAAGAAATTCAATCAGGTCCATCTCTATCCCCACCGATGAGCAAGAGACCAGAGAGCCGCCGCCGGACTCCAAGGCGGGGACGGCACCACTTGCTTCAAAGTCTACGCAGAACGCGGCCTCCAATCTCTGAAAGGGCCTCCGATGGAGGTTGAAACATCGCCAGAAGTCACTGGCATGGATAACGGCAAGCAAAATCGCTGCCGATGTGCTGCTCGAGAAGATTGCTTCAGAAGAACTCCGATACCACTTCCACACCCCATCCGCTCTGCAAGTTCCCTTGCCTGTCACCGCCTTGGCGCTTGGAACAAGGGATAGAAGCATAGGAGTCCAGGTAGAAGAAGCAGCATGGCCAGCTCTGCACCGCGACGAGGATATTGACCTGCCATCGCACCCGAAGCACCTGCCACGGACTCGGGGAGACGAGCGTAGATGATGGCGACGCTAGCAGACCAGGTAGATGAGCTTATTGAGGAAGCCATCCGCGGATCGTCTTCTTCCTTCGACCATCCTCCATGGATGAGCACCGGGAAGGAGAAAATCCACGATCTGTTTGCTGCTCACCAGCACCCAGATCGGATGACAGGGGAAGAAGGGAGAGGCCTTATTAGCGAAGATGCGGCACAACCTCCTCGCCGCCTGCCGCCACTCCTGCCACCGGAGAAGAGCAGCCGCGAAGAAGGAAGCGAGGACGGACCGGATCTGGCCAGGGGGATCCGGTCTCCTACTCGCAGACTCCACTTGGGTAAACAGCAAAGATCTACAGCCTAGACTACTATATACAATCGACCAGGCGCCTCTCCATCCTCTTCTCCGGCCGGCAACGCCGACGGGGAAGATTCCGGGTCAGGCCGGCGATGGTGGTGGCGAGCGGTGGACTCTCAACGGGGCGGGCTACTGTAGGGTCATGAGAGGGGGAAGGGATAAGAATAGTCCCCGTTGGTTCGCTTGTGCAGGCTCACTTACTCTTGCCAACAAACCAATAACTAGTTTGTGGGGCTGAGCTCCTCTAAAGTTGTGTTATAACTATATCCGCGCGGTAGCTAACAAAATCTGCCCTCCATTTTAATCAAACGGCCCCCCATTTTATTACTCGGGGGTAGCATTTTCTGGTGAAAAAAAAGGAAAAGAATCGACGCGTAGAGGGCTAGAGGCCCAGTCCGTCTAGTGTCTTCTACTGTCGGAACTCAGAGCATCAGCTAGGTACAGCAATGGCGAAGGGGATAAAATTGCTACGATGCCTTCGGCCGCTCACCCCCCACCCCAGGCCGGAGACGTGTAGTTCGGCCGGCATATCCCGGCGGCAGCGCAAGCGGCAGCTCGTAGCTGGAGGTGGCTGACCCGGATGCTGCAGGCCCGCGTGTAATTTCTGTGTGGCCTGCGTTTCGGGCCGTCGACCACGACCGCAGCGGCAGCATCGACGAGCAGAAGCTACAGGACGTGTTCGGGGCCATCGGCTGCGGCCGCATCGGCAACATCAACGAGTGGGAGCGGCATGACGAACGGGGGGCGCAGGACGCCGGACGCGTTCCAGACCGTCAACCGCGACGTCAGCGGCAACATCGACGAGCGAGAGCTGTAGGACGAACGGGAGCTTCAGGACGCGTCACAGATGGGTAAGGCCCCACGAACCTTCATCTCCCAAGCTCCATGAATCAATTTGCGTTCTGAACTAAATACCGTTTCAGAAACGTCAGTGTTCCCAATCTTCTTTGTTATTCCAGTTGACTAATTAGATGGTAGATGCTCCCAATCGTCTGGGTTATTCCAGTTGACTAATTAGATGGTAGATGCGTGGATTTGGAGCGCATCAACCGGGCGCACATCATCCTCCTCCCCAAGCCGGCGGCCGTGGTCACCGCCGCCTCCTTCCGCCCGGTTTCGCTGCAAAATTGCTCCGTCAAGACTCTGTGCAAAGCTCTGACCTTCCGGCTACAGCAGCAGATCAACGCTCTCATCGACGTCGACCAAACAGGTTTCCTATCCGGGCGGAGCATCTCGGAGAATTTTGTCTACGCTACGGAGCTGGTCCAGACCTGCTATCGCCCCAAAGCTCCCACGGTCGTCCTCAAGCTTGACTTCGCCAAGGCTTTCGACTCCGTCAGTTGGTCCAGCCTTCGCACGGTCATGCTTGCCAGAGGCTTCCCCCTGCTCTGGTGCGACTGGCTCGATCACATCTTCACCTCGTCGCGCTCGGCCGTGCTCCTCAATGGCGTGCCTGGGCGGTGGATTCGCTGCATGCGAGGCTTGCGGCAGGGAGACCCGCTCTCGCCCTACCTCTTCCTCCTGGTCGCGGATGTTCTCCAGCGCCTGGTCCGTCGGGACGACGTCCTGCTCCACCCCCTTGTCGACGGGGCGCTGTGCCCCGTGTTACAGTACGCCGACGACACCCTCCTGATCCTGCGCGCCGACGTGGCCGCGGCTCAGCGCTTGAAGCTCCTCCTCGGCCAGTTCGAGCGTGCCACGGGGCTGGCGATAAATTACGACAAGAGCATCCTTGTGCCCATGCACGTCGAGCCTGGCGTCCTTACCGGCATCCAGGCGGTCCTCCAGTGCCGCATCGAGGGATTTCCCAGACATACCTCGGCCTCCCTCTGTCCGCCGAGAAGCTGCGCCTCTCCTCGTTCAATCCCCTCATCGCCAAGGTAGACAAGTACCTGGCTGGCTGGAAAGCTCTCCTTCTGTCCGCCGGTGGGCGGCTGGTCCTTCTCAACGCTGTGCTCGACGCTCTGCCAACCTTTGCCATGGGAGCTCTTGAGCTGCCCCCCTGGCGTGCTCGCCGCTCTGGATAGGCTGCGCCGTGCTTTCCTCTGGACGGCCACAGATAAAGCTAATGGCGCCCAATGCCTCGTCGCCTGGGAACGCGTCTGCCGCCCCAAGACCGAGGGTGGGCTTGGCGTTCGCTCCATCGCCGTCCAGAACACCTGCCTGCTCCTCAAGCTCCTTCACCTACTCCACTGCGCGCCGGGCGAGTCCTGGCCTCGGTGGGTCTGGGATTCTCAGGCTGGGCTTCCCCTCGATCGCGACGACTCGTCAACGTCCCTCTCTGGAGCTCACTGGGCGTCGTTGCGCCACCTCCTTCCTCTCTACCGCTGCATCTCGCGGGTCAAGGTTGGGGACGGTGCTCGTGCGGCGTTTTGGCTTGACTGGTGGCTCCCCTCCCTTCCTTCTGTACTCCCTATGCTCTGATATCTGTACACATGTTATACCAAAATCGGGGAGTTCACCCGATCCCCACAGGATGAAATGAATACAAAGCCATTCAGGTGGGAGCCTTTGCGCTCGCCCCCGGTGAAAACTCAAAAAAAAAAAGATGGTAGATGCTCTTTTCTCATGTACTACTCGTTGGATGGTATACATCTCTCAAGAAACTGAAGCAGATAGGATAGATGGGCAAGCAGAAATTGTAACTTCAGATTAACAACATAGTTTAGTACTGTAAATGAGATCTTTACATAGGAGAAAATCACAAACCCAATGGGAGAACTAGTTTCCAGTATGTATCACGAAAACAAAAAAGAATATATTTGAAGTGCAAAGTTTCTTGCAAATGAGATCTTTATGCTAGGAAAATTGGAGAACTAATTCAGTATCTATCGCCTATGTCATATGCTAGGAAAATTCATATAATTCTGCAAGTCCAAACTGTTGTCAACTTGGCCCTGCATATTAAGAGAGATAGAACTGATTACACAACAATATTCATATATTTCTTAACAGTGAATTTTAAACATGTTAAGTCGAATACCATCAGCAAACGAGTCATCCACCCATACTCCTGCAAAGCATTCTCATTTATTCCAGCCGGTTGCTCTGTAGTTGCTTGGTGTTGTGCTGCTGGCGTGTCCATCTCTCCTCTCTAAGCAGACAAGTCAGAAAAAATATTAGTCTATATTGTCATTTGTAAATATATGTAGTGTGTTTAGATAGGTGTAAGAGATTTACATAACAAGATTTTTTTTCGGGTACGAGTTCAGTTTCTTCTTTTTCTTTTTATTGGGGCGCTGCTTGTCGATCCATGATTTATTTCTTCTTAATTTTTTCTTTTCTATTTTCTTTTTCTTTAGGCACGCAGTCTGTAAACTACTATCTGGTTCTTCACATGTAGCTTCAGTTCTGCATGTACTACTAGGAGCTTTTTCTTCAACTTGCTTGCTAAGATTCTCCAAGGCATCATCTACTAGTTTCCTGCATTCTTCGGATATGAGTGCTTTGGAAGCTATGCCATGGAAATTATGAATGAAAAACTTCAAGCACAACCTATCGAAGTAGTATCGAAGGTGACAACATCACCGGAATGATCATAGTAAATGATCATCTTAGCATCAGCCCAGAAGATATTTGTGATCTTTTCATCACAATCTAGCTGTTCATCATGTTGAAATGCGGGGTTCTCTGACTTTCTATCCTTAAAGTACTTAAGCATGGTTCCGGCTTCACCATACATCATCTCCCTTTGACGCTTGGTTCACAAATAATTCTTGTGATCACGACGTATGTATCCAAGGTTTACTGTCCCACCAACCTGCCGACTTGCCAACTCATGGGCTCTTTTTGGCACAATTCCTGAATCATCCGCTGTTTCAATCTCAAAAGCTTGCAAAGCTGAAATCTTCCGCTGTGATGGCATCAAGTGGCATGTTTCGGGCAACTGCAGGACATGATTGTGTTCAACATCCAGCTCATGTACTTCATAATTTCCTACTTCTCGGTCAATATTGATTCCCATCCGCACTTTACAGCTGGTTCTTGTTTCTGCACGGGGACGGCTTGTATTATGGTCTCTCTTTTATTTTGCACGATAGCCCTCATTGGAACAAACGTATCTCGCCGAAGTGACTACTCCATCAATTTTGCTCTTGTTTTCATAGTTTACCCTTACATCAAATCCAATATGACCTCCATAAAATTTCCAGAAGTTCCAAGCCTCAATTGTAGAATTAAACTTCATGCCAATTTGAGGCATCCAAGTAGGCAGCTTATTTGTCCTGTGAAAAACATATATAACATAATTTATTCGTCTGCTCGCACTACGCAAAAAGATGATAGAGATTGAAAAATGAACAAAACTGACTGCACCTGTTCTGATCCTTTTCTATGGCGTTAGTTTCAGTAGCCATTAGAACCTACTTTTTTCCTTTCTTTCGCAGTTACTGGTGATAGAGAAAATTCAGTACAAGAATTCTAGCTATTGCATCCGCGTGAATAATGAACTTAAACGGCACTTACATTAAGATTGATATCTTCTTTTTTGTTGCTAGGAGGAGTCCAAATAGGAGATCATTTGCATCTTTTGCAGAACAGCATACACCTTCGATGAGCGGCAGAAGAATGAGAGGGGGATGCTAGGAAATCGAGTCCAAAAGGGAGATCATGGGCGTATACCTTGGACGAGCGGGAGAAGCAGGCGGAGCAATGGAGGTCAAACAGATCGCTCTTTGGCGTTCTACAATCTGTGATCTGTGCGTCCTGTTTGGCGCCAATTCTTTAGGCTTAGGAGATTTTCCCTCCACGGGAGTATTAATATGTAGTTTGTTTCCAAATTACCAGCGCAGTTTGAGGGGAGGAAAGAGAGCCATCGAGTGATTTTTTTCAGGAAAACACTTCGGGTAACCATACCCATACGATTAGAACGAAGGACGGATTCTAATAGCTAAAGCACATGTGCTGTGACAACTCAACTGTAGAGGAGCCGAGCCCTAGTTTGTGTCAACACTTGGATTAGATTTTATACAATGTAAACGAATATTGATAGCTGTGTCATATGATTTGAAAAGTTTGACAAATTTTTTGGGTATTCATCTGCATACCCATAAATACATGTAGGCCGCCCATGTCGAGGGATGGAAATCGCCATTAGACCAAACCAAGAGTAGGTTAATTTGGGCAAGCTAGTGCATCTAGCATGTGTAAGAAAGCATCATCAGCATGGGAGGGAGAGAGCTATGGATTTTACCTCCTTTTCTCACCTTGGCGTATGTGGAGATGAACACGATCGGATGAGCTGGTGCTGGCCTGCGGCAGCACAACAACAACACCTATGGTAGCGTGTATGTTGAGCGGCCGGAAGCGGGCGACACAGACGGCGACCGGTCGGCGATGTGCGTGTTCAGCGGCGAGCAGCCATCGACATGTACTCGACAACGGGCAGCCGGCAGCGTATATGGCAAGCAGCCGACGCCGACGGTGTGGATGAATGTGAGGATGAGGAGCAGCTAGCGAGCGATGGAAAGGGAGCAGCTATTAGAGATTCATCGGTGATCACTGATCGATCATTATGCGATGGGCTGAGGCGGTGGATTTTTTCGGCCGGCAGCTGGCTTCTCTGGTCGATATTTATAGAGAGAGCCAAGACCGGGGCGCTGAGCGAGGTAAAAAATCGTGGGGTGGTGCGTGGCCACGTTCTCGTGACGATCGTGCAGGCCTAGCTAGGAAACTTGGCCGAGTGGGCATCGTGAGTATCTTGATCTGTCAGCTCTCCTTTGTTTTCTCTAATGGGCTTTGAAAGTTTAATTAACCAGACCAATTAGCCAGGATAAGCTGCGTAGGCATGTAGGGTTGCATGTCTCTCTTACGTATGGGCATGGGCTGATTAGTATTCCAAGGTTAACTTTTTTTTCTATAATGGGCGCTTTATTACTTTGAAAGCAATTACACCCGGTTTCTGCATAGTCAAGATGTACACAGCCGTTTTATAGTAAAAAATAATTCAACATGAAAATAAAAAAATGAATTACATATCAACCATGAACCATGAGCAAATGTAAACGCCTAAGGTTTAAGTGGCGGTCCAATCCTAAGATTATATTGCCATCCATGTAGGAAAAAAGTATCCCTCGCCGTATCCTCCAACCGTGTACAGACCTCCATAAAGAATTCCTAGTTTAACTAGGCAGCGGTGCCGGCAAATCCAAGCATGCGCGTGTGCTAGTAGAAAACGGGTCTTTTGTCCCGGTTTAAGAGGGCCTTTAGTTCTGGTTGGCCATCCGAGACTGCCAATGCGAGACTAGAGGTAGTGTTTTCTGCCTATGGATGTCGAAGCAATTTTGGAAATACCATTGAGTCATAGGAGGCAAGAGGATTTTTGGTCTTGGCACTACGATCGGAAGGGTGTGTTCTCGGTCCGCACATCGTATAATATGATAGTTGCAACCAGAGACGGTCGGGAGGCATGGCTGGATCATCGAGCATCTAGCTCGAATGGAGAACAAATTCAGCGAGATTGGTGTTCACTTTGGAAGACCCAAGTCCCTTCCAAGGTGAAGGTTTTTTTGTGGAGGCTAGCAAAACAATCCATCCCAACAAATGCATTATGACACAAACGGCATATGACAGATAGTAGTGTCTGTCAGTTTTGTGGAGTTCATGACTAGTGGAAGCATGCGCTGATGGACTGCTCCATGTCCAGGTGTGTTTGGGCCTTAATGGAAGAACATATCACTGAACACATGCAAAATACGGATGACGGAGACTCTCGATCTTGGCTGGCAACTATGATCAATACTTTGGGGAAGGAAGATCAGGTGAAGGTTTTTGTCACATTGTGGTGATCTGGAATGGTCGTCGAAAGGCCATCCATGAGGAAGTGTATCAGAGCCCATTATTTGTTCATTGTTTTGTGGATAATTTTATCGCCGACCTCAAGCGTGGCGAGGATATAGGGAGGCAACGGCAACCTATGCCTTCTATACAAGCAAAAGCAGCATGGATCCTGCCTCTAGCCAGTGTAACCAAGATAAATGTGGATGCCACGGTTGGAAAGAACTCTGGGCGTGGCACGGTAGCTGCCGTCGCCAGGAGTGACTTCGGCGTATTTCTGGGGGCATCGGCCGTGGTATTTCATGGGCAAACGACAATCGAGACACTGGAGGTACTAGCCTGTCGAGAGGCGATTGCTTTGGCAAGGGACCTAGATGTTCGGCGGATAAAAGTGGTGTGTGACTGCAAGAACGATGTCAAAAGCTTGGAGGAAGGAACGATGGGAATCTATGCCCATATCGTATGTGAGATTGATA
This sequence comes from Lolium perenne, assembly GCF_019359855.2. NCBI lineage: Eukaryota > Viridiplantae > Streptophyta > Magnoliopsida > Poales > Poaceae > Lolium > Lolium perenne. Next base: position 8,118,157 of record NC_067248.2, on the reverse strand, counting down.
CGTCTCCGACGTATCGATAATTTCTTGTGTTCCATGCCACATTATTGATGATATCTACATGTTTTATGCACACTTTATGTCATATTCGTGCATTTTCTGGAACTAACCTATTAACAAGATGCCAAAGTGCCAGTTGCTGTTTTCTGCTGTTTTTGGTTTCAGAAATCCTAGTAACGAAATATTCTCGGAATCGGACGAAATCAATGCCCAGGTTCCTATTTTCACCGGAAGCATCCAGGACACACGAGAAGGACCAGAGGGGGGGCACTGGGCCCCCAGACCATAGGCCGGCGCGGCCCAGGCCCTGGCCGCGCCGCCCTATAGTGTCGTCGCCCCTTCAGCCCTCCTGCGCCGCCTCTTCGCCTATTTAAAGCCTCCATCGCGAAAACCCTGATACGTTCGACGAAACCCACAGAAACCTTCCAGAGCCGCCGCCATCGCGAAGCCAAGATCTGGGGGACAGGAGTCTCTGTTCCGGCACGCCGCCGGAACGGGGAAGTGCCCCCGGAAGGCTTCTCCATCGACACCGCTGCCATCTCCACCGCCATCTTCATCACCGCTGCTGCTCCCATGAGGAGGGAGTAGTTCTCCATCGAGGCTCGGGGCTGTACCGGTAGCTATGTGGTTCATCTCTCTCCTATGTACTTCAATACAATAATCTCATGAGCTGCCTTACATGATTGAGATTCATATGATGATGCTTGTAATCTAGATGTCATTACGCTAGTCAAGTGAGTTTTACTTATGTGATCTCCGGAGACTCCTTGTCCCACGTGTGTAAAGGTGACAGTGTGTGCACCGTGTGGGTCTCTTAGGCTATATTTCACAGAATACTTACTCACTGTTATGAATGGCATAGTGAAGTGCTTATTTATATCTCTTTATGATTGCAATGTGTTTTGTATCACAATTTATCCATGTGCAACTCTAGCAATGTTATTAAAGTAGTTTTATTCCTCCTACATGGTGTAATGGTGACAGTGTGTGCATCCGTGTTAGTACTTGGTTTATGCTATGATCATGATCTCTTGTAGATTGCGAAGTTAACTATTGCTATGATAGTATTGATGTGATCTATTCCTCCTACATAAGCATGAAGGTGACAGTGTGCATGCTATGTTAGTACTTGGTTTAGTCGAATTGATCTATCTTACACTCTAAGGTTACTTAAATATGAACATTGAATTGTGGAGCTTGTTAACTCCGGCATTGAGGGTTCGTGTAATCCTACGCAATGTGTTCATCATCCAACAAGAGTGTAGAGTATGCATTTATCTATTCTGTTATGTGATCAATGTTGAGAATGTCCACTAGTGAAAGTGTAATCCCCAGGCCTTGTTCCTAAATACTGCTATCGCTGCTTGTTTACTGTTTTACTGCGTTACTACTGCTGCAATACTACCACCATCAACTACACGCCAGCAAGCTATTTTCTGGCACCGTTGCTACTGCTCATACTTATTCATACCACCTGTATTTCACTATCTCTTCGCCGAACTAGTGCACCTATTAGGTGTGTTGGGGACACAAGAGACTTCTTGCTTTGTGGTTGCAGGGTTGCATGAGAGGGATATCTTTGACCTCTTCCTCCCTGAGTTCGATAAACCTTGGGTGATCCACTTAAGGGAAAACTTGCTGCTGTTCTACAAACCCCTGCTCTTGGAGGCCCAACACTGTCTACAGGAAAAGGAGGGGGAAGTAGACATCAAGCTATTTTCTGGCGCCGTTGCCGGGGAGGAAAGGTAAAAGGCACTCATACTCCGGTTCCAGGTAACAGTACTTTTCTGGCGCCATTGTGTTTGTGCTCGAAGCTATTTCCTTTAGATCCTGCAATTGCATCTTTTTGTTTCTTGTTTTACACTAGTTAGGCATAATGGAATATAACTATGAGCTTCTTAATTTATTTCCTAAGCTAAGACATGAATTGTGTGATGCGAAAATTAAAGAACCTATGGAACCTCATTTGCATGCTAGTAGCAATATTATTGGTATGAACGCAATCACTGCTAATGCTATGAATAAGTCTAAGCTTGGGGAAGCTAGTTTCTGTGATCTTTTTGGCTTCCCATCTTTAGGGGAGAAAATTTGTTCTGATAATGCTTTATCTCCCAATTGCGATAACTCTAATAATGCTTGTGATACTTTAAATCCACCAACTGCAAGTACTTCTTTCAAGATACCCATGAAAATTATTGAACGTGTTATTGATAACCGCTATAAAGGGGATGGAACTGTCCATCCTGGAGATCATTTACAGTTTTTGCATGAATTATGCGGGTTATTCAAGTGTGCAGGTATCTCTATGGAAGAAGTGAAGAAGAAGCTATTCTCTTTTTCGCTGTCTGGTAAAGCGGCGCATTGGTATAAATTGTTGGAGAACAGTCATTCTCTTGGTTGGGAGGAAATTGCATCTCTCTTTTATTCTAAATTTTATCCTCCTCATGAAGTGCATACTGATAGGAATTATATTTATAACTTTTATCCTCGTGATGGAGAGAGTATTTCTCAAGCGTGGGGGAGATTGAAATCACTAATGCTCAAATGTCCCATTCATGAGCTCCCCCGTAATGTTATTGTTAACAATTTTTATGCTAGGCTTTCAGGACAACACAAGGACTATCTGGATGCCTGTTCGGAGGGATCTTTCACAAGCAAGGAGGTTGAAGCTAGGTGGGATCTCCTTGATCGGATTAAGGAGAATGCTGAAGGATGGGAGAACAATGAAGGTAAAGAGTCAGGTATAAATTATGATTATGAATGCATTGAAGCTTTTATGGATACCGATAAATTTCGAAATATGAGTGCTACTTATGGTCTTGACTCTCAAGTTGCTGCAAATCTTTATAAAGCCTTTGCTTCTCATTTTGAATTGCCTAAAAAGAATTTTGATAAGTATCATGAACCTTTTAAAGAGCCTTGCATGAAGAATGAAATTGTTGTTAATTATTGCAATAAGCATGCTCAAACTCCTAAGAATACTATTTCCTATAAGCATGTTAATTTTTGTGGAATGCATAGACCTTGTGGAATTAATCAAATCAAAGATGAATATTGTATCCATCATATTAATGAAAAAACTAGAAAGTGGTTTAGGGCTCTAGATGATCTTGGTAAAAAAGTTTGTGCCCTCTATCCTTTTATTTGTGAACTTTGCTATAGAGTGGGTCATTTTAATTTTCAATGCTCCTCCAATGATAATTTGAACCCCATGAGTGCTACAAAGTTGTATTGTGATGATGAAATTACTCCTAATCAGCATGATGAACTTACTTTATTTTTGTGGTGCGAAGAACTGTCGAGAAAAATCTCTTTGTTACATATGAGTGATCTTGATATTGATGATGTCCTGCATGGGTGTTTTTCTTATTGCATTGATAATAGCCATACAAATACTTACATACAAAATATTTTAGAAGATGAAACCTTGCCAAAATATGATAGGACCGCCGTGTGTTTTGAACTAATTAATGAAAAGGAGGAATCCTCCCAAGTTTCTTCTATTGTTTCTAAAAGTAAATCAGGTTATGCGGACAAGCCACCCTTCAAGCCTTTTCCTCCTAAAGAAGGAAATGAGGAGAAGGAAGAGAAGAAGAAGAAGAAGAAGGGAACGAAGAAGAAGAAGAAGAAGAAGAAGAAGAAGAAGAAGAAGAAGGAGAATAAAAAGAAAGAGGTAACGGCGTATCCCCGCGTGAATGAGATAACGCTAGGTAACCGTAAGTATGCTGCTCCTAATAATTATTGTGATAATGAATCTGAATACGATGATCTTCCTATGCCCTTTACATACATTAGCGATCATGATTTGAATGGGCACATTACTTTTGATATTGCAAATCTCTGGGAAACTAATTCTGAAAATGATGATGATAATAATTGCCATAATGTCAGTGCTATCCATGCTTCCTCCCATAATGATATAGAAAGCTCTAAGCTTGGGGAAGAGGTGTTTGAAAATCCTTTTGCTACTGGTCATTATGTTCTTGATACATCTCCTTCTAATAACAATGATGGTATGGTCATAGATAAACCGACTGTGAAAGATAACTATTCTATTTCTTATGATGACACTGTGCCTCCGATCTTTGATGATTATTATAAAGAATGCTGTGATATAGGTTATAACTATCCTTATGAAACTTGTCATAGTCATGATTGGATTACCAAAAATAATTCTTTTAATATGCAACTTGTTTACCATGTTCAAATTCTTGATAATAATCTTGCTCCAATTACTATTAATGAGAAGAACTCTTCTAATGTCAAAATTAATGATACTTCTATGCATATGAACCATGATAAGAATGTTTTAAGTGATGGGTATATTGTGGATTTCATCAATGATGCTACTGAAAGTTATTATGAGAGAGGGAAATATGGTTATATGCATCTTAATAATATTAAGTTTCCCCTTTTTATGTTGAGAATCTTAAAGTTACTCGTGTTTTATCCTCTTATGCTTGTCACTTTGTTCTTCATGAATTCATTTGTGTACAAGATGCCTCTGCATAGGAAGCATGTTAGGCTTAAACGTGTTTTGAATTTGCCTCTTGAAGTTCTCTTTTGCTTCAAATACTATTTCTTGCGAGTGCATCATCAAAACTGCTGAGCCCATCTTAATGGCTATAAAGAAAGAACTTCTTGGGAGATAACCCATGTGTTTATTTGGCTACAGTACTTTGTTTTATATTTGTGTCTTGGAAGTTGTTTACTACTGTAGCAACCTCTCCTTATCTTAGTTTTGTGTTTTGTTGTGCCAAGTAAAGTCGTTGATAGTAAGGTTCATACTAGATTTGGATTACTGCGCAGAAACAGATTTCTTTGCTGTCACGAATCTGGGCAAAATTCTCTGTAGGTAACTCAGAAAATTATGCCAATTTACGTGAGTGATCCTCAGATATGTACGCAACTTTCATTCAATTTGAGCATTTTCATTTGAGCAAGTCTGGTGCCTCAATAAAATTCGTCTTTACGGACTGTTCTGTTTTTGACAGATTCTGCCTTTTATTTCGCATTGCCAGTTTTGTTATGTTCGATGGATATTCCGATTCCATTGACTTTCAGTAGCTTTGTGCAATGTCCAGAAGTGTTAAGAATGATCATGTCACCTCTGAACATGTATATTTTGATTGTGCACTAACCCTCTAATGAGTTGTTCTAAGTTTGGTGTGTAGGAAGTTTTCAAGGATCAAGAGAGGAGTATGATGCAATATGATCAAGGAGAGTGAAAGCTCTAAGCTTGGGGATGCCCCGGTGATTCACCCCTACATATATCAAGAAGACTCAAGAGTCTAAGCTTGGGGATGCCCAAGGCATCCCCTTCTTCATCGACAACATTATCAGGTTCCTCCCCTGAAACTATATTTTTATTCCATCACATCTTATGTGCTTTTCTTGGAGCGTCGGTTTGTTTTTGTTTTTGTTTGTGTTTGAATAAATTGGATTACATCATGCTTGTGTGGGAGAGAGACACGCTCCGCTGGTTCGTATGAACACATGTGTTCTTAGCTCATAATATTCATGGCGAAGTTTTCTTCTTCGTTAAATTGTTATATGGTTGGAATTGGAAAATGATACATGTAGTAATTGCTATAAATGTCTTGGGTAATGTGATACTTGGCAATTGTTGTGCTCATGTTTAAGCTCTTGCATCATATGTTTTGCACCCATTAATGAAGAAATACATAGAGCATGCTAAAATTTGGTTTGCATATTTGGTTTCTCTAAGGTCTAGATAATTTCTAGTATTGAGTTTGAACAACAAGGAAGACGGTGTAGAGTCTTATAATATTTTCAATATGTCTTTTATGTGAGTTTTGCTGCACCGGTTCATCCTTGTGTTTGTTTCAAATAAAGCCTTGCTAGCCTAAACCTTGTATCGAGAGGGAATACTTCTCATGCATCCAAAATACTTGAGCCAACCACTTGCCATTTGTGTCCACCATACCTACCTACTACATGGTATTTTCCGCCATTCCAAAGTAAATTGCTTGAGTGCTACCTTTAAAATTCCATCATTCACCTTTGCAATATATAGCTCATGGGACAAATAGCTTAAAAACTATTGTGGTATTGAATATGTAATTATGCACTTTATCTCTTATTAAGTTGCTTGTTGTGCGATAACCATGTTCACTGGGGACGCCATCAACTACTCTTTGTTGAATTTCATGTGAGTTGCTATGCATGTTCGTCTTGTCTGAAGTAAGAGCGATCTACCACCTTATGGTTAAGCATGCATATTGTTAGAGAAGAACATTGGGCCGCTAACTAAAGCCATGATCCATGGTGGAAGTTTCAGTTTTGGACATATATCCTCAATCTCATATGAGAAGAATTATTAATTGTTGTTACATGCTTATGCATAAAAGAGGAGTCCATTATCTGTTGTCTATGTTGTCCCGGTATGGATGTCTAAGTTGAGAATAATCAATAGCGAGAAATCCAATGCGAGCTTTCTCCTTAGACCTTTGTACAGGCGGCATAGAGGTACCCCTTTGCGACACTTGGTTAAAATATGTGCATTGTGATGATCCGGTAGTCCAAGCTAATTAGGACAAGGTGCGGGCACTATTAGTATACTATGCATGAGGCTTGCAACTTGTAAGATATAATTTACATGATACATATGCTTTATTACTACCGTTGACAAAATTGTTTCATGTTTTCAAAATCAAAGCTCTAGCACAAATATAGCAATCGATGCTTTTCCTCTATGGAGGACAATTCTTTTACTTTCAATGTTGAGTCAGTTCACCTATTTCTCTCCACCTCAAGAAGCAAACACTTGTGTGAACTGTGCATTGATTCCTACATACTTGCTTATTGCACTTATTATATTACTCTATGTTGACAATATCAATGAGATATACATGTTACAAGTTGAAAGCAACCGCTGAAACTTAATCTTCCTTTGTGTTGCTTCAATGCCTTTACTATGAATTATTGCTTTATGAGTTAACTCTTATGCAAGACTTATTGATGCTTGTCTTGAAGTACTATTCATGAAAAGTCTTTGCTATATGATTCACTTGTTTACTCATGTCATATACGTTGTTTTGATCGCTGCATTCACTACATATGCTTTACAAATAGTATGATCAAGGTTATGATGGCATGTCACTCCAGAAATTATCTTTGTTATCGTTTTACCTGCTCGGGACGAGCAGAACTAAGCTTGGGGATGCTGATACGTCTCCGACGTATCGATAATTTCTTGTGTTCCATGCCACATTATTGATGATATCTACATGTTTTATGCACACTTTATGTCATATTCGTGCATTTTCTGGAACTAACCTATTAACAAGATGCCAAAGTGCCAGTTGCTGTTTTCTGCTGTTTTTGGTTTCAGAAATCCTAGTAACGAAATATTCTCGGAATCGGACGAAATCAACGCCCAGGTTCCTATTTTCACCGGAAGCATCCAGGACACACGAGAAGGACACAGAAAATAGCTTGCTGGCGTGTAGTTGATGGTGGTAGTATTGCAGCAGTAGTAACGCAGTAAAACAGTAAACAAGCAGCGATAGCAGTATCTAGGAACAAGGCCTAGGGATCAGACTTTCACTAGTGGACACTCTCAACATTGATCACATAACAGAATAGATAAATGCATACTCTACACTCTCTTGTTGGATGATGAACACATTGCGTAGGATTACACGAACCCTCAATGCCGGAGTTAACAAGCTCCACAATTCAATGTTCATATTTAAATAACCTTAGAGTGCATGAAAGATCAACACGACTAAACCAAGTACTAACATAGCATGCACACTGTCACCTTCACACTATGTAGGAGGAATAGATCACATCAATACCATCATAGCAATAGTTAACTTTGTAATCTACAAGAGATCACAATCATAGCATAAACCAAGTACTAACACGGATGCACACACTGTCACCATTACACCGTGCAGGAGGAATAAAACTATTTTAATAACATCACTAGAGTAGCACATAGATAAATTGTGATACAAAACACATTGCAATCATAAAGAGATATAAATAAGCACTTCACTATGCCATTCATAATAGTGAATAAGTATTCTGTGAAATATAGCCTAAGAGACCCACACGGTGCACACACTGTCACCTTTACACACGTGGGACAAGGAGTCTCCGGAGATCACATAAGTAAAATTCACTTGACTAGCATAACGACATCTAGATTACAAGCATCATCATATGAATCTCAATCATGTAAGGCAGCTCATGAGATTATTGTATTGAAGTACATAAGGAGAGAGCTGAACCACATAGCTACCGGTACAGCCCCGAGCCTCGATGGAGAACTACTCCCTCCTCATGGGAGACAGCAGCGTTGATGAAGATGGCGGTGGTGTTGATGGAGGAGCCTTCCGGGGGCACTTCCCCGTCCCGGCGGCGTGCCGGAACAGAGACTCCTGTCCCCCAGATCTTGGCTTCGCGATGGCGGCGGCTCTGGAAGGTTTCTCGTACCGTGGCTTTTCCATGTCGAGGTTTTAGGTCGAGGGGGCTTAAATAGGTGAAGAGGCGGCGTCAGAAGGTCAACGGGGCAACGACATTATAGGGCGGCGCGGCCAGGGCCTGGGCCGCGCCGGCCTATGGTCTGGGTGGCCTGTGGCCCCCCTCTGGTCCTTCCCGGGTGTTCTGGAAGCTTCGTGGAAAAATAGGATGCTGGGCGTTGATTTCGTCCGATTCCGAGAATATTTCGTTACTAGGATTTCTGAAACCAAAAACAGCAGAAAACAGCAACTGGCACTTCGGCATCTTGTTAATAGCTTAGTTCCAGAAAATGCACGAATATGACATAAAGTGTGCATATAACATGTAGATATCATCAATAATGTGGCATGGAACATAAGAAATTATCGATACGTCGGAGACGTATCAGCATCCCCAAGCTTAGTTTCTGCTCGTCCCGAGCAGGTAAACGATAACAAAGATAATTTCTGGAGTGACATGCCATCATAACCTTGATCATACTATTTGTAAGCATATGTAGTGAATGCAGCGATCAAAACAATGTATATGACATGAGTAAACAAATGAATCATAAAGCAAAGACTTTTCATGAATAGTACTTAAAGACAAGCATCAATAAGTCTTGCATAAGAGTTAACTCATAAAGCAATAATTCAAAGTAAAGGCATTGAAACAACACAAAGGAAGATTAAGTTTCAGCGGTTGCTTTCAACTTGTAACATGTATATCTCATGGATAGTTGTCAATGTAAAGTAATATAACAAGTGCAATATGCAAGTATGTAGGAATCAATGCACAGTTCACACAAGTGTTTGCTTCTTAAGATGGAGAGAAATAGGTGAACTGACTCAACAATAAAAGTAAAAGAATGGCCCTTCAAAGAGGAAAACATCGATTGCTATATTTGTGCTAGAGCTTTGGTTTTGAAAACATATAGAGAGCATAAAAATAAAGTTTTGAGAGGTGTATGTTGTTGTCAACGAATGGTAGCTGGTACTCTAACCCCCTTGCCAGACAAACCTTCAAAGAGCGGCTCCCATTTTATTTTATTTTTGGGTGGCACTCCTTCCAACCTTTCTTTCACAAACCATGGCTAACCGAATCCTCGGGTGCCTGCCAACAATCTCATACCATGAAGGAGTGCCTTTTTATTTTAGTTTTATTATGTTGACACTCCTCCCCACCTTTGCTTTCTCAAGCCATGGCTAACCGAATCCTTCGGGTGCCGTCCAACAATCACATACCATGGAGGAGTGTCTATTTAGTTTAATTAATTTGGGACTGGAAATCCCATTGCCAGCTCTTTTTGCAAAATTATTGGATAAGCGGATGAAGCCACTAGCCCATTGGTGAAAGTTGCCCAACAAGATTGAAAGATAAACACCACATACTTCCTCATGAGCTATAAAACATTGACACAAATCAGAGGTAATAAATTTTGAAGTGTTTAAAGATAGCACTCAAGCAATTTACTTTGGAATGGCGGAGAAATACCATGTAGTAGGTAGGTATGGTGGACACAAATGGCATAGTGGTTGGCTCAAGTATTTTGGATGCATGAGAAGTAATCCCTCTCGATACAAGGTTTAGGCTAGCAAGGCTATTTGAAACAAACACAAGGATGAAGCGGTGCAGCAAAACTCACATAAAAGACATATTGAAAACATTATAAGACTCTACACCGTCTTGCTTGTTGTTCAAACTCAATACTAGAAATTATCTAGACCTTAGAGAGACCAATTATGCAAACCAAATTTTAGCATGCTCTATGTATTTCTTCATTAATAGGTGCAAAGTATATGATGCAAGAGCTTAAACATGAGCACAACAATTGCCAAGTATCACATTATCCAAGACATTTTACCAATTACTACATGTATCATTTTCCGATTCCAACCATATAACAATTTAACGAAGCAGTTTCAACCTTCGCCATGAAAATTAAAAGCTAAGAACACATGTGTTCATATGAACCAGAGGAGCGTGTCTCTCTCCCACACAAGCATTTATTCAAACAAAAACAAAAACAAAAGCACACAGACGCTCCAAGTAAAGCACATAAGATGTGACCGAATAAAAATATAGTTTCAAGAGAAGGAACCTGATAATTTGTCGATGAAGAAGGGGATGCCTTGGGCATCCCCAAGCTTAGATGCTTGAGTCTTCTTGAAATATGCAGGGATGATCCACCGGGGCATCCCCAAGCTTAGACTTTTCACTCTTCTTGATCACATTGTATCATCCTCCTCTCTTGACCCTTGAAAACTTCCTCCACACCAAACTTAGAACAACTCATTAGAGGGTTAGTGCACAATCAAAATATACATGTTCAGAGGTGACACAATCATTCTTAACACTTCTGGACATTGCACAAAGCTACTGAAAGTCAATGGAATCGAAATATCCATCGAACATAACAAAACTGGCAATGCGAAATAAAAGGCAGAATCTGTCAAAAACAGAACAGTTCATATTGACGAATTTTATTGGGGCACCAGACTTGCTCAAATGAAAATGCTCAAATTGAATGAAAGTTGCGTACATATCTGAGGATCACTCACGTAAATTGGCATAATTTTCTGAGTTACCTACAGAGAATTTTGCCCAGATTCGTGACAACAAAGAAATCTGTTTCTGCGCAGTAATCCAAATCTAGTATGAACTTTGCTATCAAAGACTTTACTTGGCACAACAAAACACAAAACTAAGATAAGAAGAGGTTGCTACAGTAGTAAACAACTTCCAAGACACAAATATAAAACAAAATACTGTAGCAAAATAAATACATGGGTTATCTCCCTAGAAGTGCTTTCTTTATAGCCATTAAGATGGGCTCAGCAGTTTTAATGATGCACTCGCAAGAAATAGTAGTTGAAGCAAAAGAGAGCATCAAGAGGCAAATTCAAAACAAATTTAAGCCTAACATGCTTCCTATGCATAGGAATCTTGTAAATAAACAAATTCATGAAGCATAATGCAACAAGCATAGAAAGATAAAACAAGTGCAGCTTCAAGATTTTCAGCAAAAAGAGAGGTGTTTTAGTAACATGAAAATTTCTACAACCATATTTTCCTCTCTCATAATAACTTTCAGTAGCAACATGAGCAAACTCAACAATATAACTATCACATAAAGCATTCTTATCATGAGTCTCATGCATAAAATTATTACTCTCCACATAGGCATAATCAATTTTATTAGTAATAGTGGGAGCAAATTCAACAAAGTAGCTATCATTATTATTCTCATCATCAAATATAGGAGGCATATTGTAATCATAATCAAATTTATCATCCATAACAGGCGGTACTAAAAGACCAATATCATTATAATCATCATAAATAGGAGGCAAAGTATCATCAAAGTAAATTTTCTCCTCAATGCTTGGGGGACTAAAAATATCATGCTCATCAAAGCCAGCTTCCCCAAGCTTAGAATTTTCCATATCATTAGCAACAATGGTGTTCAAAGCGTTCATACTAATATGTTCCATAGGTTTTTTAATTTTCGCATCAAACCATCCATGTCTTAAATCAGGAAATAGAATAAGAAGCTCATTGTTGTCCATTATGCCAAACTAGTGTAAAACAAGAAACAAAAAGATGCAGTTGCAGGATCTAAAGGAAATAGCTTCGAGTACTTACAACGGCGCCGGAGAATAGCTTAGTAGCCGAGATCCGGAGTGTGAGTACCTTTTACCTTTCCTCCCCGGCAACGGCGCCAGAAAATAGCTTGCTGTCCACAACTGGCGCGTAGTTGACGTGGGAGGTTTAATGGCGGTTGACGGGCTTGGTGGAGTGTCTTGATTCGTCCCCGGCAACGGCGCCAGAAAATAGCTTGATGTCTACGCCCCCCTCCTTTTCCTGTAGACAGTGTTGGGCCTCCAAGAGCAGAGGTTTGTAGAACAGCAGCAAGTTTTCCCTTAAGTGGATCACCCAAGGTTTATCGAACTCAGGGAGGAAGAGGTCAAAGATATCCCTCTCATGCAACCCTGCAACCACAAAGCAAGAAGTCTCTTGTGTCCCCAACACACCTAATAGGTGCACTAGTTCGGCGAAGAGATAGTGAAATACAGGTGGTATGAATAAGCAGTAGCAACGGCACCAGAAAAGTGCTTTGCCCAGGACAGTAAACAAGCAGTAGTAACGCAGCAGTAGTAAAACAGTAAACAAGCAGCGATAGCAGTATCTAGGAACAAGGCCTAGGGATCAGACTTTCACTAGTGGACACTCTCAACATTGATCACATAACAGAATAGATAAATGCATACTCTACACTCTCTTGTTGGATGATGAACACATTGCGTAGGATTACACGAACCCTCAATGGTGGAGTTAACAAGCTCCACAATTCAATGTTCATATTTAAATAACCTTAGAGTGCATGAAAGATCAACACGACTAAACCAAGTACTAACATAGCATGCACACTGTCACCTTCACACTATGTAGGAGGAATAGATCACATCAATACCATCATAGCAATAGTTAACTTTGTAATCTACAAGAGATCACAATCATAGCATAAACCAAGTACTAACACGGATGCACACACTGTCACCATTACACCGTGCAGGAGGAATAAAACTACTTTAATAACATCACTAGAGTAGCACATAGATAAATTGTGATACAAAACATATTGCAATCATAAAGAGATATAAATAAGCACTTCACTATGTCATTCATAACGGTGAATAAGTATTCTGTGAAATATAGCCTAAGAGACCCACACGGTGCACACACTGTCACCTTTACACACGTGGGACAAGGAGTCTCCGGAGATCACATAAGTAAAATTCACTTGACTAGCATAACGACATCTAGATTACAAGCATCATCATATGAATCTCAATCATGTAAGGCAGCTCATGAGATTATTGTATTGAAGTACATAAGGAGAGAGATGAACCACATAGCTACCGGTACAGCCCCGAGCCTCGATGGATAACTACTCCCTCCTCATGGGAGACGGCAGCGTTGATGAAGATGGCGGTGGTGTTGATGGAGGAGCCTTCCGGGGGCACTTCCCCGTCCCGGCGGCGTGCCGGAACAGAGACTCCTGTCCCCCAGATCTTGGCTTCGCGATGGCGGCGGCTCTGGAAGGTTTCTCGTACCGTGGCTTTTCCGTGTCGAGGTTTTAGGTCGAGGGGGCTTAAATAGGCGAAGAGGCGGCGTCAGAAGGTCAACGGACGACACTATAGGGCGGCGCGGCCAGGGCCTGGGCCGCGCCGGCCTATGGTCTGGGTGGCCTGTGGCCCCCCTCTGGTCCTTCCCGGGTGTTCTGGAAGCTTCGTGGAAAAATAGGATGCTGGGCGTTGATTTCGTCCGATTCCGAGAATATTTCGTTACTACGATTTCTGAAACCAAAAACAGCAGAAAACAGCAACTGGCACTTCGGCATCTTGTTAATAGGTTAGTTCCAGAAAATGCACGAATATGACATAAAGTGTGCATATAACATGTAGATATCATCAATAATGTGGCATGGAACATAAGAAATTATCGATACGTCGGAGACGTATCAAGAGGAAGGGGCAGAAAAAATACAATGGAGGTGACCAACGGCCGCCGGCGGGTTCAGTCCGCCTCCTCTAAGCCCGCCCCCATTTATCACGGTAGGTGGGAGATCGAGCTCCATCGCCTTCGCTGACGTGGGCATAACCCTTCGGGTACTCGACATTGTCATACCCGGTGCGAACTATGAAGATGGACCAGCACAAGGACTCGACAAGCTGGACCGGCAAGCGTTAACAACTTGGACTACAAGGAAAGAAGACTCCAATATGAATCCTACTAGGACTCTTGTAAACCCTAGCTTGGCTGATTTATAAAGCCAGGCAGGGGCACCCCTTAGGGACACACAGATAATCAGAAACACATAGAGGCGACACGCCTAGACATCGCAACCCGCGAACTAGAACTAGACTAGATACAACTACTCCGCCTATGGCGGCCCCCTGTACCCATATATTCATATACTGGATTGCTAGCAGGACGTAGCGATCCTCCACCGCGAGGACGTGAACCTGGGTACGTCGTGTACCGCCTCGTTCCCGGAACTTCCGTCGTCGCCTTTCTCTAAAACCCAAGCCCCTCATGGTGGGCATTGCCGAGGAACCGCCTCGTCAATTGGCACCGTCTGTGGGAAGCGCAACGCTGGATTTTGTCATCCGGGCGAGATCCATCAAGTTCATCAACAACAAGATCAAAAAATTGGAAAGTTTAAGTTCGATCAGATGAGTTACGCAGCTGGGGACAACGCTGGACATCTACTCGTGTACGGGCGCGCGCGGCCGCCAGCAGCGTTATATGATTCCTCGAGTACTGCATAGCAAGAGAAAAGACCAGCTTGCATTGGATCAGGACACATGACAATCCCATGACAAAAGCAGTTTCATGCCATATGATCACGGCGTGGTTAATGATGTCTCCTGGCAAATCAGTACAAGTATAAAAATTCTGATTCGTAGCGTGGCTATTACTTGGCAACAAGACTTCAAGTACACTCAGGGGAACTCAAAGCATCGGGCGCCTCAAGCTGTTGGTGGTCGGCCGGCCGATCAATTCACTTGATCCATCGGGAGGCATCAGCACTAGGACGTTTTCAAATCCTAAGGAAAGAAGATCCGATTTAGTACAAGTTTTCTGAAAAGGAAGCAGAATACACGCAAGCTGGCTCAAGAGGAAAATTAAGAAGAGATCAACTCCTATATTGAGATAAAAAAAAGAGATACATATTCAAGCGGAACTCGATTTCATCCGACAAAATAATCAGGTGCTATAATTCTAATTATGCAAAATTTATGTTAGCCAAATATTTTTAGCTCGTACTATTATTTGTGCACAGTTTTTTGCGTTGTAATATGACTGCAGATCGGAACATGCTTCGACTGCTTCACCGCGCACAGTCGCCACGCTCGGGAGCTCGCTTGTTGCATCATGGACTTGATATATTCGGGAGCTCGCCCGTCGACTGCCCTGCTCGGCTGACCGCGCCCGCCATCGCGCACTTTTCTTACTCGGGGGCTCGCCTGCTGCGGACCCAACATTACGGAACCGATATACTCGGATGCTCACCCGCAGCGGATCGGTATGTCAACCGCGTCCTCTTCATCGGCCACGTCAGCTAGGTGCCGCGTGGACTATCTCTGTCCGCGGAATTATTTCGGCTGCGCCTGTCGCATGGACTATCTCGGGTGGCGGAATTATTTTGACTGCGTCCGCCGCATGGACTACCTCGGGTCAATGGCTTCATCATTTATAATTACTCGATGGACTTATCCTCTTCGGCCCTGGATATATCTTCTCCTGATGCACTCTCGGGAGCACTGGAATTACTCGGGGGCTCCTGGAATATCTTCGAATCATTGCGGTTACTTCCATCGGGAGCGTTGGTTCGCTGGAATTACTCGGGGGCTCCTGGAATATCTTTGAACTATTTGCGGTTACTCCCATCGGGAGCACTGGTTCGCTGGGATTCAAGAAGATTTGAAGACTATTACTCCCATCGGGAGCGCCGGTTCGCTGGAACCCAAGAAGATTTGAAGACTATTACTCCCATCGGGAGCGCCGGTTCCCTGGAACCCAAGAAGATTTGAAGACTATTACTCCCATCGGGAGCGCCGGTTCGCTGGAACCCAAGAAGATTTGAAGACTATTACTCCCATCGGGAGCGCCGGTTCGCTGGAACCCAAGAAGATATGAAGACTCAAGTTTTGAAGAATTGCAGTAATTCGGGACACCCGAACTGCATCCTCAGGAACTTTGTTTGTATATTTCAATGAACATCGGTGCGATGGAAAATAAGCCTAGAGATTGCACTCTAAAAAAGCCTCTGAAACTACGAGTGCTATGATGCATAATCAACGGGGACATTGCTCTTTTCATTAGCTATAGATTCCTCAAAGAGTTCCGCAGATAGCAAGGATAATGAAAAAGCCTCTGAAATTACGAGTGCTTGATACGTCTCCAACGCATCCATAATTTTTGATGTTCCATGCTTGTTTTATGACAATACTTACATGTTTTCCTCGCACTTTATAATATTTTTATGCGTTTTCCGGAACTAACCTATTAACAAGATGCCGAAGTGTCAGTTCCTGTTTTCTGCTGTTTTTGGTTCCAGAAAGGTTGTTCGGGCAATATTCTCGGAATTGGACGAAATCAACGTCAAACATCTTATTTTTCCCGGAAGACCCCAGAACACCGAAGGAGAGTCGGAGGGGAGCCAGGGGGCCCCACCCCACAGGGCGGCGCGGCCAAGGAGGGGGGCGCGCCCCCTACTGTGTGGGCCCCCCAGAAACCCTTTTGCGCCGCCTCTTCGCCTATTTAACCCCTCGCGACCTAAATCCTCGATACCTTCTGACGAAACTCCATAAAGACTCCAGGGGCGCCGCTGCCATCGCGAAACTCCAATTCGGGGGACAGAAGTCTCTGTTCCGGCACCCTGCCGGGACGGGGAAGTGCCCCCGGAAGCCATCTCCATCAACGCCATCGCCTCCATCATGCTCCGTGAGTAGTTCCCCCATGGACTACGGGTTCTAGCAGTAGCTAGTTGGTATTCTCTGCTCCATGTACTTCAATACAATGATCTCATGAGCTGCCTTACATGATTGAGATTCATCTGATGTAATCGGTGTTGTGTTTGTTGGGATCCGATGAATGATACATTATGATTAGTCTATCTATAAAGTTTGTGAAGTTATTGTTGCTGTAATCTTGTTATGCTTAATGCTTGTCACTAGGGCCCGAGTGGCATGATCTTAGATTTAAGCTCTATAATTATTGCTTAGATTGTATCTACAAGTTGTATGCACATGTCTATGTCCGGAACCAAATGCCCCAAAGTGACAGAAATTGGGACAACCGGAGGGGAAGGCGTAGGTATGAGGATCACATGTTTTCACGGAGTGTTAATGCTTTGCTCCGGTACTCTATTAAAAGGAGTACCTTAATATCCAGTAGATTCCCTTGAGGTCCGGCTGCCACCGGCTGGTAGGACAAAAGATGTTGTGCAAGTTTCTCATTGCGAGCACGTACGACTATATATGGAAAACATGCCTACATGATTAATAATCTTGATATTCTATCTTAATGCTATTTCAATCCTATCAATTGTCCAACTGTAATTTGTTCACCCAACACTTGTCACTTGTTATTGGAGAGTTACCACTAGTGTAGATCGCTGGGAACCCCGGTCCATCTCTCATCATCATATACTCGTTCTATATGTCATTGGAAGTAGTATCAACTATTTTCTGGTGCCATCGCTCCTGTGTTACTGCTACTGCTGCTGTGTTACTTTTACTATTGCTCTCATATTACTGTTGCTTTCACATCACCCATGTTACTAGTGCTTTTCCAGGTGCAGCTGAATTGACAACTCAGTTGTTAAGGCTTATAAGTATTCTTTACCTCCCCTTGTGTCGAATCAATAAATTTGGGTTTTACTTCCCTCGAAGACTGCTGCGATCCCCTATACTTGTGGGTTATCAGTGCTGTGATACAAAATCAACGGAGACCTTGTTCTTTTCCTTTGCTATAGATGCCTCAAAGAGTGCCGCAGATAGCAAGGATCATGAAACAATGGGGACCTTGATCTTTTTCTTTGCTATAGATGCCTCAAAGAGTGCCGCAGATAGCAAGGATCATGAAACAACAGGAACCTTACTCTTTTCCTCTGCTACAGATGCCTCCACGAGCGCCGTAAATAGCAAGAATCTAGAAATACATATAAAACAACCCACGTTCGATATTTTACTTATGGAAATATCAAAGAACAATGGGCTCATCTGCAGAGTTAGTGCTTCCGATACATTCGGGAGCTGCTGTCAGAACATACATCGGTTGAAAGCAAAGTTGCACATACAACGGGTTTAGCAAGACCTGCAACACGAGCTGATCACTCAAACAATTTGTTGACCAATGAATACACATACGCTTAAACGGGCAATTAAGATTTGCTCCTTCAAAATTTGCCAACGGCATTGACACGGTAAAAGTGCATATATATGTATCTACCAAAAAACTTACAAACAATGGCATCAACGATGCTCAAGGTGCATTGAGGATTGCCCCTTGAAATATACAACAATGTGTCAACGGCACTGATACGTCCAATTTGCATCACTATTTTATATCATAATTTGCTGTTATTCATTGATATATTTCATATTTGGGGATAATACTTATGTTATTTCATCTATTTTGCATGATTCGTGATTATTGGAGGATCGCGCACCGGAGTCAGGATTCTGCTGGAAAAAGCGCCGCCAGAATGCAATATTTCGGAAGATCAACAGTTGACGGAAATTATATGAAAAATCCTATTTTTCCAGATGACGAAGGGAGCCAGAAGGGGGAGCCGAGGGGACCCGAGGTGGGCCCACCCCATAGGCCGGCGCGGCCCAAGGCCTGGCCACGCCGCCCTGTGAGGAGGGGGCCCACAGCCCCCTCTCGCCTCCTTTTCTTCGCGAACGTCTTCGTCCCGAAAACCTAAGCTCGAGGGGATAGATCGCGAAGAGTCACAGCCGCCTCTGCGAGGCGGAGAACACCAGAGAGAAAAGAGCTCTCCGGCAGGCTGAGATCCGCTGGGGAAATTCCCTCCCGGAGGGGGAAATCGACGCCATCGTCACCATCATCGAGCTGGACATCATCTCCATCACCATCATCATCATCTCCATCATCATCACCGCCGTCTCCACCGCTGCACCTCGTCACCGCTGTAACAATTTGGGTTTGATCTTGATTGTTTGATAGGGGAAACTCTCCCGGTGTTGATTTCTACTAGTTATTGATGCTATTGAGTGAAACCGTTGAACCAAGGTTTATGTTCAGATTGTTATTCATCATCATATCACCTCTGATCATGTTCCATATGATGTCTCGTGAGTAGTTCGTTTAGTTCTTGAGGACATGGGTGAAGTCTAAATGTTAGTAGTGAAGTATGGTTGAGTAATATTCAATGTTATGATATTTAAGTTGTGGTGTTATTCTTCTAGTGGTGTCGTGTGAACGTCGACTACACGACACTTCACCTTTATGGGCCTAGGGGAATGCATCTTGTACTCGTTTGCCAATTGCGGGGTTGCCGGAGTGACAGAAACCTGAGCCCCCGTTGGTATATCGATGCAGGAGGGATAGCAGGATCTAAGAGTTTAAGGCTGTGGTTAGATTTATCTTAATTACTTTCTTGTAGTTGCGGATGCTTGCAAGGGGTATAATCACAAGTATGTATTAGTCCTAGGAAGGGCGGTACATTAGCATAGGTTCACCCACACAACACTTATCAAAACAATGAAGATTAATTAGCCGTATGTAGCGAAAGCACTAGACTAAAATCCCGTGTGTCCTCAGGAACGTTTGGTCATTATAAGTAAACAAACCGGCTTGTCCTTTGTGCTAAAAAGGATTGGGCCACTCGCTGCAATTGTTACTCTCGCACTTTACTTACTCGTACTTTATTCATCTGCTACATCAAAAGCCCCCTGAATACTTGTCTGTGAGCATTTACAGTGAATCCTTCATCGAAACTGCTTGTCAACACCTTCTGCTCCTTGTTGGGATCGACATTCTTACTTATCGAAGATACTACGATACACCCCTATGCTTGTGGGTCATCAAGACTATTTTCTGGCGCCGTTGCCGGGGAGTGAAGCGCTATTGGTAAGTGGAATTGGTAAGGGAAACTTCTACTGTTTGTGCTAATTTTATTTCTACCTGCTGCCATAATTCATTATGGAGAGATCTTCTCTTGAGTTTTTATTTGGAAAATCTACTACTACTGCAAAGGTAGTGGATGAGGCGCCAGGTGAGGAAGAAATACCATACAAAATACCTATGAAAATTATTGAACGTGTAGTGGATAACCATTATACAGGGGATGGAACTGTCCACCCTGGAGATCATTTACTGTTCTTACATGAATTATGCGGTTTATTCAAGTGTGAAAGTATTGCTATGGATGAAGTGAGGAAGAAACTATTCTCCATATCGCTGTCTGGTAAAGCGGCGCATTGGTATAAATTACTGGATAATGGGGATTCTCTTGAATGGAATGATATTGTGCCCCGGTTTTATTCTAAGTTCTATCCTCCAAGTGAAATTCACAAGGATCGGAACCGCATATATAATTTTTGGCCTCATGATGGAGAGAGTATTGCCCAAGCGTGGGGGAGATTGAAGTCTTTAATGCTCAAATGCCCCATTCATGAGCTTCCTGGTAATGTTATTATTGATAATTTCTATGCAAGACTTTCTTTTGAAGACAAGACCTTGCTGGATACTTCTTGTTCTGGATCATTTACACGCAACAAGGAAGAGTTTAAAAGGGACCTTCTTAATCGGATCCAGGAAAATACTGAAGGATGGGAGAACGACAAAGATAGAGAATCAGCTATAAATTATGATTATAAATGCATTGAAGCTTTTATGGATACTGATAAATTTCGTAATATGAGTGCTACTTATGGTCTTGATTCTCAAGTTGCTGCAAATATTTATAAAGCTTTTGCCTCTCATTATGAATTACCTAAGAAGAATTTTGATAAGTATCATGAACCATATAAAGATAAAATTGATTCATCTATTAATAAATGTGTTGTAGTTGAAACTGTTGATCATGTTATTCCTGAAGCTTATATTGAAAAACTCATTTCCCTTCTAAAATGAAGGAGTACTCTGTTATAAATAGTGCGGTTCATAAAAGTGAAAAGAAACCTATAGAACCTGAAGAACAAATAAAAGTTGAACCTGCTGTTGCAATAGTTAAAGATCTTGTGACTGAAAATGTGGAAAATGGTCATATTATTTTCTGTGAAGATGCTTCTAATATTGTTTCACATCCTAATAAGTCTAAGAAAGCTAGTGTTCCTATGTTATCTGTTAGAATTGGTGATCATTGTTATTATGGTTTATGTGATATTGGTGCAAGTATTAGTGCTATTCCTTATGAGCTTTACACGGAGATTATGCAGGAAATTGGTTCTTGTGAACTTGAAGATATTGATGTGGTTATTCGGCTGGCTAATAGAGAAACTATTTCTCCAATTGGTATTGTTCGAGATGTGGAAGTTCTATGCGGTAAGATTAAATATCCTGCTGACTTTTTGGTACTTGATTCTGCTGCTAGTAAATATTTTCCTATCATTTTTGGTAGACCTTTTCTAAATACTTGTGGAGCTATTATAGATTGCAAGAAAGAGAAAATTTTGACTAAATTTGCTGGTGAATCTTATGAGTTTAACTTCTCTAAATTTACCAAAACTCCTTATAAAGCTGATTTGCCTAATAACAATTTTAGAGTTGAACAGTGTGCATCTATCGCTCTTGCTCCTAATAATCCTTTGCAGCAACATTTGGAGAATAGTGAGAGTGAAGTTTTTAGGGAAGAAAGAGACGAGCTTGATGAAATTTTCCTTCGTCAACCTATTCTTAAGCATGATTTACCGGTGGAAGATCTGGGTACAACACCGCCACCAAAGGAAGATCCTGTCTTTGATTTAAAACCATTGCCTGATAATCTTAAATATGCTCATATTGATGATAGGAAAATATATCCTGTTATTATTAGTTCTAAGCTTTCAGAGTTTGAAGAAGAAAGGTTATTGGAAATATTGAAGAAACACCGAGGTGCTATTGGCTACACTCTTGATGACTTGAAGGGGATTTCTCCCTCTATTTGCCAACATGCCATTAATATGGAAGATGATGCGAAGCCTGTTGTTGAACCTCAGCGTCGTCTAATTCCTAAGATGAAGGATGTGGTAAGAAATGAGGTATTAAGACTTCTTGAAGCTGGTATTATATATCCTATTGCTGATAGTAGATGGGTTAGTCCTGTGCATTGTGTTCCTAAGAAAGGAGGAATGATTGTTGTGCCTAATGATAATGATGAGCTCATACCTCAAAGAGTAGTTGTAGGGTATAGAATGTGCATTGATTATCGAAAAGTTAATAAAGTTACTAAGAAAGATCATTACCCTTTGCCTTTTATTGATCAAATGTTAGAAATATTATCTAAAAATACTCATTTCTGCTTTCTTGATGGTTATTCTGGGTTTTCACAAATTGCTGTTAAAACTAAGGATCAAGAGAAAACCACTTTCACTTGTCCCTATGGAACTTATGCTTATAGACGTATGCCTTTTGGTTTATGTAATGCTCCTGCTACTTTTCAAAGATGCATGTCTGCTATTTTTCATGGCTTTTGCGAGAGTATTGTAGAGGTATTCATGGATGATTTTTCTGTCTATGGGAATTCTTTTGATAATTGCTTGCGGAACCTTGATAAAGTTTTGCAGAGATGCGAGGAAACTAACCTTGTTCTTAATTGGGAGAAATGCCACTTTATGGTTAATGAAGGAATTGTATTGGGACATAAAATTTCCGAGAGAGGTATTGAAGTTGATAGAGCTAAAGTTGAAGCAATTGAGAAGATGCCCTATCCTAGGGATGTTAAAGGTATTCGTAGTGTTCTTGGTCATGCTGGGTTTTATAGGAGGTTTATTAAAGACTTCTCCAAGATTTCAAAGCCTCTTACTAATCTTCTTCAAAAAGATGTACCTTTTGTTTTTGATGATGATTGCAAGGAAGCTTTTGAAACTCTAAAGAAAGCCTTAACAACTGCTCCTATAGTTGAACCTCCTGATTGGAACTTACCATTTGAAATCATGTGTGATGCTAGTGATTTTGCTGTAGGCGCTGTTCTTGGACAGCGAGTAAATAAAAAATTGAATGTTATTCATTATGCTAGTAAAACTCTTGATGCTGCTCAAAGAAATTATGCTACTACTGAAAAAGAATTGTTAGCTGTAGTCTTTGCTTGTGATAAGTTTAGATCTTATATTGTTGATTCAAAAGTTACTATACATACTGATCATGCTGCAATCAGATACCTTATGCAAAAGAAAGATGCTAAGCCAAGGCTTATTAGATGGGTGCTTCTGTTGCAAGAATTTGATTTACATATTGTAGATAGGAAAGGTGCTGATAATCCTGTTGCTGATAACTTGTCTAGATTGGAAAATATTGCTTATGATCCTGTTCCTGTTAATGATAGTTTTCCAAATGAACAATTGGCTGAAATAAAGGTGAGCTCACGAGACAGTCCTTGATATGCTGATTATGCTAACTTTATTGTTTCCAAGTACTTGCCTCCAACCTTTTCAGCCCAGCAAAGGAGGAAATTCTTTTATGACTTGAGGCATTATTTCTGGGATGACCCACACTTATATAAAGAAGGAGTGGATGATATTCTGCGAAGATGTGTTCCCGAATATGAACAGCAAGAGATATTAAGTAAATGTCATGGGAGTGCTTATGGAGGACATCACGCCGGAGATAGAACCGCGCAAAAGGTTCTACAATCAGGTTTTTATTGGCCAACTCTCTTCAAAGATGCAAGGAAGTTTATTTTATCTTGTGATGAATGTCAAAGGGTTGGTAATATCTCTAGACGCAATGAAATGCCTATGAATTATACTCTTGTTATTGAACCGTTCGATTGTTGGGGATTTGACTTCATGGGACCTTTTCCCTCTTCAGAAGGTAACACTCATATACTTGTTGCTGTTGATTATGTTACTAAATGGGTGGAAGCCATACCTACAAAGAGTGCTGATGGTGAGACCTCTTTAAGAATGCTTTTAGATATTATTTTTCCTAGATTTGGAGTTCCTAGATATATTATGACTGATGGAGGTTCTCTTTTTATTCATGGTGGTTTTAGAAAAACTCTTGCTAAATATGGTATTAATCATAGAATTGCTTCCGCTTATCATCCTCAAACTAGTGGGCAAGTAGAACTATCAAATAGAGAAATTAAATCTATCTTGCAAAAGACTGTTAATAAAACTAGAAAGAATTGGGCTAGTAAAATTAAGGAAGCACTATGGGCTTATAGAACTGCTTACAAAAATCCCATGGGAATGTCACATTATAAAATGGTTTATGGAAAAGCTTGTCATTTACCTTTAGAACTAGAGCACAAAGCTTATTGGGCTGTTAGATAATTAAATAAAGATCCTAAACTAGCTGGTAGTAAGAGGTTACTGCAATTGAGTTCTCTAGATGAATGGAGAAGTGAAGCTTATGAAAATGCTAAACTCTTTAAAGAGGAAGTTAAAAAATGGCATGATAGAAGGATCATCAAAAGAGAATTTAATATTGGGGGTAAAGTCCTATTGTATCGGTCTCGTCTCAGATTCTTTGCAGGGAAATTACTCTCGAAATGGGAAGGACCATATGTTGTTGAGGAGGTGTATCGTTCAGGAGCAATTAAAATTAGCTCTCTCCAAGGCAATGCCACACAAGTGGTGAATGGACAAAGACTCAAGCATTATATCTCAGGTGATTCTTACAATGTAGATGTTGATGTTATTCGAGTGGAAACACCAGAGGCTTTCATTAAAGGACAAATTGACAGTCCGCCAGAACTCGACTTTGAATAGGTAACAGTACTGGTAATAAAAAGTTCGCAATTTACTTTCCGAACAATGTTTTTGCTATTTTTGGAAAATATGAAAAATTACGAGATCGAAACGGAGTGGAGGAGACGCACGAGGGCGTGCCCCCATAGGCCGGCGCGGCCAGGCCTTGGGCCCGCGCCGCCCTATGAGCTGGCCGCCTCATCGCCTCTTTCCGACTCTGGTTCGACCTGGTACTTTCCTTATGACATAAAAATTCTTGTTATATAATCCCCCGGACCCCTGGAGGTCCGTATATCGTTTTCTCGACGTGTTTTGTTTCGAGCTGTTTCTGCCAGGATTTGCTTTGCATCTAGAGTCATCATGTCTTCGTCGGAAACTCCGAAGGATAGCTCCTGCAAGGACGTTGACAACTTGTACATGGAGGAGCTGAGGATGCACCCCAAGGAGTTGCTGCTCGTTGATGGAGAGCTGCAGATCAAGGATGTCCAGGGTCCTAAAGGAGAAGGAAGCTTGGAAGACAGGATGGAGAAGCTAGAGCAAGAGGTCTTCATATACAAGAAGATGGCTGAGCGTGAGGTGGACATCTTCCACAAGATTGTGTCTGAACTTATTGATGCACACGAGAAGGAGACTGCAAAGCTATGGGGCGACATCATCTCACTTCACAACACCACCAACAAACTCCAAGCTCAACTCTATGATGTTCAGAATCAGAACTGTGAGTATGAAAACAGGTTTAAACACATAAGCTATGCTGCTAGTTTCAGGATTCCCGAGACCAAGATGTCGTTTGTTGATGGAGAACCTCTTCCTTGGAAATCTAATGATGGGAATTCATCACCACGATCGCCGAAGGAGTAATTCATCATCGGTATTGGCATCCCCTTGGTTTGTTCCAAGCTTGGGGGAGTGCCGCGGTATCACATCATCACTACCTTTTACTTTTTACTACCAAGTAATGCCATACCATGAGTAGGGAAGTTATCATATAAGATGGGTTGCAGTGTGGAAGTATCTCTCCTTTAGTTGATTGTCTATGTATCCCTTGGTGTGAGTTATCGTTATGGAATATTAATGAGAAGTCCTATCATTTACATATGGCACATCTTATTTTAGTTTGCAATCCTTATTATATGATTGATCTTGTTATTAGTATTGGTATCACTTTGGGAGCATCGAATAAATCTATTTGGTTTTGGCAAACTTAGCATTGGTCAATAGCAACAACACTTCGAGGTTTAAGTAGAAAAGAGAAATACATGTAGTTGTTTCATTATCTTTCTTTCTTGATAGCTCATAGCTTATTATTCTGAAGTTAAAAATGTTTGTGCTTGCAAGGAAGATGCATGATTGTTTCTATCACATGTATATTTGTTTGTTTCCCTCGACTCTTATGCTTGCTAATTAACCTTGCTAGCCAAAGACCTGTACTGAGAGTGAATACTTCTCGTGCATCCAACCTTAACCCAAACCTATGTCATTTGTGTCCACCATAACTACCTACTGCTTGGTATTTCCGGCCATTCCAAGTAAATACTTCGTGTGCTACCTTTAAACAATTCAGAATTTACTATCTCTTATTTGTGCCAATGTTTTATAGCTCATGAGGAAGTATGTGGTGTTTTATCTTTCAATCTTGTTGGGCAACTTTCACCAATGGACTAGTGGCTTCATCCGCTTATCCAATAATTTTGCAAAAAGAGCTGGCAATGGGATTCCCAGTCCCAAATTAATTAACCTAAATAGACACTCCTCCATGGTATGTGATTGACGGACGGCACCCGAAGGATTCGGTTAGCCATGGCTTGTGTAAGCAAAGGTTGGGGGGAGTGTCATCATAATAAAACTAAAATAAAAAGGCACTCCTTCATGGTATGAGATTGTTGGCAGGCACCCGAGGATTCGGTTAGCCATGGTTTGTGAAAGAAAGGTTGGAAGGAGTGCCACACAAAAATAAAATGGGAGCCGCTCTTTGAAGGTTTGTCTGGCAAGGGGGTTAGAGTACCCGCTACCAGTCGTTGACAACAACAAACACCTCTCAAAATGTTATTTTCATTCTCTTTATATGATTTCAAAACTGAAAAAGCTCTAGCACATGATTTAATCCCTGCTTCCCTCTGCGAAGGGCCTATCTTTTACTTTATGTTGAGTCAGTAAACCTATTTCCCTCCATCTTAAGCAAGCATTTGAGTTGTTGTGATCAAACTACTATATTGTGATTTACCTCATCATGTCTTTTACTCTTCCTTGTTTAGTACAAGTTTTATCTGCATGAATATAGCTTTGAAAGTTATCAATGATCATGAGGAGATTATTATGATTGAGTATGCAAGTTGTGCCATATAAACTTTAACATAAGAGCGCTGCTCGATAGATAAGTATAACCTGTTAACTGTTCTTTGACCAAGAACGAAGTTTGCCATCACCAACTATGATTTCTTATGCACCTTTATTTGTGATTACCTTATACTTGTTTCAAGTTGAATTATATGAGGAAGTTGTTTACTAGAATGTCTTGTGTGAATGAATATGATGCTTCTTGTCCGTATTTTATTTATCGACTCTTCACTCCATAAACATGTGGTCCTGTTTACCGAGTTCAGTTTCGCTTGGGGACAAGCGAAGTCTAAGCTTGGGGGGAGTTGATACGTCCAATTTGCATCACTATTTTTATATCATAATTTGCTGTTATTCATTGATATATTTCATATTTGGGGATAATACTTATGTTATTTCATCTATTTTGCATGATTCGTGATTATTGGAGGATCGCGCACCGGAGTCAGGATTCTGCTGGAAAAATCACCGCCAGAATGCAATATTTCGGAAGATCAACAGTTGACGGAAATTATATGAAAAATCCTATTTTTCCAGATGACGAAGGGAGCCAGAAGGAGGAGCCGAGGGGACCCGAGGTGGGCCCACCCCATAGGCCGGCGCGGCCCAAGGCCTGGCCGCGCCGCCCTGTGAGGAGGGGGCCCACAGCCCCCTCTCGCCTCCTTTTCTTCGCGAACGTCTTCGTCCTGAAAACCTAAGCTCGAGGGGATAGGTCGTGAAGAGTCACAGCCGCCTCTGCGAGGCGGAGAACACCAGAGAGAAAAGAGCTCTCCGGCAGGCTGAGATCCGCTGGGGAAATTCCCTCCCGGAGGGGGAAATCGACGCCATCGTCACCGTTATTGAGCTGGACATCATCTCCATCACAATCATCATCATCTCCATCATCATCACCGCCGTCTCCACCGCTGCACCTCGTCACCGCTGTAACAATTTGGGTTTGATCTTGATTGTTTGATAGGGGAAACTCTCCCGGTATTGATTTCTACTAGTTATTGATGCTATTGAGTGAAACCGTTGAACCAAGGTTTATGTTCAGATTGTTATTCATCATCATATCACCTCTGATCATGTTCCATATGATGTCTCGTGAGTAGTTCGTTTAGTTCTTGAGGACATGGGTGAAGTCTAAATGTTAGTAGTGAAGTATGGTTGAGTAATATTCAATGTTATGATATTTAAGTTGTGGTGTTATTCTTCTAGTGGTGTCGTGTGAACGTCGACTACACGACACTTCACCTTTATGGCCCTAGGGGAATGCATCCTGTACTCGTTTGCCAATTGCGGGGTTGCCGGAGTGACAGAAACCTGAGCCCCCGTTGGTATATCGATGCAGGAGGGATAGCAGGATCTAAGAGTTTAAGGCTGTGGTTAGATTTATCTTAATTACTTTCTTGTAGTTGCGGATGCTTGCAAGGGGTATAATCACAAGTATGTATTAGTCCTAGGAAGGGCGGTACATTAGCATAGGTTCACCCACACAACACTTATCAAAACAATGAAGATTAATTAGCCGTATGTAGCGAAAACACTAGACTAAAATCCCGTGTGTCCTCAGGAACGTTTGGTCATTATAAGTAAACAAACCGGCTTGTCCTTTGTGCTAAAAAGGATTGGGCCACTCGATGCAATTGTTACTCTCGCACTTTACTTACTCGTACTTGTTATCACCAGATTTTGGACAAATCCAGAGGTGGGCCGTAAGAGAGATGGGCTTGGAAGACTACACGTGGAAGATTTCTGAAGCGGCCTTGCACGGAGAATTTGGGCTGGGTTGCCCGTGTATCTTTAATTATGGTAGATTGTATCTTAGATCAAGATTAGAGTTTGTATCGTGCACGGTGGGATATTCCCACGTTAGAAAGTCCCCTGGACTATAAATATGTATCTAGGGTTTATGGAATAAACAACAACACAACGTTCACCCCAAAACAAACCAATCTCGGCGCATCGCCAACTCCTTCTCTCGAGGGTTTCAATCAGGTAAGCGACATGCTGCCTAGATCGCATCTTGCGATCTAGGCAGCACAAGCTCCACGTTGTTCATGCGTTGCCCGTACTGAAGCGTCTTTGATGGCGGGCAACGTAGTTATCATAGATGTGTTAGGGTTAGCATAGTTCTCCGTATAACATGCTTACGTAGTGCAACCCTCGCATGTCTAGCCGCCCTCACACCTATCTCAGGGTGTGAAGGCGCCCGCTTGTTCTTTATTTAGTAGATCTGATCCGTTACGATTGCTCCTTGCTCTGCAAGGATTAGTTTAATATCTGCAATAGTTAGGCCTTACAAAGGGGGGGAGGATCCAGCGGCACGTAGGGTGGCGTTCGCAAGTCCTAAACAGGATGTTCCGAGGATCAACGCCATGTTGGTTTTTTGGCCTTGTTTAGGATCGGCTTACGAGCACCGTGCGTGGCCGCGAGGCCCAACCTGGAGTAGGATGATCCGATTATGCGGTGAAAACCCTAAATCGTCGTAGATCTCATTAGCTTTATCTTGATCAAGCAGGATCACCAAGTATTCGTGCACCCCGTACGAATCATGGGTGGATCGGCTCTTTGAGCCGATTCACAGGATAACCTGAGAGCCGATCGAGGCTCTTATTTAATGTTTACGTGTATGCCATGCAGGAACTAAGCGAGGCATCCCCATCACCTTCCTGACCAGGTATAGGTCAGGTGGCACGCCCTTGCACTTCGCATCGCCGCGTGTGACCAGAAGAGCATTGCGGGCCGTCGCTCGGAGGGGTCTCAGCCAGCCGCAGCTCTAGGCTCTTCCCGGCTCTACACTGTGTTGACAGGCCGCTGCCCGCCGGTGGGTTTTGGCAGTCAACACATTCTGGCACGCCCGGTGGGACAATCGTCTACATCAACCACATCGCCATCTACATCTGAGATGGCGGCGGACGGCACGCCAGTCACCTACGAGGAGTTACCTGCCGAGCTCAAGAAGAAATACGACGAGATCAAGGTCACCCTCGAAGCCGACCTCATCGGCTCTTTTCAGAGAACCCGTACCCATGGCATCAGATGGAAGGGATTCTCACCACAAGGTGCACTCGATGGGATAGATCTCTCTGCCCCGTCGGAGGAACGCACCAGGGGCCTACGGCAGGAGATCAACTACTTGGTGGCTCACTCGCTACACCGCCACTCTGAAAACTTGGTCAACGTGTTGGAGCGTCTCGCTCTGCGCGTGATCCAGGAGATCATGAGCCACCAGTACTCGCCGTCAGGACCAGCTCTCGGGACGCATCAAGGAGAGTTGCCACTCCAGTCCCGTCCACCGCTGCCATATGCGTTGGCAGCACCAGCTGAAGTGCCGGCTACACCGGCATTCGTCGTCTACAAGATCGGTGGTGACCCTAGTGACTACCAGTTCTTGGCTGAGGCGCCTAAGGAGATCCCTCAAGGATACGCGTGCACGTATGTGCCAGATTGTGGCAACTGGCCACTCTCAAACCAGGCCACAACGTCAGGGACTCCGGCGCAAACAGGAGGAACGTCAACAACAGAGCTTGAGAAGCAGACGTGGCTAACTAAGTACGCCACCCCGACGAAACTCCCGAGCCCAGCTCCTGCAGTTGGCTCAGAGCTGGAAAAGCAAACATGGCTGGCTAAGTACGCCACCCCGGCGAATCTTCAGAGTGCATCTCCTGCAGCCAGCACAGCGGATCAGATCAGTACCATACTGAGAGACCAGTTCGGCATGGTGCCGAAAAGAAGGGCAATCGGCTATTCCAAGCCGTACCCCGACGAGTACGAGATGATCCCGCTGCCACCTAAATATCGGCTCCCTGACTTCTCCAAATTCAGTGGATCAGATGGCTCCAGCTCCATCGAGCACGTCGGCCGATATTTGGCGCAACTAGGACCGGCTTCAGTGTCGGATCAGCTACGCGTGAGGCTCTTTTCACAGTCCCTCACGGGATCGGCTTTTGGATGGTACACCTCTTTGCCAGCAAACTCCATCCGGTCTTGGAAGCAATTGGAAGAACAATTCCATACGCAATACCATTCAGAAGCTTCCGAGTCCAGCATTGCCGATCTAGCACAACTACGTCAGAAGCGCGGAGAAATGGTGACAGAGTACATCCAGCGCTTCAGGAATCTTAGGAACCGATGTTATTCGGTTCGTATAACTGAAAAGGAAGCAGTCGAGTTGGCAGTAGCTGGCCTTGCAACACAGCTCAAGGACATGGCCTCCCAAGCAGATTATCCCTCGCTGGCGCACATGGTTCAGAAACTATCAGCATATGAACAGCGCCACCCGGACCTGTACCAAGACAAGTTCAAGCGTGCAGTAGTCCTGGTCGATGCAGAGGAAGACGAAGTTCCTGCGGGAGACCAAGAAGTAGCAGTGGCTGAGTGGACTCGGGGAGGAACCCCCGTGTCCTGCAAATGGGTAAAGCCACCAGGGCCGCCCAGGGGATTTGATTTTGACGTGACCAAGACTGAACAAATCTTCGACCTCCTGCTCAAGGAGAAACAGTTGACGATTCCTGAAGGTCTCAAGTTCCCCACGGCGCAAGAGCTAAACGGAAAGCCGTACTGCAAGTTCCACAACTCGCTCTCCCATGCCACCAACGACTGCAGGGTGTGGCGTCAGCACATCCAAGCGGCGATAGAGAAGGGGCGTTTAATTTTCAACCAGTACGCCATGAAGGTAGACACCCAGCCCTTCCCCGCCGTTAACATGGTAGAAGTCATCTACCCTGAGGGTTGCCAGCCAGGTCCCACGTTCAGCATCAACATGGTAGGACTTGGGAACCACTCTGGCAAAGATGGAGATGAGGGCAGCTGCTCTCATAGCAAGGACGCAGAGGAGGCCGCTCCACGCGATCGGCTCCATCATGATGGCAAGCGCTACGTCACAGAGGGAGAAGTGAAGAACATAAGATATCAACGACCTCTCTCTGATCACCTCCTCAACAAATATGTGAGTCAGTATGACCAACGCCGACAGTCCAACTATGATGATGAAGGAGATCGTCTGGCTAGAGAAGCCAGAAGACATCGTCGGCAGGATCGCGATGAGGAGGAGCACGAGCGCCGTGCCACAGACAAGTCAAGGGAGCAAGATGACAACGCTAGACACTGCGACTGCCCTTTCTTCAGACACTGCTGGGATTCAGGAATGAGCCGATTGCCCACAATCGGCAATTGCCCAGAATACAACAAGAAGAAGAAGGAGGCAGCCAACATGTCTGTGTTTGAGCGCTTAGGGCCTCTCCCACCACCAAGCAAACGCGCTGAGTCACTTCGTTGGGCAGATCTTGAGGATTCCGAAGACGAGGGACTAGAAGAAGAAGAAGACAGGTACCACCGTCCAAGGTGGTGCCCTGATGGACTCAGCCGTTCACAAAAACGCAGGGTTCAGCGGTTGCGCGGCCTGGAGGAAGCCGAAAGGTTATACCTGCATACGCTAAGGAAGGCACGGCCCGATCTGGCGGCAAAGATTCAGCGAGCCCTGGATGGGGAGGGTCGTCCACGGAGAATGGAGTGGCGTCCCAAGCAAAAGAAAGCCGATGATGAAACATCGGCTGGCACAAACATGGTGTTTGTCTTGCCGACAGAGCTTAGTGCTCCACGATTATACGATGCACTCAAGGTGGATGACAGCAGGCGCATCAAGTCAGAGGTTGGGTTGGTTTTATCCAGCCTAACCGAGTAGCAAGATTAAAACAATGAGCAAACCGGGTGAGGCTGATCCTTGTGATCGGCCCCAAAAAAATTTATGGAGGAACATTACAAAACCTTCATCGAACAAGCAATGTGGAGGCCGATTCCAGCAATCGGCTAAAATTATCTTCTGCACATATTCTGTTTGTGGTCAGCAACGATCTACTGGGCAGCGGCCGCGTCGGCAGATGAAAGTCAGCATGAATCTTTGCGAAGCCGACGTACAAATGCAGTGCCCTGACTAACCATGAAAGCCGATATCTGCAGTCATTTGGCAGATTCGGCTCGGGGGGCATATAGTCAGATGAACATATGCAGATAAACATGTGCAGACATGCGTGCAGTGGAACATTGGGGGCCGATTGAGAAAGATCGGCCAAATAAAAAAAAAATTGGTTATCATAATCCCCCTGGCGGGCAGCGGCCTGTCAACACAGTGTAGAGCCGGGAAGAGCCTAGAGCTGCGGCTGGCTGAGACCCCTCCGAGCGACGGCCCGCAATGCTCTTCTGGTCACACGCGGCGATGCGAAGTGCAAGGGCGTGCCACCTGACCTATACCTGGTCAGGAAGGTGATGGGGATGCCTCGCTTAGTTCCTGCATGGCATACACGTAAACATTAAATAAGAGCCTCGATCGGCTCTCAGGTTATCCTGTGAATCGGCTCAAAGAGCCGATCCACCCATGATTCGTACAGGGTGCACGAATACTTGGTGATCCTGCTTGATCAAGATAAAGCTAATGAGATCTACGACGATTTAGGGTTTTCACCGCATAATCGGATCATCCTACTCCAGGTTGGGCCTCGCGGCCACGCACGGTGCTCATAAGCCGATCCTAAACAGGGCCAAAAAACCAACATGGCGTTGATCCTCGGAACATCCTGTTTAGGACTTGCGAACGCCACCCTACGTGCCGCTGGATCCTCCCCCCCTTTGTAAGGCCTAACTATTGCAGATATTAAACTAATCCTTGCAGAGCAAGGAGCAATCGTAACGGATCAGATCTACTAAATAATGAACAAGCAGGGTGCCGCCCCCACACCTGAGACAGGTGTGAGGGCGGCTAGACATGCAAGGGTTGCACTACGTAAGCATGTTATACGGAGAACTATGCTAACCCTAACACATCTATGATAACTACGTTGCCCGCCATCAAAGACGCTTCAGTACGGGCAACGCATGAACAACGTGGAGCTTGTGCTGCCTAGATCGCAAGATGCGATCTAGGCAGCATGTCGCTTACCTGATTGAAACCCTCGAGACGAAGGAGTTGGCGATGCGCCGAGATTGGTTTGTTTTGGGGTGAACGTTGTGTTGTTGTTTATTCCATAAACCCTAGATACATATTTATAGTCCAGCGGACTTTCTAATTCGGACGTGCACCTAACCGTGCACGGGTAAAACTCTAACTTCTAACTTAAGATACGATCTAATAAATTACAGATAAATGGGCAATCTAGCCCAACTTTGCATATAAGGCCGATCTTCGTATTATCTCCATATATAACCTTCAAGCTTATCTTGATCGTGGCCCACCTCCGACGTGGTCAAATTCTGGTGATAACACATGCCCACCTGGTTTTGGAAATGACATTTCCAAAATCATTATGCTTTGTCCGTCGGGTCATGTCGTGGCAGAGCAGAACCATTGCAGTATTTTTCGTCATGATGCCCTGTCTCCTCGAAAACTGCTGTGGCATTGAATTTTTTCACCGTAGCCCCCTTTTATTTAACCGCTCTGAACAATTCGCCACTTCACCATCCTGCTCTGTTCTGGCCATCGGCACCAAAAAACCCCAATCTCCCACAGCCATGTCTTCCTCTTCTTCCTCTTCGTCGTCGGCCTTCCACGACTCCTCCTCCGAGCTTTCCTACGGGTCCTCCTCCTCCCGTGAGACGCCGCCGGACATCCGCGCCCCAGAAGCATGGGACCTGGAAGACCACGCCTCCTCGGTTTGGTCCGAAGACGACCAGTCCCTGACCAGCGGGGACGAAGATCTTCAGTTCCTTGCCGTCGGGGAACTGGAGTCGGAGAGCGAGGACGATCAGTTCCCCTGGGACGGCTGCCCCACCTCTGAAGAAGAGGAAGAGGAAGACGACGATGACGACGACGACTCCCTCGAGGGCTACCCGCCAGCGAAGCGCCTCCGCATGTGGTGGGACGACGACAGCAGCGACGATGAAGACGAAGATGAAGCTCCCGTAGAGGGCTATGGGAGCAGCGACGAGGAACCCATCGGCAGCAATGCCGATGAGAGTTCCGAGGATGACGACGAAGGAAGCGACGGCCCATAGATTAGGATCTACTAGTGTAGGCCTAGCAGTAGTAGATTGGTCAATAGACCCTTCTTTTGTTCTTCCTTCCTAAGAAATCGGCTCTTTCTTTGTAAGAAATCCTCTTATCAATGAAGAAAATCCCTTAATTAATTTCGCTCCCTTGCCGATTGTCGAATGGAGTCGTCGTACAGGGAGCCGATAGCAGAACATCGGCTCATATCGCCGCCTGAGGCCAAGCTGTTGTATAAACTTATTTCGCTAAAGTCGATATCAGCGTATCGGCTTTGTTTTCTGAAGTCGATGCCCGCGCATCGGCTGTACTTGCATACTGTTAATCTCCATATGTCTTCTCAAGTCGATGTCTGTGCATCGGCTGTGATTTTTCTTATTATTATTTTTTTACTGGCCGATTCTGAAATCGGCCCCCACATCTTACTGTCCATCATCCCACATGCTTGGGAAATATTTCTTGAGGTGTTGACCATTTACAGCCACTGGGAATTTTTCGCCGCTCAACTCTTCCCGGCATGTATGCATTACCCTTTAAGGCCTGGACAACTTTGTACGGACCGTGCCAATTAGGAGACCATTTGCCGTATGCCTTATCCCTGGTTCCCAATGGCAACACAGCTTCCCACACAAGATCACCAACTTGGAACTCCTTTGGCCTAACCTTTTTGTTGTAAGCACGAGCCACCCTGGCTTTGTTCTCCTTAATCTTCTCTAACGACCAAAGCCTGAGTTCTGTTGCGTCTTCAATAGTGTCGCTCATCAAAGCTGCATATTCTTCAAATTGTCAGATCATTCTGAAACGTGACACGTCTTGATCCAGCCGCAATTTCCCAAGGCAATACAGCTTCCTGTCCATAGACAAGCTGGTACGGCGAAGTCTTTATGGCTCCATGGCACGACATGCGGTAGGCCCATAATGCTTCTGATAACTTCTCATGCCAATCCCGAGGGTTCTCGTCGATTTTTCTCTTGATCAACTTGATCAGACTCTGATTGGACGCCTCAGCCTGCCCGTTAGCTTGAGCATAGTACGGGGATGATCGGATCAATTTAATCCCTAAGTCATCACAGAACTTCCTGAATTCTTTAGAAGTAAAGACCGAACCTCCATCGGTCGTGATAGTTTGGGGAATCCCAAATCTATGAATGACGTGTTCTTTCACAAACTTGATCACATCTTCTGATTTCACCTTTTTCATAGGGACGGCTTCCACCCACTTAGTGAAGTAATCTGTGATAACCAAAATCCATTCATGTTTTTTACCTGACGCCGGATGGATTTTGCCGATCATATCCATGCCCCACCCCCGAAACGGCCAAGGTTTGATGATTGGGTTCATCGCTGATGCTGGCACCATCTGAATCTTTCCAAACATCTGACACGCTTGGCACCCCTTGTAATAATTGAAGCAATCTTCAAGCATAGTGGGCCAATAAAACCCTGATCGCCTGATCAACCACTTCATCTTATGAGCCGACTGATGCGTTCCACAGGCGCCTTCATGCACCTCATGTAAAAGCCGATTAGATTCAGTCGGTCCTAGGCACTTGAGTAGCAACCCCTCCAATGTCCTGTAAAACATGTCGTCTCCTATAAGGACATACTTCATGGCTTTGTATCTAACCCGTTTAGGTGCCCCCCGAGCCGAATCTTTTAAATAATCGAAGATCTCGGCTCTCCAATCATTCTGTTCCAGGAATTGTATCTGAACTTCCGGTCCGTCGGCTATATCTATGTAGCCTGACGCCATTTGTGCGAGATTGTTGGCATCGGTATTCTGGGATCTTGGGATCCAATTAAAGTTGATGTACCGAAACTGTGTCATCAACTCACGGCATTCCATCCAATATGGGAAAAGCGATTCACTTTCGCAATTATATTCATCCGTGAGCTGGTTAATCACCAACTTTGAGTCTCCAAAGAGCTCCACAGCTTCCGCTCCAGCTTCCAATAACAATTCCATTCCCTTGCGTATTGCCTCATATTCTGCTACGTTGTTGGTGCAAGGGGTAGATAATCTGATGGAGAAGGAGTATTCTGCCCCCCGAGGCGACACAAGCAGAATGCCGATGCCACAACCACCGTCACAAACCGATCCATCGAAGAACATAGCCCATGCTCGTATAGATAGTGCTGCTATATTGGTACTGATTCGTTCAGCGATGAGATCGGCCAACGCTTGGCCCTTGACTGCCTTCGCCGGCTGGTACCGGAGATCAAATTCTGACAGCGCCAACATCCACTTACCGAGTCGGCCTTTCAAAACAGGAGCCGACAACATGTGCTTGACAACGTCCGATTTACAGATGACGATGATTTCTGCCGTCAGAAGGATGTGATGAAGCTTGGTGCAGGTAAAGAACAGGCAGA
This sequence comes from Lolium perenne, assembly GCF_019359855.2. Lineage (NCBI taxonomy): Eukaryota > Viridiplantae > Streptophyta > Magnoliopsida > Poales > Poaceae > Lolium > Lolium perenne. The sequence continues at coordinate 8,080,585 of NC_067248.2, read as the reverse complement.
GGCAAAGTTTCTCGACCTCAGGATATCTTGTCTCCGCGTCCAGCATCCTTCTGCTGAGGTAGAAAACGACTCTCTCAACGCCCTCGTAGAGTTGCACCACTACCGAAGCAATGGACGTGTCAGCTACTGACAGGTAGATGTAAAATGGCCTGTCTTGCTGGGGCGGAACTAATACAGGCGGTGTTGTCAGATATCGCTTAATTTCATCAAACGCCTGTTGCTGTTCTGCCCCCCAGTGAAACTCGTCGTCAGATTTAGTCTTCACCAACGCCATGAACGGCTCGATTCGTCCTGACAAATTAGAGATGAACCGCCGGACGAAATTGATCTTGCCGATGAGGCGTTGGAGCTCCTTTTTCGTGGTGGGCGGCTGCATGGTACGCACCGCCTCCTGACTTTTCAGGCCGATCTCAATTCCCCGCTCATGAACCAGAAAACCTAGGAATTGACCAGCCGTCACGCCAAAGGCGCACTTCTTCGGATTCATTCTCAGCCCGAATTTCCGAGTTCGGTCTAGGACGCGCCGTAGATCGTCCAAATGCCCCTCCATGGAGACCGATTTGACCACCACGTCGTCGATATAGATCTCCACCAACTTGCCGATCAGATCATGAAATATATAATTCATGGCTCGTTGGTATGTCGCACCAGCATTCTTCAGTCCAAAGGTCATGACCACGTATTCAAACAAGCCTACTGCCCCTGGTACTCTGAATGCGGTCTTGTGTATATCTTCCGGAGCCATGAAAATCTGGTTATAACCGGCGTTGCCATCCATGAAGCACAACACCTTGTGGCCAGCAGCAGCGTTTATCAACGTTTCTGCCACGGGCATTGGATATTCGTCCTTTGGGGTGGCTCTGTTAAGATCTCGGAAATCGATGGCCACGCGCCATCGGCCGTCCTTCTTCTCCACCGGAACGATACTGGAGATCCACTCAGCATACCTGCATGGCCTGATGAATCCAGCGGCCAACATTTTCTCGATCTCCTTCTTGACTTCTTCCAGGATCTCGGCCTTCATCTGACGTGCTCGCTGTTGGAACGGCCGAAATCCTTTCTTAAGGGGGAGCCGATGCTCAATGATGCTCCTGTCCAACCCAGGCATCTCCGTGTAATCCCATGCAAAGCAATCTGGGTATTCCTTCAACAGGGCTATCATCCGTCCCCTGAGCTGTGGATCTAACCTCTTGCTGATAAAAGTAGGTCGAGGCTTATCCCCAGGACCGATGTCGACTTCTTCTAGCTCATCAGCTGATGTAAACCCGTACCCTAGCTTTCCGTCACCTGTGAGGTCGACGCCACATACCGGGAGAGCATGTGATACGGATACTACGGGCCGATCGCTAGCATCGGCTTCTACCTTGATCATCACCAAGATGTTTTGGCGGTGTTGGGGCTGATCGCGTGGAGCAGCCTCTTCCTTATCTTTGCCACGAGAGCAGCTGCCCTCGCCTTTATCTCCATCAAGGGGGTGTCCCAGTTCTATCATGTTGACGTTGAACGAGTGTCCTGGTTGGCACCTCCCAGGGTAAGTACCGTTGGTCCTGCCAACGGTGCGCGACGGTGAATGAGGCACTCCCGGTGCCGCCGATGTGCACGACAACGGCAGACGGGGCTGGAGTGGCACTTTTCCTCGGTAGGTCCTGAGAGCTGGCTCTAATAGAGAGTGCTGATTCTTCATGACCTCCTTGACCATCCGAACGGCGACGTGCTCCAAAGTATTCACCAGGCTCTCAGAATGGAGACGCAACGAGTGAGCCACCATGCCACCAATCTCCTGGCGCACGGCCCTGGTACGTTCCTCTGACGGGACAGATAGATCCACTTTCAAAACCATCGGTGGTGAAGGAGAAGCGGAGGTCGTGAGGAATTGGGATGGCCAAAGCATCAAAGAAGGTATAACACCTTTGGGCGGTGATGATGTCAGGCAGGTCAGCTCTACTTGCTGTCAGATGATGTAAGAAGAAGTGCGAAGGCACCTGTCCGAGACCAAGCTGTCGGGCTGCCACTACCGGTTGGTAGCACTCATAACCGGGCTTTGTTATCCGGTTTGAGGTACTCATGCCAACAGGGAGGAAGCAAGGGCGAATCATGATGGAGTACAAATGCTGTGTGCCGGCGTCATCGGCAAGGTCACCCAATCGGAAAGAGACGGGGTTTTCAAAGTTTGCCGATTCAGTATAAGGATCAAACAGGGGGTTGTCCAGACCTTGGAAGAAAATCTTGAACCACCCTGCTGCTTCCTTGGGGATCAGCCTGCTGCCCGGGAGACCATATAGGGCTTGGCCGTAGCTGGTGCATCGGATTTCCTTTCCATTCACATCCGGAAAGGTGCAGGTGGTCAGTGGTGGGAAGTCTGGTATTTGGTTTTGGAAGTATAGTTGTGCCCACAGCTGAATGAACCACCAGGGGCCGCCAGTTTTGACTGTCTTTCGATGGAACAATTTGACAGACATCAGTTGGAGTGATCGATAAATCTCTCCAAGGAATAGTTTGCCTAGGCCGAGTTGGGTGCCTTTAGCAAGTTCATAAGCCAGGGAGAGGTAATTCTTGGTAGGAGCAAGTGATGGGCCACAGAATATGAAGTGCTCCAGCCAGAAATTCAGAAAGGCTGTGTGCTCCCTCTCTGTCACGGGGCCTTTGTTCTTCATGTAACGATTGAGGTAGGCACCCCAGCTGGTACACTCTTTTTTGGAGGAGAGGGTGAAAGGGACTTTTGGCAGTTTGAATGCAGAAGGGCTGGGGGATGCAATGTCCAGCCCCGTGATCATGGCCACATCCAGTAAGGTTGGTGTCATAGGGCCATGACCAAACATAAAGCAGTTCAGTGCATCAGACCAGAAGTAGCCGATGGTTTTCAAGATGTTCTCGTTCTTCTCAAGAGGAGATAATGATAGTGACAGGGCATCGGCTATCCCTATGGTTTCCCAAGTGGCATAGTGGGATTTTGATACTCTATTGTACCATGCCACCCAACCTTCAGGAGGGTTAGGCCAGGCTCGTAGGCAGTCGGCCCAGGAAGTTAGATCTAGGTTTTGGCTCACAAAGGGGATTCTGTTAGCTTCGCACGAAATTAACAGGGCAGGACTCTCAGAAGAACGAGGACCAAGGCACATCGAATTTGCGAGAGAAGGGTGTGGCAGAAGGATATCTGAAGCCTAAATTAGTAGCGGAGCGAAACATTAATTCAGGAGTTTGCCATTAATCTCATGTCAAGTCGAACAGCGAGAGGGGGTTGAAGATTACCTTCAGTCCGGAAGCTGTGGTATCGGTGTTGGATGATTCCGCCATGGGATGCGTTGAAGGAGCCGGGGGCGGCGTGGCCGAGATCTGTGTAAATGGTTGTGGGATGGAACTACTCAGGCGGCGATTTGGGGGATCTGAGTTCGCCTTTTCGGATGGAGGTCGCAGGTTACCGTTTGGGAGGGCGGCTAGGTCGACTTTCCTCGTATTTTTATAATAGAGACCGATGCAATGCCATCGGCTCTCTTTGGAGACTGCGTGACTTTGACCATCGGCAAAACAATTGATTGAAGAATACTTCTTCATTGACAGAGGAGGGTTTGTTGCAATGAAGAGCCGATGGTTCAAAGAGGAACAGAAGAAGAGCCGATTGCTCGCATCTTGCTGGTGCTATGTCACTAGTCCTCGCTGCCTTCGTCGTCAGCATCGTAGCTGTCACCAGCACTGTTTCCGGAGAATGCCTCATCACCGCTGCTCTAGCCCGTGACTGGAGTTTTCTTCCTCTGCGTCATCGTCATCGTCCTCACTAAAGTCCCACTCGGACTCCAACATTGGCTCATTTGGGGGAATAGATTGGAAAGAAAGGTCGGTGGCCAGATCAGAGGATGAAGAGGGTTGATCAATTAGCACGGTTGAATAATGGGAAGCTTGGAGGAAATTTAACGCCATTACAGTTTCCAAGGAAGTGATGCAGAGCTATCGAGTTTTTCCAGAAGAGCTGACAAAGCATAATGATGACGGATGCTGCGACGACTCTGCTATATCATGACATGACCCGACGAAGGAAAGCGTGATGATTTTGGAAATGTTATTTCCAAAACCAGGGGGGCATGTGTTATCACCAGAATTTGACCAAATCGGAGGTGGGCCACGATCAAGATAAGCTTGAAGGTTATATATGGAGAGAACACGAAGATCGGCCTTATATGCAAAGTTGGGCTAGATTGCCCATTTATCTGTAATTTATTAGATCGTATCTTAAGTTAGAAGTTAGAGTTTTACCCGTGCACGGTTAGGTGCACGTCCGAATTAGAAAGTCCGCTGGACTATAAATATGTATCTAGGGTTTATGGAATAAACAACAACACAACGTTCACCCCAAAACAAACCAATCTCGGCGCATCGCCAACTCCTTCTCTCGAGGGTTTCAATCAGGTAAGCGACATGCTGCCTAGATCGCATCTTGCGATCTAGGCAGCACAAGCTCCACGTTGTTCATGCGTTGCCCGTACTGAAGCGTCTTTGATGGCGGGCAACGTAGTTATCATAGATGTGTTAGGGTTAGCATAGTTCTCCGTATAACATGCTTACGTAGTGCAACCCTCGCATGTCTAGCCGCCCTCACACCTATCTCAGGTGTGGGGGCGGCGCCCTGCTTGTTCTTTATTTAGTAGATCTGATCCGTTACGATTGCTCCTTGCTCTGCAAGGATTAGTTTAATATCTGCAATAGTTAGGCCTTACAAAGGGGGGGAGGATCCAGCGGCACGTAGGGTGGCGTTCGCAAGTCCTAAACAGGATGTTCCGAGGATCAACGCCATGTTGGTTTTTTGGCCTTGTTTAGGATCGGCTTACGAGCACCGTGCGTGGCCGCGAGGCCCAACCTGGAGTAGGATGATCCGATTATGCGGTGAAAACCCTAAATCGTCGTAGATCTCATTAGCTTTATCTTGATCAAGCAGGATCACCAAGTATTCGTGCACCCCGTACGAATCATGGGTGGATCGGCTCTTTGAGCCGATTCACAGGATAACCTGAGAGCCGATCGAGGCTCTTATTTAATGTTTACGTGTATGCCATGCAGGAACTAAGCGAGGCATCCCCATCACCTTCCTGACCAGGTATAGGTCAGGTGGCACGCCCTTGCACTTCGCATCGCCGCGTGTGACCAGAAGAGCATTGCGGGCCGTCGCTCGGAGGGGTCTCAGCCAGCCGCAGCTCTAGGCTCTTCCCGGCTCTACACTGTGTTGACAGGCCGCTGCCCGCCGGTGGGTTTTGGCAGTCAACACATTCTGCCACGCCCAGTGGGACAATCGTCTACATCAACCACATCGCCATCTACATCTGAGATGGCGGCGGACGGCACGCCAGTCACCTACGAGGAGTTACCTGCCGAGCTCAAGAAGAAATACGACGAGATCAAGGTCACCCTCGAAGCCGACCTCATCGGCTCTTTTCAGAGAACCCGTACCCATGGCATCAGATGGAAGGGATTCTCACCACAAGGTGCACTCGATGGGATAGATCTCTCTGCCCCGTCGGAGGAACGCACCAGAGGCCTACGGCAGGAGATCAACTACTTGGTGGCTCACTCGCTACACCGCCACTCTGTCAACGTGTTGGAGCGTCTCGCTCTGCGCGTGATCCAGGAGATCATGAGCCACCAGTACTCGCCGTCAGGACCAGCTCTCGGGACGCATCAAGGAGAGTTGCCACTCCAGTCCCGTCCACCGCTGCCATATGCGTTGGCAGCACCAGCTGAAGTGCCGGCTACACCGGCATTCGTCGTCTACAAGATCGGTGGTGACCCTAGTGACTACCAGTTCTTGGCTGAGGCGCCTAAGGAGATCCCTCAAGGATACGCGTGCACGTATGTGCCAGATTGTGGCAACTGGCCACTCTCAAACCAGGCCACAACGTCAGGGACTCCGGCGCAAACAGGAGGAACGTCAACAACAGAGCTTGAGAAGCAGACGTGGCTAACTAAGTACGCCACCCCGACGAAACTCCCGAGCCCAGCTCCTGCAGTTGGCTCAGAGCTGGAAAAGCAAACATGGCTGGCTAAGTACGCCACCCCGGCGAATCTTCAGAGTGCATCTCCTGCAGCCAGCACAGCGGATCAGATCAGTACCATACTGAGAGACCAGTTCGGCATGGTGCCGAAGAGAAGGGCAATCGGCTATTCCAAGCCGTACCCCGACGAGTACGAGATGATCCCGCTGCCACCTAAATATCGGCTCCCTGACTTCTCCAAATTCAGTGGATCAGATGGCTCCAGCTCCATCGAGCACGTCAGCCGATATTTGGCGCAACTAGGACCGGCTTCAGTGTCGGATCAGCTACGCGTGAGGCTCTTTTCACAGTCCCTCACGGGATCGGCTTTTGGATGGTACACCTCTTTGCCAGCAAACTCCATCCGGTCTTGGAAGCAATTGGAAGAGCAGTTCCATACGCAATACCATTCAGAAGCTTCCGAGTCCAGCATTGCCGATCTAGCACAACTACGTCAGAAGCGCGCAGAAACGGTGACAGAGTACATCCAGCGCTTCAGGAATCTTAGGAACCGATGTTATTCGGTTCGTATAACTGAAAAGGAAGCAGTCGAGTTGGCAGTAGCTGGCCTTGCAACACAGCTCAAGGACATGGCCTCCCAAGCAGATTATCCCTCGCTGGCGCACATGGTTCAGAAACTATCAGCATATGAACAGCGCCACCCAGACCTGTACCAAGACAAGTTCAAGCGTGCGGTAGTCATGGTAGATACAGAGGAAGGTGAAGTGCCTGCGGGAGACCAAGAAGTAGCAGTGGCTGAGTGGACTCGGGGAGGAACCCCCGTGTCCTGCAAATGGGTAAAGCCACCAGGGCCGCCCAGGGGATTTGATTTTGACGTGACCAAGACTGAACAAATTTTCGACCTCCTGCTCAAGGAGAAACAGTTGACGATTCCTGAAGGTCTCAAGTTCCCCACGGCGCAAGAGCTAAACGGAAAGCCGTACTGCAAATTCCACAACTCGCTTTCCCATGCCACCAACGACTGCAGGGTGTGGCGTCAGCACATCCAAGCGGCGATAGAGAAGGGGCGTTTAATTTTCAACCAGTACGCCATGAAGGTAGACACCCAGCCCTTCCCCGCCGTTAACATGGTAGAAGTCATCTACCCTGAGGGTTGCCAGCCAGGTCCCACGTTCAGCATCAACATGGTAGGACTTGGGAACCACTCTGGCAAAGATGGAGATGAGGGCAGCTGCTCTCATAGCAAGGACACAGAGGAGGCCGCTCCACGCGATTGGCTCCATCATGATGGCAAGCGCTACGTCACAGAGGGAGAAGTGAAGAACATAAGATATCAACGACCTCTCTCTGATCACCTCCTCAACAAATATGTGAGTCAGTATGACCAACGCCGACAGTCCAACTATGATGGTGAAGGAGATCGTCTGGCTAGAGAAGCCAGAAGACATCGTCGGCAGGATCGCGATGAGGAGGAGCACGAGCGCCGTGCCACAGACAAGTCAAGGGAGCAAGATGACAACGCCAGACACTGGGACTGCCCTTTCTTCAGACACTGCTGGGATTCAGGAATGAGCCGATTGCCCACAATCGGCAATTGCCCAGAATGCAACAAGAAGAAGAAGGAGGCAGCCAACGTGTCTGTGTTTGAGCGCTTAGGGCCTCTCCCACCACCAAGCAAACGCGCTGAGTCACTTCGTTGGGCAGATCTTGAGGATTCCGAAGACGAGGGACTAGAAGAAGAAGAAGACAGGTACCACCGTCCAAGGTGGTGCCCTGATGGACTCAGCCGTTCACAAAAACGCAGGGTTCAGCGGTTGCGCGGCCTGGAGGAAGCCGAAAGGTTATACCTGCATACGCTAAGGAAGGCACGGCCCGATCTGGCGGCAAAGATTCAGCGAGCCCTGGATGGGGAGGGTCGTCCACGGAGAATGGAGTGGCGTCCCAAGCAAAAGAAAGCCGATGATGAAACATCGGCTGGCACAAACATGGTGTTTGTCTTGCCGACAGAGCTTAGTGCTCCACGATTATACGATGCACTCAAGGTGGATGACAGCAGGCGCATCAAGTCAGAGGTTGGGTTGGTTTTATCCAGCCTAACCGAGTAGCAAGATTAAAACAATGAGCAAACCGGGTGAGGCTGATCCTTGTGATCGGCCCCAAAAAATTTATGGAGGAACATTACAAAACCTTCATCGAACAAGCAATGTGGAGGCCGATTCCAGCAATCGGCTAAAATTATCTTCTGCACATATTCTGTTTGTGGTCAGCAACGATCTACTGGGCAGCGGCCACGTCGGCAGATGAAAGTCAGCATGAATCTTTGCGAAGCCGACGTACAAGTGCAGTACCCTGACTAACCATGAAAGCCGATATCTGCAGTCATTTGGCAGATTCGGCTCGGGGGGCATATAGTCAGATGAACATATGCAGATAAACATGTGCAGACATGCGTGCAGTGGAATATTGGGGGCCGATTCGGAAAAATCGGCCAAAAAAAAAAAACACAAAAAGTTTAGCCGATGCAGATACGTGGCCATCGACTCAAGAGGTACAGCTGTTATGAGCGGAAAGGGTCAATGGAAAGGGTCAATGGAGCAGGAAGGGAGTCACGAAGAGAGATTCTAATGGAAGAACTCCTCAGTTGAGTGGCTTGATGACTTCGATTTTCTCTTCAAGAACCTCTGGTTTCCTTTTGCGAGTAATGTGCAGATCAGGTTAAGGATGGGTTGCATCAGATCCACCACAGGGAAGGAGCCGATCTGACCTGCAAGGCGCGAAAAGTGGACTGAAGAAGCTCGGGGGGCAGCTCGCTCTGAAGGTTCTCTGCTCTGGAGAGCCGATTTTGCTGAAATCGGCTGGTTCCGCATCATGACTTGGGAACCGACGGCGACACATTTGGTTAGTCCACTGATATGCTCGCCTTGATAGAGGCTCGGGGGGGGGGGCAACTGCTGGCGTAGAATTTTCCGTTCTTAAGAAACCGATTGAGATTTCATCGGGCTGAAAACCCAGTGGTGTCGACTTCAGGAGCAAGTCGTGTCGGCAGTGGTCCTGGGGCTCTCGTGAGAACGTCGATCTGCCTAGTTGTCAGCCAGAGCTCAAAGGGATGGGGCATTGAGATACCGGTGCGTTGTCATCAGCTCGTTGGGCATTGGCTAAGTAACGATCGGCGGGGTCAGCAGAAGAGGGAATCGGCTCAATTAAACTCTGAAGAAATCGGCAAAATCAAATTGAGGAAAAGTTCTTCATTGATGAACTAGATTTCTTACATAGAAGAGCTGATTGCTCTCAAAAGGGAGTACTAAGGGGATACATTGCCCCGTCTACTGTTGCTGATCCTATTCTAGAGGTCCTATTCTACGGGCCGTCACTGCCCTCATCGTCACCGTCGTCAGCGCTGTCGGCGATGCTCCCGGCGGGCTCATCGTCGCTGCTGTAGCGGCCGCCGGCAGGACCTTCGTTGTCCTCGTCCTCCATGTCGTCGTCGTCGTCGTCGCTATCATAATCACTGAGATTTCCTGGCCAGGGGCAATGGCGCTTGGCCGGCGGCTCGTCGGAGGGGCTGTCGTCGTCATCCTCCTCCTCCTCTTCCTCCTCCTTCACCTCGGAGGAGGTAAAGTCATCCCAGGAGAAGCGATCGTCATCGCTCTCCTCCTCCGATTCCCCGTTGGCGAGGAAGCGGAGGTCGCTCTCCCCGTCCGTCGAGGACTGGTCGTCCTCGGACCAGATGGAGAAGTCATGGTCTGACTCCTCCCCGGCCTCAATGGCGCGGTGGATGTTGGCCGCATGGACCTCTTGTGGGCTCGGTGCTGGCATCGGCTCGGGAGAGGAGGACTCGAAGGAAAGTCCCGACGAGGCAGAGGAAGAAGAAGACATGGTGCGCAGAAGGGTTTTTTGGGGGTGCCGATGGCTGGAACAGAGGAAGGGGATAAAGATAACTAATCAGTCGGCACGGTTAAATAATGAGAAACCTGGTGGGAATTACTGCCATTACAGTTTCTGAAGGGGTAATGTCAGAGCTGTCAAATTTTGCAGAGAAGCTGAGAGGACAGGGCATAATGATGACGGATGCTGCAAATGGCTCTGTTCTGCTACGACATGACCCTTCGAAAGGAAAGCATAATGATTTTGGAAATGTTATTTCCAAAACCAGGGGGGCATGTGTTATCACCAGATTTTGGACAAATCCAGAGGTGGGCCGTAAGAGAGATGGGCTTGGAAGACTACACGTGGAAGATTTCTGAAGCGGCCTTGCACGGAGAATTTGGGCTGGGTTGCCCGTGTATCTTTAATTATGGTAGATTGTATCTTAGATCAAGATTAGAGTTTGTATCGTGCACGGTGGGATATTCCCACGTTAGAAAGTCCCCTGGACTATAAATATGTATCTAGGGTTTATGGAATAAACAACAACACAACGTTCACCCCAAAACAAACCAATCTCGGCGCATCGCCAACTCCTTCTCTCGAGGGTTTCAATCAGGTAAGCGACATGCTGCCTAGATCGCATCTTGCGATCTAGGCAGCACAAGCTCCACGTTGTTCATGCGTTGCCCGTACTGAAGCGTCTTTGATGGCGGGCAACGTAGTTATCATAGATGTGTTAGGGTTAGCATAGTTCTCCGTATAACATGCTTACGTAGTGCAACCCTCGCATGTCTAGCCGCCCTCACACCTATCTCAGGTGTGGGGGCGGCGCCCTGCTTGTTCTTTATTTAGTAGATCTGATCCGTTACGATTGCTCCTTGCTCTGCAAGGATTAGTTTAATATCTGCAATAGTTAGGCCTTACGAAGGGGGGGAGGATCCAGCGGCACGTAGGGTGGCGTTCGCAAGTCCTAAACAGGATGTTCCGAGGATCAACGCCATGTTGGTTTTTTGGCCTTGTTTAGGATCGGCTTACGAGCACCGTGCGTGGCCGCGAGGCCCAACCTGGAGTAGGATGATCCGATTATGCGGTGAAAACCCTAAATCGTCGTAGATCTCATTAGCTTTATTTTGATCAAGCAGGATCACCAAGTATTCGTGCACCCCGTACGAATCATGGGTGGATCGGCTCTTTGAGCCGATTCACAGGATAACCTGAGAGCCGATCGAGGCTCTTATTTAATGTTTACGTGTATGCCATGCAGGAACTAAGCGAGGCATCCCCATCACCTTCCTGACCAGGTATAGGTCAGGTGGCACGCCCTTGCACTTCGCATCGCCGCGTGTGACCAGAAGAGCATTGCGGGCCGTCGCTCGGAGGGGTCTCAGCCAGCCGCAGCTCTAGGCTCTTCCCGGCTCTACACTGTGTTGACAGGCCGCTGCCCGCCGGTGGGTTTTGGCAGTCAACAGTACTTTATTCATCTGCTACATCAAAACCTCCTGAATACTTATCTGTGAGCATTTACAGCGAATCCTTCATTGAAACTGCTTGTCAACACCTTCTGCTCCTCGTTGGGATCGACATTCTTACTTATCGAAGATACTACGATACACCCCCTATACTTGTGGGTCATCAGGCACCTGAAGAAAACTATAAACATCGAGTTGCTCGACTTGAGTCTACTCACGGTTGCAAGCATCAGTGCCCAGACTCGAGGGCTACTTCCATCAGGAGCGCTGGACGCGCACCCGATAAACTTATCGGCTCCTACATGATATCATCCAAATCATCGGCTCCTTTGGGCCATCATCCGAATCATCGGCTCCTCTGGGCCATCATCCGAATCATCGGCTCCTCTGGGCCATCATCCAAATCATCGGCTCCTCTGGGCCATCATCCAAATCATCGGCTCCTCTGAGCCATCATCCAAATCATCAACTCCTCTATCAATGACATCATCAGAGTCATCGACATCATGGTCTCGGAACTCGAGGACATGTACGGTATTTGATTCAGCATTTTTACACCCTGCACATAACTATTTCATATTTATTTACAGACTCGGGGGCTACTCCCATCGGGAGCGCTGGTCGCCCACCCGAGAAAAATATGGCAACCTCACCAATAAAGAAGAATAAAGTGGAAGACGTCGGCATCAACAATCAAGATCTTCGAGTAGTACAACTTGAGTCTATGCGTGGCTGCAAGCATCCGCCCATAGGCTCGGGGGCTACTCTCATCGGGAGCGTTTCGCGCACCCGACAGAAAGCAACTTCGACTCTACATCGAGCACAAGATTCCACAGATGATCAAGACATTCGGCGAAGACAACTTTAGTCCCTACCCGAAGCTTCACTTCGACCAGACACTCGGGGGCTACTGACGTGGGCATAACCCTTCGGGTACTCGACATTGTCATACCCGGTGCGAACTATGAAGATGGACCAACACAAGGACTCGACAAGCTGGACCTGCAAGCGTTAACAACTTGGACTACAAGGAAAGAAGACTCCAATATGAATCCTACTAGGACTCTTGTAATCCCTAGCTTGGCTGATATATAAAGCCAGACAGGGGCACCCCTTAGGGACACACAGATAATCAGAAACACATAGAGGCGACACGCCTAGACATCGCAACCCGCGAACTAGAACTAGACTAGATACAACTACTCCGCCTATGGCGGCCCCCTGTACCCATATATTCATATACTGGATTGCTAGCAGGACGTAGCGATCCTCCACCGCGGGGACGTGAACCTGGGTACGTCGTGTACCGCCTCGCTCCCGGAACTTCCGTCGTCGCCTTTCTCTAAAACCCAAGCCCCTCATGGTGGGCATTGCCGAGGAACCGCCTCGTCATCCGCCTTCGGCGCCGTTGATGGCGCGGCAAGGAGCATCACACGGGGATACAGCACAGTGAGGCACCGCCATTCTCCTTTCCATCAGGTCATTGCTACCGGTCGCCCTCTCTATTCCTTCTTCCTCTCCTCAGATATGGTACATCAGCGAGACGTAGGTCGTAGATGCGTCCGTCCACGGCAACGCCGCTGTTCGCCCATGGAGTCGAACACCCTGGCACTCCAACACTGAGGCAACTACCAGCGGCTGCCGTCCGTCCTGCCCTAAAGTTGTTCTGTTGCTTTGCACGATCTTCTGTATTTCGATATTGCTTCATTCAAAGTGTAGAAGGTTTACATCTGAGAGGCTTCTATCTAAGATGAACAGTTTCTAAGTGGGTTAATATTTTCATACCAAGCAATATTGAGGATGCAGAACGAATTGGAAACGAAGTGTTTTCTTCCAAAGTTATTCTTAGAGGTCAGTTCTCTCCTGAAGTACAGTACACTCAATGGCTTGCGTACTATTGTTATAGGTATTTCCTGAACCATGAGCTTAGTAGATGCTCTCTTTTTGAAGGTCATAAACTATTAAGCTATTTGCTACAATCATGTATAGAAATATGAAACCAAGGCTCAGTTGTACATGAATGACATAATCATTTCATCCCAAGAATAAAAATGATTGTCTGATCTCCATATGATTCCACTCATTCTTTTTGTACCAATATCAGAACCTGATTCATGCGATGGTGTACATATCAAATGAGGGAGCATAGTGATTATTCTGTTTCTCTTCGAGGCAACCTCTGAAAGTCAAATAAAATAATTCGGTTGGATTGTAGTGAAAATATTTTGTGGAACAGCTATGAAACTACTATTAGAAATTGAGATTCAGAAATTCAGTGTAAAAAAATGTTATTGGAGGTCTGGTTTGAGTCCCCACTTCAGTATGTATGGAACAAATTGCTCTGTCTACACGTTCTGTATGAATATAGGAACTCTAAAGCAAAGAGTGGAAATAGACTACATGGAGCATGGTGTGGATTATGTTTATTAAAAATTTCAATTCTTACAGTGGTAAAGTCTCTAGACATACTGTAGCTGGATAGTTGGAATATGGATTAGCATGTCCAGTTGCAGTCCCTTTTCTGTCTTTTCCCTCTATTGCAGAACCTTTGGGTGATACCATATTGGTACAACCCACTTGAGGTATAATAGTGCATTCTCTTCTTTTTTCATCTCCATAATTTTTAGAATTCTCTAAATACGTTTAGTGTTGAACCACCAGTTCGTCTTTGTTGTACAATTTTCCCTTTTCTCTTCACTACCAGGAGCATGGAAAAAAGAGTTGATGGGATAGTGTCCTGGCAAATTTGATGCAGAGTATTTCACATAGAATGACTTCCTCCTACCTTCTTAGCCTGAAACTGTTTCTCTTTCCTTCTACCTGACTCCCAGTATTTTTTTCTCACATGAGAAAAAGTTGTTTTTATCATACAAATGAATTTTAATAAAGAAAATCCCATTGCTGGTTGCATGTTTCTTATTTGTTTTTGTAGTGCTAATTATTTTCTTCCCTAAGGGCTAAATGACCTGATGTTATTATCTCACTGAATAGACAAACAAATTCTTGCATGTATAGAATATTTTCCAAATACCTAGCTTCTACATATCGGTAGTAAAAATGCAAAATAAATAGTCTATAGTAGTTAATTTAATATCTTGCTCGCAAGTCGCAATCATATTTGAACCGCTTTATGTACTTTTTCCTCTTCCAATTTAATCAATGTACTCAGGATTTTGACAACGCTATTGAGGTACTAGATTGAGTAACCATGTATGCATCAAAATTAACATTCATACTATGGAATACTTATTTTTTCAAGGCTATTTATTATTAGCTCCTTTGCTGCTTCTCTGTTTCATATTAGAGCTAAAGCATTGCAATACTAGAGATTAAAGTTGGCCAACCATTACATGTTTTCAATAGTAACTTTATAAGAAGGGCATTTCCAGGTTTTTGTTATCCTCCAACCGTGAAGATACATTGTAAGCCCTTGGGAAAACTACCACAATAAAGTTCAGAAAATTGCTCCCAAGCTGGAAGGTCGATGGATAGGCTCTGATATAGATTTGAGAGAATATCCAGGCTGGTAGAAAGAACACTGGTTCTAGATTGTTTTTTGCCTATGTTGACTGGCATTTTTCATATTGCTTCTTATGAGGATTGTCCCAATTTTTTGATCGCGTCTTTGGAGTAGCAAGATTGGAGCTTGCAATGGAGCTGATTTTTTTGTTATTCGGATAATTTTGTTACTACCTTGGTTACAAACATTTTCATAAATCGGGTAGATTGTGTGCAATTCTTCTATATACTTCACCAATGTGATGTGATCGTAATGCATGATATTCTGATTGTGATTTCTATTACGGATTTATGTTGACCATTAGTGTCTTCGTACTATGATGAATCTAGGTTAACAATTAAGAGATGGCATTGATATTGCTTGCTTCTCCCAATATTTTAGGTTCGATCGTTCATGGGATCGTTTCTTGGTTAGGTGTTAGATGATCGGACTCATGCTTCTCATGCGTGCTGCAGGATTAATCGTCGAATTGATGTCAATGGTTGTGGTGAAGCTATTTTTTAGTTTTTGATATATGCTTTTTTGTTCCATGTCTTATTTACTTGAGGACAATAGTCGTATGCATGGAGAAATGAGCCACAAAAAATCGCCAACAACAAACTTTTGCGTCGATGATAACGAGGGACCTTCGGAGATGCCACAACCACCGCACCAAACCACACACCCATAGCTGGATGACACGACCCCTTCGATGAAGAACTGGATCCCCTTCGACGTAGAGCTGGATCCTGACGAACCATGCGACACAGAGCGCGCTAGGTCCATCTAGTATATATACAAGTTTCATATGCATATTCGACGCTAGCAGCTCAAGTTGCATGTGTCGGTTGCTACTAATCTGTTGTGTTGTTGTTCTGGATGGAAAGATATAACCCGTTGAATTTGCCATGTTTTCCCCAGTGTTGCATTTGGTCCATGGACAGTGTGATGCTATGTTCCTGGAAATTGAGATAAGTCTAATGCCCATTATTTAGCTTTCTATCACACTTCCCTTGCTGAGAAGAACTGTTCCGTACAAGATCATCACCTATTTTTTTTCAGGTGTAAAATATACAATGATTTTGCCTGATAAACTGCTGATCCTGATTTACTAGTCCCTCATTTTTTTCATATAAGGCCATAATCTCACATTTTTGTACCAAAAACACAACCAACTACATAAATGGCTTATGGTGTCTGTTTCTCTGTGGTTGAATGTAACTTTCGTATTAATGAACACCTGCTTACGATATCTAATCATTTTTTATCCTGATTAGTGTTAGTGGCTTTATACAGATGCAAAATAAATGTATTTTTGATCGCAACTTTACACACAAAGCGGAGGGAGTATTGGAACTTGCCCTGTTTTGCTGCGATGTACAGCAAAAGTGTGGTGTGAGTATGCATTTTGAGCAAGTTACTCCTTTCAGCTGTGCATATCTTACTGAATTATTTGACGGTTGTTATAAAATCAACAAGCAAATAATGAAGAACGATAAAGAAAATGCAGCGGAGACACAAGTTTTTAACGTGGAAAAACACCTCCAACATAGAGGGGAAAAATCACGGGCGCCAGCCAGGAAAACTTCACTATATTGGGGAGTGTTTACAAACGTCGGTGGTTATCTTATAATCTGATAAACCCTAGCCGGTGGCTTATAAGAGGTATATATAGCGGTGGCATCGATCCATACGCGGGCGCTGTCGCCCCCTTCCGCTGGCATCCCTGCAGGACACGATGTAAGGGAATTTCAGTTAGCCTCCCTTTACTACTATATGAATTTAAATCACAATATAACAATGTTGCACCATCTTGTCTGTCCTGTTCAGAGAACTGCTCGGGCCACCACGGCGACCTGCTCCCACCAGGCCACCTTCCATATCTGGCCTTGGGTCTCCTGACCTGTCCTCAATAATTCCTGAAGCCCGACCTCACCAATTGCAGAAGCTGGCGTACCACGTCGATGGCACGCAGCGCCCACCAAGCGTTCAACATGCACCGCTAAATGGATACACAATTCACTTCACCTGGTTACGTCCATGACCATTGCCGCAGTGTAGAATGACGGAATCATCTGAATTTTCTGCTAAAATTAATCGACAGATTCACGAGTTCACCTGAATTTTGTTGCAGGTAGATGGTGACATAGCAGGTGTAGATAATCATCATGTTACAACTCTACTAGCTAGGTGCAGTAACTGAACCAGTAGCAGCACACCATCATTCTTGATTTTCTAACAAAAAGAACAAAATTCATGGCAGATGTGTACAGACTACAGAGGCTGAGACTTTTGCGTTGGCGGCCTGGAAGCAGAATAATCCTTCCTGGTGTTTGTGTGGTGCATCCCTAATCTTGCATTGCTACGTCTCCCGTTACAGTTGGTGGTACTGATGATCTCTTATTTTTTTTGAGAACTGACGATCATTGTTGAGTTACTTGAGTAGGCTTAAAGGTAGCATATGCATATTATAGGGAAAAAAGGGAACTATATTAGAGTAAACTGCAGAGTCAAAGGCAACCATTAAGTCAGGTACCTAGCTTGTGTCACCCCGAGTGGTTGTGTTTCTAGCTGCAGCGCTGGAGCCCGGACTTTGAAGTCATATGACTGCAACGGTGTAGACGAAGGACTCCGACTGCTTTATTGATATCTTTTTAGGTTCCTATTTGCAATGTTGGAGAATTGCACTGTATGTTTATATTTTCTACATTTCTAGGGTCCTCCGTGTAATCTTGTATGCACCGCTTAACTAATGGCAGATTTCATGCTCTTTCGGGCCATTCCCGTTAAAAAAACCTAGCAGCAACCACGAGACCACGATGTAAGGTGAGCGAAATGCAGATGACCTAAAGTTATGCTGGATTTTTACCATTTTGTACGGTTTTTGCATTAATAGGGTGCTCACAGTTTTGGCAGAAGATGAGATGTTATTTGCATGGACAGGAATAGCTCTACCAGATGGAGATGGGACATCATCAATTTACCTAACAACAATCCTGACTTTTGCACGTTTAGTTATGGTCTTAAATGAGAAGGGAAATATAGATAATAAACTGAGGGTGCGTGCCTTGTTTCCATTTTGCTCTGTTTACTCAAGCTAACTGTGTTCATGTTTTTCCTAACATATTGCCTTCAACCACGAGCCCACGATGTAGGACAAGCGAAGCGCAGATGACCTTAAGTGCCTGTTTGTTTGGGCTGCAGCTGAACGAAAAGCAGCTGGAGCTGGTAAGCTCTGAGAAGCAGCTGGAGCTGGTAAGCTCTGAGAAGCAGCTGGAGCTGGATGACTGGTCAAATGTAAAATTGTTGTTTGGCAAACTGCATCCAGCTGGAGCTGGATGGCTGGTCAAATGTAAAATTGCTGTTTGGCAAACTGCATCCAGGACTGGTGGTAGACTGGCCAAATGTAAAATAGAAAATAATAACAAAAATATTATTTTCCTTATTATTTAATAATAACAAAAATATCATTTTCCTTATTATTTAATAATAATAATAATATTTTCCTTATTATTTTCTATTTAAAAAGATTTTACTATAAAATATAAATTAACTAAGAATCTGAATTTTTCTCAAGATGCAAAAAATATATCATGTTGACCATTACGGGACTCTATACCGGTTCGATTTGTAAGTGAGAAGCCACGGGAAGTTGCGGAAAGTATCCCGGGACGTGCTTATGGGCTTCAAGTGTAAATGTGAGAAGCGCTTGTAGAAGCCCATGCCTAGAAGTTAGGTGTTTGGCTGGGCTTGTGCTTTTAAAGACCCAAAAGCAGTAAAGCTCAAGCTCCAGCCCAAACAAACAGGACCTAAGTTACACTGGATTTTGCGAGTGATACTTGAATTAAGCCCACTGAATTTTGCGAGTGATACTTGAATTAAGCCCACGAGCACACTAAAAGCACAAAAGCTTTTCTTCGCAATTTATCATTGGGCTTAATTCTCAATTTCTTGGCGTTGTGGTTTTTTTTCTTTTGCGAATAGGACAGTGACATTAAAAGAAATACCGAACAGTACAAAGCAGCTCAAGAAAAACGAAAATTACAACGAGATCCTTGAGAAGCCCTTCATCTTCAACCTCCAGACCGTGTCGATGGCGCGCCGCCGCTGCCGCTCCTCCCTGAGCTAGCCTGACGTTGTTGATTGCGGACGGGAAGTCGCCGAACGGGTCGAAAAGACCACATCCGTCCCGGAGATGAAGAAGTAGGATGAACTGCCGATGAAGCTCCTTGACGATCCGAAGATCCCCACAGCCAGACGAAATCCTCGAAGACCACACCATACCCACAAGCTTCTCGACGTAGCCATCGAGATGGGGTTGAAGCCGGGGAAATATTATTGCACGAGGCGCCGCCACCACCACCTGAGCGCCGCCCCTACAAACAGAAGCCCTAAAGACAGGAAACGAAGCTCCCAAAACTGGGAAACGGAGCCCTCCCGCCGACGAGGGCCGCGATCTGCCCCACCTCCATGGCCCGAAGGCCACAGAGGCGGCCAGATCGGAGGCGGCCGCCGACGGGAGGCAGATTACCCTAATCGCCTGAGGTACGAGCGAAGAGGTACGTACAACCGTTTTTTCTTGGCGTTGTGGTTTTATGGTTGTCCGGCAACGCTCATGGATATATTTTTACCATGTGATGTTCTGAGCTAAAACCCAGCAGATTCTACGTTTGGAAGTGCAGTAAATCAGTAATATTTCACACATCTATTGTTGAAGTATGACTGAAGCCTGACACGCTCAATGGTAGAAAAACAGGCTTCGGGTGAGCCCCATAAGTCGCGAAGCTGTAGGAACCGCGACTAATGGTACCTTTAGTCGCGGTTCGGGAGGCGAACCGCGACCAAAGGCCTGGGCCCAGGGCGCTCGGTGGCCAGCCGGTGCACGTGGGGGTCTTTAGTCCCGGTTGGCCTGGCCAACCGCGACTAAAGGTGCCCGAAGGCCTTTAGTCGCGGTTGGCCAGGCCAACCGGGACTAAAGCCCCCCCCCCCTATATATACCCATCCAGCAGCCAACACTTAGCCATTTGGTGCCATTCTCTTCACAAACTTCACAAGTGGGTGTTAGGTTTGCTTTTGGTTCCTCTTATGCACATAAGGTGTTTGATGAAATGCCCCAAGAGCATGAAACAAACATGATATGAAGTGTTGGAGCCACACTTGAGCTTTCTCATTTATTTTTTCCTCCTCGATCGCGGTTAGCAACTTGAACCTTTGATGTGTCGTTGAGAAAATGTGCATGTGCATGTGTGTAGTTCATTGTTTAATTTATATTGTTTGTAGCTAGTTAGTTTAACAAATGCATGATGGTTAATTATATATTTTATATTATAATAATGCAGATGAATCGACAATGGATGTACGGTAACCGACTCTCCGGCGAGTTCAGTACGGGTTTGAAAGATTTCCTCGTAGTGGCTAATGCGAACAAGCAGGGGGTTTTGTTATCTCATCCATGTGTTAAATGTAAGAATCAGAATGGTTACTCTTCCTCAAGAGATGTTCACATGCACCTGCTTCGGCACGGTTTCATGCCAAGCTATAATTGTTGGACCAAGCATGGAGAAAGAGGGGTTATAATGGAAGAAGATGAAGAAGGGGATGATTTCATCGATGAAAGCTATCTTGCTCATTTCGGTGATACTTTCATGGAGGATGCTGAAGGTGAAGGGGAAGGTGAAGGGGAAGGTGAAGAAGAGGCACGTGATGATCCCGTTGATGATCTTGGTCGGACCATTGCTGATGCACGGAGACGCTGCGAAACTGAAAAAGAGAGGGAGAATTTGGATCGCATGTTAGAGGATCACAGAAGGCGCTGTACCCCGGATGCGATGATGGTCCGAAAAAGCTGGGCTGCTGCTGGATTTGCTGAGATGGAAGGCACGGGCAGGTGTAGCTGACTCGGCATTTGAAAACTTGCTGAAAATGTTGAAGAATATGTTTCCAAAGAATAACGAGTTGCCCGCCACTACGTACGAAGCAAAGAAGGTTGTCTGCCCTCTAGGTTTAGAGGTTCTGAAGATACATGCATGCATCAACGACTGCATCCTCTACCGCGGTGAATACGAGAATTTGAATGAATGCCCGGTATGCACTGCATTGCGTTATAAGATCAGAGGCGATGACCCTGGTGACGATGATGTTGAGGGCCAGAAACCCATGAAGAGGGTTCCCGCCAAGGTGATGTGGTATGCTCCTATAATACCACGGTTGAAACGTCTGTTCAGGAACAAAGAGCATGCCAAGTTGTTGCGATGGCACAGAGAGGACCGTAAGTCGGACGGGGACACCCCGCAGATGGAACGCAATGGAGAAAGATCGACAGAGAGTTCAAAGATTTTGCAGCTGACGCAAGGAACATAAGATTTGGTCTAAGTACGGATGGCATGAATCCTTTTGGCGAGCAGAGCTCCAGCCATAGTACCTGGCCCGTGACTCTATGCATCTACAACCTTCCTCCTTGGTTGTGCATGAAGCGGAAGTTCATTATGATGCCAGTGCTCATCCAAGGTCCGAAGCAACCCGGCAACGACATCGATGTGTACCTAAGGCCATTAGTTGATGAACTTTTACAGCTGTGGGGCAGACCTGGTGTCCGTGTGTGGGATGAGCACAAAGAAGAGGAATTTGACCTACGAGCGTTGCTTTTCGTAACCATCAACGATTGGCCTGCTCTTAGTAACCTTTCGGGACTATCAAATAAGGGATACAATGCATGCACGCACTGCTTACATGAGACTGAAAGTGTACATTTGCCAAATTGTAAGAAGAACGTGTACCTTGGGCATCGTCGATTTCTTCCGAAAGGTCATCCAGTAAGAAAGAAAGGCAAGCATTACAACGGCAAGGCAGATCACCGGCCGAAGCCTGCGGAACACACTGGTGCTGAGGTATTTGATATGGTCAAGGATTTGAAAGTCATCTTTGGAAAGGGTCTGGCGGACAATCGGTTCCGAAGGGAGCCGACGGCACGTAGCCATGTGGAAGAAGAAATCTATATTCGGGAGCTAGAATATTGGAAAGTCCTAGAAGTCCGCTCTGCAATCGACGTGATGCACGTTACGAAGAATATTTGCGTGAACATCCTAAGCTTCTTGGGCGTGTATGGGAAGTCAAATGATACAAAGGAAGCACGGCGGGACCAGCAAAGTTTGAAAGACCACGATGACCGGCATCCGGAACGGTTTCAAGGTCGTGCCAGCTACGCTCGACCAAAGAAGAGAAGGTCATCTTTTTTGAATGCCCGAGCGGTATGAAGGTCCCGTCGGGATTCTCGTCCAATATAAAGGGAATAATAAACATGGCGGAGAAAAAGTTCCAAAACCTGAAGTCTCACGACCGCCACGTGATTATGACGCAATTGCTTCCGATTGCTTTGAGGGGCTCTCGCCGGAAAATATTCGAGTAGCCATTGTGAAGCTATGTGCATTCCTCAATGCAATCTCTCGAAGGTAATCAATCCGGAAGTTCTACCACGGTTCTGAACGATGTGATCCAATGTCTTGTCGGTTTCGAGTTGGTGTTCCCGCCATCCTTCTTCAATATTATGACGCACCTCCTGGTTCACCTAGTCGATGAGATTTCCATTCTCGGTCTGTATTTCTACACAATATGTTCCCCTTCGAGAGGTTCATGGGAGTATTAAAGAAATATGTTCGTAACCGTGCTATGCCCGAAGGAAGCATAGCCAAGGGCTATGGAAATGAGGAGGTAATTGAGTTTTGCGTTGACTTTGTTCCCGACCTTAAGCCGATTGGTCTTCCTCAATCGCGGCACGAGGGGAGACTAAGTGGAAAAGGCACGATCGGAAGGAAATCAATGATATGTATGGACGGCCATTCTCTCGAGTGAAGCACACCACACAGTTCGACCAATTCCAGCTTGGTGGCTCCGTACTTTGAGAAACACAAGAATATTTTACGCTCGGACAACCCAGGGAAGCCCGAATCCTGGATTAGGAAGGCCCACATGGAGACTTTCGGCAGTTGGTTGAGAAAACATTTAATGAGTGACAATAAGGTTGTAGATCAGCTGTACATGTTGGCCAAGACACCATCTTCGACTATAACGACTTTCCAAGGGTACGAGATAAATGGGAATACATTTTACACGATCGCCCAAGATAAAAAGAGCACCAACCAAAACAGTGGTGTCCGCTTTGATGCAGCAACCGAGAATGGGCAAAAGGTCACATATTATGGTTACATAGAGGAGATATGGGAACTTGACTATGGACCCTCCTTTAGGGTCCCTTTGTTCCGGTGCAAATGGTTCAAGCTAACAGGAGGTGGGGTAAAGGTGGACCAGCAATACGGAATGACAATGGTGGATTTCAACAATCTTGGTTACCTTGACGAACCATTCGTCCTAGCGAAAGATGTCGCTCAGGTTTTCTATGTGAAGGACATGAGTAGCAAACCGAGGAAACGGAAAGATAACAAAACGATCAGTACATCATGCGATGATCCAAAGCGCCACATTGTTCTTTCAGGGAAAAGAAACATCGTGGGAGTGGAGGACAAGACAGACATGTCAGAAGATTATAATATGTTTGCTGAAATTCCGCCCTTCAAAGTGAACACCGACCCAAGCATTAAGTTAAATGATGAGGATGCTCCATGGATACGGCACAATCGTAAGCAAGCAGGGACACAAGGGAAGAAATGATGTGTAATAATTTATTGTACCAAACTTTGTTGAATGAATCATGTGAATTATATTACCCGTGATGTGTTTGGTGTCCGTTTTCGAATGATTCAATTGACTCGAGATAGCACTGATGATACATGAAATTTGGAGTGACTAAGTCATACTCCTGCATACATGAAATTTGGAGTGACTAAGTCATACTCCTGCATATAGGAAATTTGGAGTGACTAAGTCATACTCCTGCATACATGAAATTTGGAGTGATTTAGTCATACTCCTGCCTAGGCGTATAATATGCATACTCGTAGTCTTCATAGCCACCGCCGTTGTACTGGTAGTCGTCGCCTTCTAAGTTGCCGGCGTCGTCGCCGTATTCGTCGTCGCTATCGTCGGGCGGCGCTCGTGGCTCGAATCGAGGGTAGCGCGGGCGGGGGATATCGCCGGCCGTGATGTAGTCCATGACGCTCTGCGAGAGTCCGGCCGTACCACCATAGCCGACGGCCGGCCTCTTGGAAGTTTCCGGGAGGCGGACCGTCCTCCTCATACCGGCGAGCGCCCTCTCACGCCGATTGATGAAGAAGGCGTCCCAAGTATGCTGGTTATCGGGATGCCGGCGGGGATTCATCCGCTGCTCCGGCGTGAGGTCGAGGTAGTAGTGGTTCGTGATGGCCGCCGGCGCGCAAGACTCGAGGGACGGGAGGGACCGGCACGCCGCCGGCGCTAGGCTCCGGCGGGGACGCGGTAGCCCGGAGGGCAAGGGTAGTTCGAGGCGCAAAGCTCCTCCACCCGCCGGTAGGTTAGAGTGGGTGCGGTGGAAGCCATGAGAGAGTGATGAGAGATTGTAGAGAGGATAATGCTGGCCAAGCCGGGCTACCTATATGTAGTGACAAATGGCGGGAAAAATGGGAGCGGGAAGACAGGAGGCGGAAAGAAAGAGGCGGGGAGAAAGTGGCGGGAAGAAATTGGCGGGAAAAAATTGGCGGGAAGAAAGAGGCCGGAAGAAATTGGCGGGAAACAATTGGCGGGAAGAAAGAGGCGGGAAGACAGGGAAGAAATGGCGGGAAGACGAGGAGGGAAGAGGGGGTCGGCGGAAAGAGGCGGGAAGAGGGGGCCAACGAACTTTTGAATTGAATTAGTTTTATTTTTATGAATTTTTGATAATTTGTATTTTTAAAATTTTGAATTGAATTAGTTTTATTTTTATGAATTTTTTGATATATTATATGTATTTTAAACATTTTGAATTGAATTAGTTTTATTTTTCTTAATTTTTTGATATATTATTTGTATTTTTAACATATTGAAATGAATTAGTTTTATTTTCCTGAATTTTTTCATACATTATTTGTATTTTTAACATTTAGAAATGAATTAGTTTTAATTTTCTGAATTTTTTGATATAATATTTGTATTTTTAAGATTTTGAATTGAATTAGTTTTATTTTTCTGAATTTATTGATATATTATATGTATTTTTCAGATTTTGAAATGAATTAGTTTTATTTTTCTTAATTTTTTGATATATTATTTGTATTTTTAACATATTGAAATGAATTAGTTTTATTTTTCTGATTTTTTTGATATATTATTTGTGTTTTTAAGATTTAGAAATGAATTAGTTTTATTTTCCTGAATTTTTTCATACATTATTTGTATTTTTAACATTTAGAAATGAATTAGTTTTAATTTTCTGAATTTTTTGATATAATATTTGTATTTTTAAGTTTTTGAATTGAATTAGTTTTATTTTTCTGAATTTTTTGATATATTATATGTATTTTTCAGATTTTGAAATGAATTAGTTTTATTTTTCTTTACTTTTTGATATATTATTTGTAATTTGAAAAAGAAAAGTAATTCGAAAAAGAAAAGTAATTTGAAAAAATACCTTTAGTCGCGGTTGGTGTGGCCAACCGCGACTAAAGGGTACTATAAATACGCGCGCGGCGGCTCGGTGGCCAGTTCATCTTCTTCTCCGCGCGCGAACGACGAACTCGACGCCGCGAAGCCTGCCCGCCGTCGCCGTCGCCTCTGTCACGCCGCCGTCGCCGTCGTCGTCACGCCGCCGCCGTCGCCGCGCGCCGAGCGCCGCCGAACGCGCGCCCGGTCTTCGCGCCGCCGTACGTCTCGCCGTCCCGGCCCGTCGAACAACCGCGCGCGCCGATCGAACAACCGCCGCCCGCCGGTCTTCGCTGTTGTTGCCGGCGCCACCGCGCGCCGCCACTCGCAGCGCCGCTGCCGCTTGCTCCGCCGCTTGCCGCCGCCGCCCGCGCGCTGCGCCCGGCCGGGAGAGAGAGAGAGAGATCGAGGGCGCGGGGAGAGAGAGAGAGAGACGGCCGGCGCCCCTGCCTTTTCCTTTTTTTTTTGTTTTTTTTTTTGTTTTTTTAACTTAACTAAAAATTTGTATACTAACAAAATTTTGACTTAACAAAATTTAACAAATATGTAATATGTAACAAAATTTAACAAAAATTTACACATGTAATAGTATAATGTAACTAAAATTTTACTAAAATTTAGACTTAATGTAACTAAAATTTTACTTAACAAAATTTAGACTTAATGTAACTAAAATTTTACTTAAATTTAGACTTAATGTAACTAAAATTTTACTTAACAAAATTTAGACTTAATGTAACTAAAATTTTACTTAAATTTAGAATTAATGTAACTAAAATTTTACTTAACAAAATTTAGACTTAATGTAACTAAAATTTTACTTAACAAAATTTAGACTTAATGATCAAAATTTTACTTAACAAAATTTAGACTTAATGATCAAAATTTTAACTTAAGAAAAATTTTACTTAACAAAATTTAGACTTAATGATCAAAATTTTAACTTAACAAAATTTAGACTTAATGATCAAAATTTTAACTTAAGAAAAAATTTACTTAACAAAATTTAGACTTAATGATCAAAATTTTAACTTAACAAAATTTAGACTTAATGATCAAAATTTTAACTTAAGAAAAATTTTACTTAACAAAATTTAGACTTAATGATCAAAATTTTAACTTAACAAAATTTTATTTGGGATCGAGAGGGGGCGGCGAGGGTTATGTGTCCTCGGCACCGCCACCGCCCTCTCGGTCACCGCCACACCGGTCTCTCGGTCACGCGGTCACTGCGTCCCCCTTTCGCCACCGCCACCGGTCTCTCGGTCACGCGGTCACTGCGTCCCCCCTTTCGCCACCACCACCGTTCTCTCGGTCACGCGATCACTGCGTCCCCCCTCTCGCCTCCCTCGTCGCCCTCTCTCTTTATATGTAGAAGAGATATGATAATGCTGGCATATACACAATTAATTTGTTTTTACTACATGTTTTCAGGACTGACATATGGCGGACGATAGAGCTGACCCGATTCTGGACAACTATGATCCGGACGCTGAAGACCATATGTTCGGCATCATAAAAGGAGATATTCTATATGTGCCGACCGGAGAAGAAGAAGATGATATCTCTTCTTATCTCGAACCTTGAGGGTGAAGATGAAGGGCGCCGTCGCAAAGCAGATGATGCCGAAGAAACGTCGATAAACGACGATCTTCAATTGGAAGTAACAACCACCTCCGGCGCCGAGGTATATATATATACATATTGAGCGTCTGGTGATACAAACTAACTGATTTGAATAAATGTGTGTGTACTAACGCGCGCGACTCTCTTTCTTATTTTAGCCCTCGGCCGGATCGTCGAAAAAATCGAGTACGTCGTCAAAGCGTGGCGCAACCAAGACGATGAAACCAAACGAAACATGCACCATCGATGTTGTCGATGAAGAAACCGGCAGGCCGTTGGAGCCCATCAAGATCGCCACCAAGTTTATCAGCCTATGCTGAGCCGTTGTTAGAGACAACGTCTCGATCACCGTCCGGGAGTGGAATGAGCCAAAGAAGGCACGTCTTGGTTTCACTTTTGTCGATAAGAGAACAAAAAAGATTGCTTCAAGAAGCTTATGGAACATTTCGTTCTACCTCCGGAATACCGCAGATACGATGAGGCGGGTAACAAGATTCAGGAAAACAAGGAGAGGTGCAAGCTAGTCAAACAGTTCGCTCTTTCTAAGATGGCCAACGCATTCCGGAAATACAAGCAAAATCTAGCCCATGACTTTGTCAAGCAGGGCAAGACTCCGGATTTCACTGGACAATATGAGAAAGCGCAACATGATTGGCCAGAATTTGTGAAGCAAAAGAAATCGGAGCAGTTCCTTGAAATATCCAAAAAAATAAGGAGAATGCGGCCAAGAAGGAGTACAATCATATCATGAGGCCGGAGGGTATCGCTTTTGGCAGCCTAAGTGGGAGAAGATGGAGAACGAGCCGAGGGCGCGAGGAATCCGTCCGTGTACGGAGGGATGGGACCCAAGGGCCAAAAGCTGGTGGTACGGGCATGGGGGATCGGCGAACCCGGAGACGGGGAGTGTGTTTATCGGGCAAAATAATTACACCCACCCAAAAGCTTATTGAGGCAATGAGGGATGCTCAAGAGGGAGGATCAAGTTCAACAGAGAGAACGACGCCCGACAAAAGCCCTCGGGAATCCTGAACACGGAGGACGTGTACGAGGCATGGGGCCCATTCCGTGGAAAGTAGGGTTCCCCAGACGATGACCCGTACGGTTACGAAGCCGTAAGAGAAAGATGGATCGGGATGCAGATGTTGTGGCGAAGTTGGTAACGGAAATGGATGTGATGAAGAAAACTGTGAGTGTACTAGTAGCCGAAAGAGATGCAGCTCGGGCGCAGCATGAAGATCATCCAATGGATCTCGGAAGCCAGCAGCGGAGAAGAAGCAGCGTGGCTTCCACGGAGGCCTCACCGGCTGGTGCACCGACGATAGAAATTCTGCACCGGAGCCTGCGGTGGTCGAAATTACTGCACCGGAGCCTCCTCGCTACCCCGTGGACGATATAAAGGAGATGAAAGCATGTCATCTGTATTATCCTATCGGGAACATGTCCATGAAGGTAGCCATCGGCAGTGCTTTGCCACCTGGAGCACTCCACCACAACAACCCCATTCAAGATGGCTATGCTCGTGTCACGGTGGAGGAGATAGTCCAAGGGTTTGAGGACCTGGACATTGACATTGCTACACCTGAAGGGGTGAAAAGACTTGGAGATGTCAAGCGCCAGTTCATTCTATGGCAGAAGAAATTTATCAAGTTTCCAGGCGAGGCGCCAACAAGTCCACCCCCGTACGGTGGTGGTGGTGGCGGTGGCGGTGGCGGTGGCGGTGACGGTGGCGGCGGTGGTGGTGGTGCTTCACCTACACCTCCTTCACGTCAGCCGACGCCGCCCCCCAATTCACCTCCGGCGGGTAAGCAGACGCCGCCCCCCAGTCCTTGTCCGGCGGGTGATCAGCAGACACCGCCCCCCAATCCACCTCCGGCGAAGAAGCAGAAGCAGTCCTGGGTTATTAACCCGGACCCTTATGTACCTAGAACCACAAAGATACCAGAGCCATCACTGAAGCCTCTCCCCACAAGGCCTTGGGAACGTAGTGCCGAGGAAGTCGACTCACGCGCGGCTGCTGAATATGAGAAATGGAAGGCGGACTGCAAGAAGAAAAGAGAGCCCGAGCCCAAGCAAGTATTTTCTGACAAGGAAAAGAGCTGGGCTAAGTCATTTTTGAACACACCGTCCCAAGCCGCGAAGAATCTGCCTGACGACTATTTACGTGAACTTCGTAGGCAAGCACTCGCGTTCAAGAGGAACCAAGAGTTGGCGGAGAAGAAAGCCTTGGAGGAGGAGGCCGAGAAAAAATTAGAAAGGGGGAAAGAAGTTGCCCAGCTCGGGGAACAAAGTAAACAATCGATCGCCCCACTCATAGTGCAAGCCGCCGGTCCGGATGCCCCCGATATCATAGCAGCTGCGGCAAAACATGGATTGACTGTAACGAGTGCCAGAGAACAAGCGGCCGACTTAGGTATCACTCTTCGTGCACTGTTAGGCCTTGATGAGGCGCCAATGAAGGACGTAGTATTTACATATGTGAAGAATGGCCCTCTCGTCGAGCCTGCGCAGGAAGAGGATCTACCTCGACAAATGAAAGGTCTGCTAAATTGGTACAAGGGTTACATAAAACATAAAAACGCCAAAGAGTATATCTATGCGGAAGTTAGACATGAGCATCACTTCAAACATTACTATGTGCAAATTCATCTGAGTGAATTGTTCCAGCTGTTCAATCTGCGCGACCTCGACAAATCTATCATCAGTTGCTACGTTCTGTAAGTGATTTATTAATTTCTACCCCATCTCGTTCATTGCCTGCACTATATACATATATATATATATTGTCCTAACTATCTTGTTGTGTACGCTATTATGCAGAATGAAGAAGCGGGAAATGCGAATAAGGAACATCCATGATGTTGGGTTCATTGACCCACAAATCGTTAATTCATATGTGTTAGAACACCACCCCGCCGACGTGGAGGATGACCTGTGGCGGTTTATTAGAAAACAGAAACTCAAAAGTGATATTCTATTTCCTTACCATTTTGGGTGAGTGTTTCTGTCTTGAGCACATTCTCTTTTGTTTACTCCATGCATGGTATGTGGCTAATCGATGATTTATGCATGACTGTGCATGTATCGTGTCCGCAGGTTCCACTGGATTCTTATGGTAATTCAAGTTCAGACCTCCTCAGTTCTCGTCCACGACTCTCTGAATATGGATCCGGCGCTTTGGGGCGACATGAGAAAAATGATGCAAAAGTAATTATTTTCATTCATTTGCGCTCTATATCGATCGGCCTATTTCGTTCATCATGTCCTAATATCAAGTAACTAATTAATAACTCTCTTGTTCATTTAATTTTCTTTGCCTCGTAGGGTTTGGAGACGGTTCGTAGATACCAAGGTCGGTGAATTCAAAAAAGAGCTACATTTTAAAATGGCAGTGCGGACGACTGGGGATATTCAGTCACCGGGGACCAATCTATGTGGATACTATGTTTGTGAGAGGATCCGGAGATACTGCAATGAGCGGGACCAGCAGTGTGAGAACAACATCCTGAGGAATAACCTCCGGAAGACGCTTAGTCCAGAAGCTCGCTTCCGACCACTTCAAGAGGAACTAGCTGGATGGTTGGCGAGGGAAGTCATCGATCCTAGAGGAGAACACCATTACGATGACGTAGAACTTTTTATGCACTAAATTATGGATGGAAACTTGTTCAAAATTGTATATGGTCATCCGATATTGAATATATATTGTATATGGTCATCCGATATTGAATATATATTGTATATTCCTCTTGAATTCTTTTTGGTTCTAATTTCAAATTTGTTTGAACTTGTACATTCATATGCATGTATATGTAGTACCGTAGAATATGTGAAACTCCTTCAAAATTAAAACCCAAAAGAAATAAAACAATACAAATTAAAAAGAAACCAGATTTAGGGGGAGGGGGGCTAAAACCCTAAACCCTGCGGAGGCCTTTAGTCGCGGTTGGCCAGAAAAACCGCGACTAAAGGTCCTCCGCCCTGGCGCTCGCCTGCGGCCCACGTGGACGGGCCTTTAGTCGCGGTTCGTAAGGAACCGCGACTAAAGGGGGGGGGCCTTTAGTCGCGCTACTTTGGTCGCGGTTGCGTCACCGCGACTAATGGCAGTTGCCAACCGCGACCAAAGCCCCTTTTTCCACCAGTGGCTAAACTCATGTGCATTGTATGTAACGTTCAGATTGTAACTAGCTGACCTAGTCTATAGGAGGTGCGGCCTCATCTGTAGGAGGTAGTTCAGAGTGTGCACGATTGTAGCTAAGTGGGTTTGTCCACGACGGCACGATCCATCGATCTCTGTATAAATGTGTAACCAGGCTGAATAATATACTTGCTCGGGTAATAAGAGAAAACCAGGCTGAAAGAACTGGCTACACCAAGACTACAATCCATGAGAGGTGGATCAGGGACAAAGGGGAATGGAGAGACAACCTAACACAGACTGCAATGTCGCTAGCACATCGGCCAAGAATGTCTTGAATAGAACATGAACGCGACTTGGAGATTAGACCGTTTCATGCCTTCCGAATTTGCGAGAGAAGGATCATCGACAGATCTTGCCACACTCGTTCAGTCAGGTCGGCCGGGCAGTCGAGCGGCCAAAGGAGAGCGCAATTCCAGAAAGCCGTCACCAAGGGACAGTTGACGAACAGGTGATTGGAATCTTTGGCCAGGGAGCAATGGGCGCATTGATTCAGGTGCAACCTGTACCTGGTGTTCAGTCTGTCACCTAGGTGCAATCTTGATATATGATTCAGCAGAAGCAAGGAGCCCCAAATAACAGAGGCAGAGACATCCGCAACACTGATGAGAGAGCAAGTCGTAAGCCGCCCTGGTGGAGCACTGCGGCGACGCTCCCAACGCCAAGTAACTGGAATCCTAACTGTCGGAGAGAGCAACGCTGGCAATAAGAGCCCGAACCATTGGGAAGTCAAAGGTGTTGATAGGAAGCCACCAATCACACCAGGAGGAGGTTTGCTAGGACCTGTAGATTGTCAGATTGCCAGACCTCCAGCACGATCTTGTCAAGGAACGCCACAGCTAGGCATCCGTCACCTAGATCGCCACACAGATTGAGTGAAGAACCAGATCGTCCATTTTATAAATTTTTAGCACAATAACTCTAATCTGAATCCAAAGAGATTCAGTGTAAATCTAAGGTTGTATCGAAAAGAACTTCTGACAATTACACCAAAGGGTTTAGCTGATCATTTCGCGGTGGATGAAAGTGCTTGGTTACTGAAATACTGAAATCTTGTGACAAGTATAGATCATTTAAAAAAAAAAAATAGAAGCATTCACCGGTATCTCATCATAAGATTTGAAATGTGCTAAGATTCTTAATCTGTGCAGTGGGTAGCACATTGTGGTATTTATTGTTTATTGCAGCGAGAAGATCATCAGGAAGCCAAGCTTGCAGCAACCTGCTTGCTTAGAAAGCATATAGCAAATGAACCACAGGGTTACTAGGTAAGTACCACCTACTTGAAACCAGCAAATAAATCTTCATCATCCTAGGTGGTTAATCACATCCAGAAATCAGATAATAGAGAGAAGTTGGAAAATTAACGATTAACTTCTACAATTCCACTTCCCGGTTGACTAGTCCACGCTGTGTGTTCCAATGGAAGAACCTTCAACAGAGGATCCCATTCCTACATCTCAGCAACATTAATACAATTGTAGATACCTGTGGGCAAATGAATTCCATTAGTCAAACCAAAATTGTACTATCCATTAATTGGAAGCTTGTTAAGCTTATACAATCTCCAAAAATATCATGATTGAAACAGTAAATATTAGCTCCATCATTGTGGAAATTGTGCAAACGAGCCTCCCAAATTGAATCATAGCAACATTGTTTGAAAAACCCAGAAATAGAAACAAAGAATAGCAATAAGTAATTTGTAGTGTAGATACACTCCATCAACTGTACTGTTAGCATATTCGAGTATTTTTGGCATCTCATCTCAGCAGAGGCTAAGGGCCCAGTGGTTCACATACCTACCAAAGAGGAAAATGATGAACCATCTAGATTACCACATCATTCGGGATATCCTTTATTATCATGGGCTTTTTGAAGCAAGGCTATCATACATCATATTGATTAATAAATCCTTTGATAAAAAATACTAGAAGCAAACAAAAATATACACTGCATGGCACAAAAACAACACTTCGACCACTCTTCATCAAAATATGTTACTACAAAATTATTGTTCCTGCTGAAAGAGGTTTTTATGATAAATCTAGTCCTGCCACTTTGATTGTTTCAGAGGGAATAACATATAAATTTGACTCAGACTTACCAGGAAAAGTATCTATTAAAGGCAACGTAGCAACCGAGAAAAGTAGAACAAAGAAAGATCCATGAGGCGCATGGAAGGTAAAGAATCTCATTCTGATACTACTTAACGTGACAGCATTCTCATATATGCGCAGGCACGGACATATGCACAAATAAGGAGTGGGGGAAGGGTTCTAATTCAATGATCATCCGAGGGAGAAGAGACTGCACTGCCAGGAGCTGGGAGAGTAGTAGGGAGAGAACCTAAACGCAATGCAGCTGAATGGAAGGCCGGGCAAGCAAAAGAGTATATCCAGTATGGAGGGTGGGAGAACATCAGTAAACTCAACAAAAAGTAGCTGCATGATAGCATGGTGAAGGGAATGGAAAGGCGAAGACGAAGACGAAGGGATGAGGGAGCAAGACCTGGATAAAAGATCCAAAATGCAGCCTGGCAAGGAAGCATGATGAGTCCGCCAGATGGGTAACATATGAGCAAAGATCATAGAGCAACTCTTTTTTTCGCGAAAACGCAAAAGCCTTGCGTTTCGATGCATTGATAGATAAAGAAGAGACATGGTAGTAAAATCCTCTCTTGCAGTTTGATAACTGAGACATGGTAGTAAAATGGAAGGCTTTTTCAAAAGAACCTTTCAGATACCTCAACTTACATGCAGAAGATAAGATTACCTACTGAACCAAACACATCAGTATAACATATCTAGCCAGACAATCATCTTATGTATTCTGCAACAGTTCTGCTTCATCATGTCTATGACCAATGCCTGTTCCAACAAGCATGAGGAGTCAAACAATGAACAATCAATGACATTCCAACGGAAACCAAATAGATATGAGAAGGCATCAATGAGATATTTATTTAAACTCGCATGAAATTTGAGGGGAAAAAGCTTAGCCCCGATACAAAATTAAAAACAGATAGAGAAACCACACGCATTTTTAAATTCAAGAATATCCCCAAAACAGTATATACTGAATAATATCATGAAAAGGAAGAACATGCACATTCAAACCATTTGCTAATCAAGAGGGAGAAGTTTACCAAGAATTATGTGAAGCTCGTTCCACTCTTATAACGAACAAAATAAAATATGCTCACATTGATAAATCCTGGCAACAATATTGATCATTACTATTCTGATTCAGATTAGCTTTAAAAATCTAGCCTAAAAAAATAAACAAACTCTTTTGATTCTCTGGAACAAATGGAGTTGGCAATCACAACAGGACTCTCCTACAGGTGAATGAACAATTGTTTTTTAAATTTAAACCCAAGTCGTTGTATGGATTTATGATTATTAGCAAGATCAGCAGAGATGACAATATTGAATGACAGAAATTAGCTTCGAGATGTACGGGTTAAGCTATCTATTTGATAATTAAATCAGTTGAAGCTAGTTTTTCATGTAACCGCACAACGACAATAACAACAACAATCAAAAGAATGTTCTCTCTCCCTAAGCTACGTAGCACCAACAAACAATTCTCTAGATCATATCCATTGCATAGAATGCCATCAGACAAGCATCCAGACTGAACAGCATCACTACATGTTGAAGGGATCATCAAAATAAATAAGTGATATGGCCCTACTTAAAATTGTTAGCTTAAACCAAAAGGATGTGAAGAGCATTCCATCAACCAATTAATGGAAAACAATATATTTTTGTTATACCTGCAGTGTAGACAGTTTCGAACAGAAGATAGTAAGTCCAGCTGCCGTTGTTGGGAAGTTTCTTGAACTGCAATGACTCAAGCTGCACGGTGAAGATGCCTAAGACAGTCCACAGGAGCAACACATTATTTTCTTCAGCATATACTAGTGTCACTAGTGGTCTTTTCTCCTTTAACTTCAGGGAATGTAGCTTGTCCTCTTCAATAGCTCTTGTCAACCCCCATGAAACAACACCATCAGATGAGCTGGAAGCCGCCGACACGGCCGAACCACAAGCTCATGCGTCTGCGTGGGACGTGATCCGGGGCGTCGAGAGTAGGCAAGAAGGAGAGGTTGTCAAAATCTCTCATGTAGTAGCCGAGGAGGGGAGGGTTGTGGCGGTGGTGGAGGGGGAAGCGGCGGAGGAATTGGGCGTCGGTGACGAGGCTGCGCCAGCTCCTGCAGACGGCGGAGGCGCGGGGGAGGGAGGAAGGTTGCGGGGGCAGGCGGAGGAGGATCTCGGAGAGCAGGTCATCGACATCCAGGGGCGTCGCCGCCGACGAGCGGGCGCAGCGGCAGCTCATCTCGCTGATTCTGGATGTGCGTGGTGTATAGTATGAAACGCGAGGTGCGGGCAGCAAGATATGAGATGTGATCTACTGGGATGGGGACCAGAATAAGGCCCACGAAAATCTTTTCAAAAGAAAAACCACATAAAGTGAACAGAACCATGATGTCTAATGAAAATTTCGTCCAAGAATTATGAAAAAATATATACTTTGTACAATTCGAGTATTGTAATGTAGTTTTTTGTGCATAACCCTTCCGAACATATCTTCGAATGAGTTTTTGGAGATGACTATAGGTACCTATGGATTGCTATGGATAAACAGTTTTAGCTAGCAAATTTATTGTTTCACACTACGGTTGGTATTTTTTATGTTTGAAAATGGTTCGTTGCGTTGCATTTTTTTGTACCGTAGTATGATGTAATTTGTGAAGGCTTGTGTTTTCTCCTTAGAATTGAAAAAATTATGTTTGGAGATGTTGCATTTTTTTCAAAGGTATCATCCTCACACGTTGCTCTACGTACGTTAACTTTTTCAAAGGTATCACCTTGTTTGCACTTTGTTCAATCAAGGAGTTTAGTTAAAAATATAGTCCATTGGCATAATTATATAAGAAGTTTTAAACTTATTCATGTTTCAAATAGATTATGACAGTGATATCTATTCTTGTATTTCCATGTATTTGTAAATATTAAATTCTTGCAGGTAGTGCCCCTATCTGGTCCCACATTTGTTTTAGAGAATAAGATGGCTAATGATGAAGAAGTTGATAGAAGAATTGTACAGTATAACCAATAAAAACCGGCATTTCAGTTCCATGTCGGACAATAGCTCTTATGTGGAAGACGTTAGTGGCATATGAGAAACAACATTAGATTTGGAAGAAGCACTAATAGGCCGAATGACGTGAATGATGTGCATAGTGTTGTGATGAACAGGCCTTGGCTTCCCTGAGGAAGATTTGTTTCTTCCCTCATCTTATCTCATGTGTATGCACGAGGAGCATCGAGTATTGTGGCTTAGAGACTTGCTGAAAATCCACAAGGTGATGTGGAAGATGATGAAACTTCCAAAAATTCAAGTGTCGCCTAGCAGTGCAGCACCTATTGTTCTCTTGAGTTGTTGTTGCGTCACAATTTATGTGTCGACTTCTACTCATTTGCCAATTGCCATATGTTCTCTAGTGTTTGCTTTTTTTTATCTGGACACAATTATTATATTATGTTAAGAAAACTAAGACGAATCTGATGCACATTGTTCTGTGTTTTGGTGGATTAACAGATAGACCATTCAGTTGACTACGTAAGGAGCGCTGTTGCAGTGCAGAATGGCCTGATTTTTTTGCTAAAGAATCAATGTTTACAAATTCGCCTGAATTTTGTTGCACCAACGCATGGTGACATCGCAGGTGCAATAACTGAACTAGTAGCAGTACCATTCAAAATGCATGATATACCAATGTTGGAAGCAGAGTTAATTATTCCTGATGTTCTGTCTCCTCGCAACCATTCTCACCCTTTGGCCAAGAGAATTGCTGGGGGTTTTTTTTTTAAAGGTCTGATTGCTGCAATACGATGCCAATGACACAGTCGGTGCTGGTCTTGCAGGAAACGCCACTTCCTGAGCTGGATTCTCTGACAAATAGGGGTGTGCATGAGCTTCTTCCCGGTGAAAGCTTCAAGCACGAACAGCATGACCCGCACCCAAAGATGAACATCCACTCTTTCATGACGCCTTCCCCATGAATTTCAGTCATACTTCAATGAATTTCAGTCTAAACAGTGATAATATCAGTCATATTTCAATAATTTTCATCTGCATTTCAATGGAGTATTGGAACATTCAATCGACGTTTCAAATATATTGAGTAATTTCAGTCTTATTATTTCAACGAATTTTTTATCCTCTTTTCAATAACCCCCATCATATTTCAAAAATACCAGGAAACTTGTATTTGTGCCATTTTTTGAATCCCCGTCATAATTCAACGTAATTCACCCAGATTTTTTTTATTTTGTCAGGAAAGCTTGTGAACGAGTGATGGATCTTTCATGGCAGCCAGGTACATCGCCATCCCTATATGCCGACCAGGTCGGCACCTGCACCGGTTAGGCGTTTTTTCCTGTTCTTTCTCTTTTTCCTTTTCTTTTATGTTTTTTTTCCTTTTTGTTTTCTTTTTCTGTGTTTCTTTTTTCTGTTTTCTTATTCTATTTTTCGGTTTAAAAGTATTTTTCAAATTTTTACAAATTGGAAAAATGTTCAAATTAAAAAATTCTTCATATTCGAAATTTGAACGAATTTTGGATTTTGAATTTTTTAGTATTTGAACCAATTTTGAAATTTAAACGAATTTCGAATGTTGAACAAAATTTGAGTTTTGAGCGAATTTTTTGAAATTTGAACGATTCCGAATGTTCGAACAGATTTTTGAACAATTTTCGAATTTTGAAAAAAATTAAAATCACACATTTCTAAAATCTATATACATAAAATTTTGAACAAATTTTGAAAACATTAAAAGAAATAGAAAAGTTTGAATTTTTTGAAAACATAAAAAAGAAAAAAAAAGTTAGTTTTAAAAAATAGAACCGATAAACAGAAAAAAGGGAAGAAAAAAAAGGCGTTTACCTGATGGGCCGTGGCCCAATTAACAGCCACCGGGTGGCACCCCGTCCGTACCAGGAACTAGACAACTGGCTACCACGCGTGGCCCATTCAATAAACGACGTGCGGCCCATGTAATGGAAGAACTCCTGGTAAGGTCATAAAGCCTCCATCTTTTTCTTTAAAGGTTCAACAATTGCTGGCTTTCGGTTATTTTGCAGAAGGAGCACCGATCTTGTTGCTCAGAGGTTTCGCAGTTTGTGCCTATAATCGGTGGCGGCGATCGGCCACGCAGACTAGCCAAGGTATGAGACCCGTTGGCGTGGCCTTTCGGAGTTAGTAGCCTTCCCGTGGTCCTTCTCCATCTGTCATGACATCCATGCATGCTGCAACTTGTTTCTTGAGATATGTTTTGAATTTGTTTTGAAATTTTGTGATATTATAGATATGTTTAAATTTGGATTTGGAACTTTGTGATGCTAACATATGTTGGGTTAATTACTAATTCTCTTTGAAAATCAAAGAGTTCAGTACACGGTGAAAAATCATGTAATGTAGGTATTACTCCATGTATGAATGTGTTCTTTTTTGCTTTTGTTTAAAGAGACTGAATGCGGAACATGTGTTGTGGGTTCTCTACTAGCTCGAGGCAATAATGTGAAACATAAGAACCATAGTAGTATTATATAGGCATCTCAAAGTTATGAGTCATCTGCTCTTGAGGAAACTGCTAACGATTTCTATTATTTCATACGAAGATTAAACCAGTTGTGAAATACAAGGATATCACCTACCCTGCCACATAAGAGATGAAGGGTGTCCGCTTGGATGTGTTTCTTCGAGCTGTCTACCGTGGGAATTTCTCCAGTAGCGAAACTTTTAAAAAAATGACATTGACTTTAATTTCCTTCTGATGTAACAAGGTAATGCAAACGGTTCTCAACAAAAAAAACATGCGAAGCGTCCTCCAATAGGTGTACATGAAAAAAAAAACTTTCATTCTGCTTAGATTCATTGTACAAAAAGCATCATTCCTACAACGAGCTCTACTGTTTTTCACAATCCCGCTTCATCCTTCTTATACTTAATCTATGTACGTCGTCACTGCTACTGACCCTACATGTCATACATCCACCAACTTCGGTCTCTCTAGTCGACAAAATTAATAGATGCTATTGATTGTTTATACTAATCGTTTTTACTTGCACTTTTGGCAGTGTAAAATTGTCATTATTTTATTGTAGCCGTTTGCTACAACTTGTTGCTCAAAAATATTTGTATGCAAACCTTTTGTATCGAATTTATTTAGTTGACGTGTAGCTTTAAATCTGGAACAGATCCCAACTCTAATTAATTGATCTTGTTCACCACTTCAGTATAAAGAGCACACTTCTCTCCTCTCTCTCTCACCCTCTTTCCCTCCCTCCCTCTCTGTAGTAATACTGGTATTTGGTGCTATGAGTTTTTATATAAAGAAGCTTCAGTTTGGAATAGAAACTTATAGTAGAGTTATAGAAAATACATGAGTTAAATAAAGCCCCCATTTTCTACAAATATCTTATCTCTAGCTCGAGTAGGTTTTTATGTCCTTCACGCATGTAAAATCCTATCTATACATAAGAACTACCTTTCTAACTAAAATATTTTCTACATATATCTTATCTCCAGATTTTTCTATCATATTTTCTTGGAGGGAAAGATTTCTCTATTATTTGTAGATGCTATGGAGCATGTCTAAATATTTACTCTAGAACCTTCATGAAAAACATATACACCCCTATTTTTCTCAATATTTATTGAAGATTTTTATTCTACCGCGTAACATAACTGTAATAACTTTCAAGAATAATATTTTGTTAATTTCTAAACAAACAATATTTCTAGGACAACTCTTCAAAGGCCCACATGTGTTCCTGCCGACTGCTTGCCTCACGCACGCATGACGCCGACACGCCGACATCATGTCCCACACATTGCCACTTGCCCAAAAGCGAAAACACGCGGGAATGGACCGGCGAGCAAAGTGGCTGAACGAAACCACCGCCGGAAATCTCCAGCACACGAGGTTGGACCGGTTCTGAAACCGGCACGCCGGTTCCCTGGCCGGAACGAGACCGGCTCACCGGAACGAAACCGGTTTTGCTGAAACAGCGTACTGGAACGTGTTCCGGCGAAACCGAAACCATTTTGGCTCCCCGAGATATTCCGGCAGGAGAGTCGGCACCACCGATTTCAACGCCGAAATCGCCTGAACCCCTCGACCGCAGTTTACTCCAAAGAACATAACTTTGACAAAGTTCCCGAACTCCGATTGAGATCAAACCAATTTTGTTGGAAAGATAACGATGAATAGAACCCCAACAAAAACGGTATTTTTAGATGAAACCAATTTTGTTGGAAATATTGAGACTCCTCACAGAATATTTTTGGATGATTTAAGAGAGGGAGCCTCCCAATGTCAGGAAACGGTAAAGACATCCAAACTCGAAAACGTAATACAAGATGCATGCGGATTCCGTTTTTGATGAACTTGGGCTTATTGAAAAGCTAGCAACAAGCTCAAGAACCTCACAGAGAGAAACACCAACAAGAATATAGGGAGGCAAAGTATGCAAAGGATTGAGCTCCCTAAGACGATGCGATCAAGTTACCCAACAGAAAGCCCTTCTTGATAGTGCGGCATCTATCCTATAACCCGGTCTCCCAACAACCATCTTGAGACAGGTAAAAGGAAAAACTATCAATTCCATACCTTTTCCTTATGCATCCCGCTTGATCTTGATGACAACGCTTCAAGCTCCACTCAAGCCGGAACGCCTCACTTGATCGTTGTTGCTTCGTGAAGACTCACAAATGCTCCCCCATACACTATGATGGGATAGCTTCATTGAGGCACATCTTCACATGTCCATTATCACCAAATGGACCGCAAGCTTCAAGCATGATATCTTTGATATGCTCATCCCGAACTTGCCCTTCTCAACCTTGATGACATCCATACTTGATGCCATCCTCACATGGGCTATATGAGATCATACTTTTGATGCATGCCCATGGCAAGATACCTAACCCACATAGACAACACAAATGCACATATATAGTGGGTTAGCTCATGAAGCGTAGTTGATAAGGCTTACCATACCACAAGATCACATGATTCAAAGTGGTACACTCTTTATGTTTCATGTGTTGACCAACTTGAATTTAATCTTCACTCTTAGTCTTGGCTAACCTTGTATCTCTTAAAATCGATAATCTTGATGCCAAAACCAAAGATATATAAATCAATATTCATGGCATCCACACTTGAATCCAGCACATGGACTACAAGCAATACCTATGGAACATTCTTTCATATAAACACAATAAAAACATTAGTTCATAGAGGATTGTCATTAATTACCAAAACACAATTAGGGGTAATGTACCCTTAAATCCTATATGTATGCACAAACAACAGAGAATTACATAACATAGCGGATCCATCTTCATTATATATTCAAGTTGATAACACACAAAGTGTTGATGATGTTCTGAGTGGGCTCAAGTGATCCTGTGGTATGGTAATAAATTGACAGTTATGGTTTGTTAACTATGACATGATTTATGTGTATGGTGTTTATTTGTTGGGTTAAGTATCTCTCTATGGATGTGCATTGAAAGTAAAAGAACTCCATATAGCTCATTAAAGGATGACATCAAGTGGTAATGGTCATCAAGGTTGAGAAGTGGAAGGTTAACATGAGCATCTCGTAGAGATCATATGCTTGAAACTTGACATTCAACTTGTTGTAATGGATGTGAGAAGATTTTCCTAAGTGAGGCTTCCCATAACAGAGTATGGGGGCGGGGGGGGGGGGGGGGGTTGTGATTCTTCACCGAGCAAGCGCAATCAAGGAAAATATTCTAACTTGAGGAAGGCATGATGATCATCATCATCATTATCTAGCTGAAACAGAATGTGTAAGCCAATTTATGGCCTTGATTCGTTTTATATTTTATCGGTATCATGTTGGTTACTGTGAGATCAGGTTATAGTTTTGATAATCACAATTTCATCAAAAAATAGATTTTGTATGAAGAACGTATTGTGTTTTTTATGTTGAAGGTTTTGGTAGGTCTTATTTTATAGAGAGGTCAAACTTTTCCTTTTGGAGATTTATCCCCTTTTGTTTTTATTTGATTTTTGTATAAATAAATATCTAGATCTTGTCGTTAGCTTCAAAACAAGATAGAGTTATCGAAATCAAAGTCCGAATGCAAACAATATTTTATTTTTAGGAGCTTCTCTCCACTTCAATCCATAATCTTTATTCTCCATAAGCACAAGAACATAAGAAGTGGCCTTAATACATTATCAAAATATGTGCAACATACATGCTTGATGTGCACGGTAAAAAAACAAAAAAAAATTCATGCATGTAGCAATTTACAATATTTTCTAGGGCATCCCGAAAGGTGGCCATTACTTTACAATATTTTTCCTAAAATCTCAAGCTTTTAGACGTATATTAATTCCATTTTTCATCTTTACAAAAAGATTTTCTTCACCCCTATCACCCCACCACCTATGCTTATATTACATCTCATGCTATACCTCATGTATAAAATGGCAACTACAAGCTACAATCCCATGCTCATTCAGAGCATCTCCAGTCGCGTCCCCCAAACCGTCCCCCAAACCTCGCTGGATCGAGCGTTTGGGGGACGTGTTTCGTTCGTGCCGCGTTTGGGGGACGTCGCTCCCCAGCCGCGTCCCCCAAACGCCGCCCCCAATCAGAAATTCAAGTAGATGCATTCAAAAGAGATCGTTCCCGCCGATTCGTCGCGATCAGAGTAGCGGCGATCGATCAAAGTACTGGGCGCGCGATCATATTACAGACCGGTGGTGCATGCAAATTAGAAGAAGGGGAAGGGGTTGGGTGACGGCGTCGTATCTTGAGTCGACGCCGGCCCGTCGAGCACGGTGACCTCGTCGCGATCTGCCTGTTGCTGTGCATGGTGCGTCTGCTCCATCGCCGACGCAGAGGCCGACGCAGGTGTAGCAGTAGAAGACGCGTCAGCCTGCTCTTGCTGCGCTGCCGCTGCCGCCGATGCCGCGGCCAGGGCCGCCGCGTCCGCCGCCGCCATTTTTGCTTCGATGTCGTCGAGGATCTGGCCTTTGAAGAAGTTGTGCGCCGCTCGCGTCCGGGGAGACATTCCCTCTGTCGACGTTCTCAGTAGGGACATGTCGTCCCTGCGTTTCTTGAGCTCCAGTTTCTCCTCTTGCCTCTTGAGCAGCTCGGCCCACCTTTGGTTGGCCTTCTTGTCGCGGGAGATAAAGGTCGAGGAGACGTCGGCGAGGCATTTCGTGATCGACGCCTGCGTCTTCTCAGACGACGCAGCGCCGGCCAAGGCGGCCTTGGCAGCCTTGTTTCCAGTAGGACGCCCTGTCGAAGTTGCCAGCGGCGCGTCCAGATCAATGGCGTCCTTCCCCTTGGACAGCGACAAGCGCGTCAGCCGCCATTTCTCATTCATTTTGAGCTTGCCATAGCAATGCATGAGCACGAAAAACTTGTGACCTTCCGAGTTCTTCGCGTACAAATCCATGGCCCTATCAAACTAACCAAAGGAAGCAGAGTCATTTCATCGAACACAATGTAGGCGCTACGAATTATGGAAGAAAGAGTCGTACCAGTTTGGCGACGTCGGCGCCGCTGTCGCCTCTGGTCTCTAAGTCGTGATGGTACCCATGGAAGGAGTTCACCGACGCCTGGATGATGGCCCATCGCGTCGACATTGCCTTCTGGCTCCTCTTCATTGGCATTTTCTGGTAGTCGCTGTTGATGAGCTTGCGCTCATGGAACTCGGCCTTGATCCTCGCCCAATACTTCCCGCTTTTCTGGTTGGCGCCGATGATGGAGTCATGGCTCACCGTCGCCCACGACTCGCACAGACAAAGATCTTCCAGAACCGTCCACTTCGGGCCTCGTGTGCCCGACGCCTTCTTCTTCTTCTTCGTCCTCACGCCGTCCGCGTCTACCTCCACGAGATCATCGTCACCGGCACCCTCGTCGTCCTCTTCCTCGCCGCCCTCTTCGTCCTCATCATCGTCCTCCACCCCGTCCTCTTCCTCGTCGTCCTCCACCTCAACCCCGTCGTCCTCCTCAGCATCGGCGCCGTCGTATTCGAGCGGACCCCTACGGCCGGTGAAAGGGTCGCCGTCCGGACCGGGTCCTGGCACGCGCTGCTCGTACGCCGGGGAGTAGAGGTTGTTGGGGTTGAAGCCGCCGTGCGGCAGCGCATCCTGGTAGTGCGGCGACAAGTTAGGCGTCACGCACCCGGGAGTGGCGGAGGGGCCGTCGTTGTAGAAGGCGGCTTGCGACGGAGAGATCACTCCCGGAACGTACACCGGCACGGACGTACTCCATGGGCTCGCCTTGGTGGCGGCGATACACCCGGCCATTACGTGCTGGTGCTGGCGCGCCGCCTGAGCCTTCTTCTCCAGCTCCGCCGCCCTCCGTCCTTTCCGCTCCGACGTCGATAGCTTCCGGCGCAGGCAATCTTGCTGCCATTGATCGTCGGTCCATCCTTCAGGCTTCTTCTTCGCAGCCGGCACCTTCCGCGGCTTCGCGAACGGCGCTGTCGCCCCTTTCGTCCCATTGCCCGGCGGCT
This sequence comes from Lolium perenne, assembly GCF_019359855.2. Taxonomy (NCBI): domain Eukaryota; kingdom Viridiplantae; phylum Streptophyta; class Magnoliopsida; order Poales; family Poaceae; genus Lolium; species Lolium perenne. The sequence continues at coordinate 8,035,819 of NC_067248.2, read as the reverse complement.
TCTTGGCCGCTTTCTTCGCCATCTTTTTGGGGGCTGTCGGCGGCGCCATGTAGAGAGGGTAGCGGCGGCGGGTGGACGGTGGGAGCGAGAAAGAAATCGGCGGGATAGGAGAAATGAATTGGCGGCGGGATATGTTTTGGGAGGCCTGTGCGCGGCGGTATAGGCGCGATTTGGCGGGAGCGGCGGGATTTGGCGGGAGTGTGAGACGAATTTTCCCTGTGCCGCTGACGGGTCGGCCCCGCGTCGGTTCGCCTCGCTTTTCGTTGTGTCCGGCGTCCCCGGAGCGTCCCCTGTGGGACGGGGACGGGCTCGGGGCGCCGGACACCGTATCGGGCCGCGCCGGACAAAAATGGGCTTTGGGGGACGCGGCTGGAACGCTTTTTTTGTCCGGCGCGCCCCAAATCCCTTTGGGGGACGGTTTGGGGGACGTGACTGGAGATGCTCTCAGGCATGTTATTCTTCTGCCACCAGGAGTCTTACAAATGCCAATGGTCCTTTCAGATATATCATCATCATGTAGGCCAAAAAATCATGCATAAGAGGCGACTGATTTACCGTTACCGCGGGTCCATCTGGTTCATAGATTCATACTCCGAAGACACGACGATGGCACCAAGAGTATCACGGTATTGTAGATGTCGTCAATGACACTGGGAAGTTCGCATGGGCATCCGGAACCGAGAGACAAGAGAGGTCATTGTTGGTGTGTTGCAATCCTAGCATCAGCGACATGTTGGTGTCACAATTCACATACCTTCCGATCCATGTCAGGACTTGTTTCGTACTAGAGTTTTATGGAGATTTGCCGGGATTGTCCCCATCAAATTTCAAATCCCCACTTATTACTAAAAGTGTGTTTTGTTTAGTGTATTGGTTAGTTTAATCCTCATTTTTCGCCACTAATCTCCATTTTTACAAGATGTTTTTCTCAATATCCAGTACACCATCAATTAGCCCATACCTAGTGGATAGAGGTTTTATAGGAATTTAAGGGGATTGGGAGAATGTAGAGGTTTCACCCAATCCCTTAAAGATTATCCTATTTAATCCCCAAAAATACATTACTAACAAACCAGCCCTCATGTGGTAGGCTAGGGACCACACGATTGCTGTGTGACGGCGTTGTGGTAGAAGAGAGGCTTTGATTTGCTCACCAAAAAAAGCGGGACACTTTGCGGAAAATCAAATCTGATCCCGGGTGCATATGCACCCGGTATTTATAAAACATATTTTCAAACCGTAAAAATTTTAGGAAAAAAATTTAGCATGTAGAGGGACATGTTCTATGTGTGCACGTAAATTTTCACCTAAAACCAACATTTTTTGTACCCTGTGTAAAAAAGGCAAATAATGCCTCAAAAAATAGACTATTTTAGCACCTAAGATTTGTCTTTTTTGCACAAGGCATGAAACATATCGGTTTTTGCTGAAACAACTTTGTAAGCATGTAACATGTCAAGGTATACACAAAGAATTTTTATTTGTATTTTTCTAACATTTTTAAATATATTTAATATGCGTTTCAAATAAAGGGTGCATATGCACCCGGGTGTAGAAACACCCTGTCCGACACTTTGCGACAATCAACGGTGATAGGACCAGGACAGGGTCGTCCATTGGAATCGAAGGAGGAATCAGGGGTTGCATGACCATTTGCTGCATTGGGATCCTGATAGATCAAGAGCAATTGATATTTAAAGGTTGAATATTTGTTGGTTATTTTAACGTTTCCTTGCAAGGCCAGAGTGGCAAGCGGGCCTCTCGCATAAGCCCGCGAGAGCATTATTTAGTGCAGACTGGACTATTTTGCTAGTAAAAAAGTTACAACTAAGTAGCTAGTTTTGATTATGAAGCCGGCGGATCGGGAGCCGCTTTGCAACCCCTGATGCTACGCTTGAAGTTCTGAAACGTAAATATGTATAAAGAACAGGAAAATAACCAGTAAAATAAACAATATACAATATATGGAGAAGAAATAGCACTCCCTCCTCTCCATCAAATATATTGAAAGTCTATCTAAATTTGAAAACGTATTAGACACTAAACATGTTACATGGGACGGAGGGAGTATATGAAACGAAGAACAGTGAGGCGTGGGCGCTCTGGGTTTAGTGGGCTGCAAGGCCAGATCACGCTCGCACATGTATGATGATCCATCAAATCTTGGCCCATCCCTCTCATCATAATTTCCTTTTTCATTGGGAATGAAGATGCAGCCAGAAAGATTGAGCCAATAATTGGGGCAATCCCGCACGGACCACACGCGCGATTTTTCCTCCACGCACTGATGCTATATGGTCCATCTCTGGCCAGAATAATGTTCCCATCATCCTCTTCTTACTGCTAGCCTAACAGACACCATAATTAAGGATCCTGAAAGATAGTTCATTTCCATCTTGTATCATTTGAGTTTGGAAAACTAGTTAACAAGAACGCCAATCGACTATATACTGTACCGAGATACTTGACACCCCAACAGAATTCACATTTAAAGGGTACCTGTCACCATATCTATCCTCACAAACTGTAGATGCTCTCCTTAATTAGTTCTGGAAAATGAACACAAATGCACACAGGTTCAGTCATGTACGATCGTCGTGCAATAAATTTCGTGATCAACTTCAACCTAAAATGCTGCGAAGTCACCAAAAGCTATCCCAGCATCTTTCTCACGAGGAAAATGCACGCATGGGTTGATTCCTGGGCCTCTCCAACCTCTAACGACCTGGAAATTAAAACGCCACAAAGTACGGTTGGGAGGTCATTATCTATCAGTCCACGGTTGCCACAATGTTCTCGCATGCGCGCGTCGACCGTTTGATTGATTAAATTTATACTGATTGCTTGGTTCCTGCTTGCTTCCTTGCTTGTGTGGTCACGGAGCATGACGAACGTACAGTGCCAGTACGCAGCTGCTGCTTATCCTGAATGAATTATAATCATGGTGGTTTCAGTTAGCTTCTTACCTTCTAGGAACCAATCATATGCACTATCTAGTTAAGTTGGAGAAAGTAATCATACTCATGGGAAGATAATTGTTTTAAGCTGGCATGGAAGCTCACTTATTTGCAAAAAAAAGTAGAACAATTTTTACAAGTTAATATGTATGAATGATGAGGCCAGCTTCTGGCAAGTGGTGAGACTAATCTAGAGTTCAGTCTCCACCATGCTCATTCACATACTTTTTGGCAGTTTCAAAATCAAATCACTAGCTAGGAACTACATATATATTATACAGATGCCAGCAAACATGCAAGAAGAAGCTTGCACCCATCATGGACAAATGGACCCTGGTTAACCTAGCTACTATCCAAATTGATAGATGCTTGTAGAACTAGACAGTCTCTAACCGCCTGCAAAAATACAAGAGATCCGTTCATATACATATATCTAATCCATGGCCGGCTATAATTTGGTATTTGGAATGCTTGGCAAGATAGTCCACTTTTAAAGTCTGAATCCATAATTAATGCTATAGAAAAACCATTATATAAATTCTCTTCATCAAAGAGCTGATCCTAAGACTTCACAGTTCTCCAGTACAGCTAGCTACAGTGATGCCCTGTCCATCTGTCTCTCCCCTGCTACTAGATAGATACATAGTAGAGAACTATACTACTATTCATCCACTGAACCTATCCACTATGTACACTATGTAATGTAACGGTGCCTGTTCTTGCTGACGCTACATATAAACTCTATACATGCCAAGGTAGCCCTCTAGCTAGCTAGCTAGCTAACTGGTCAGTTTAATCTGGGAGGAGCCAGTCAGCATCTCTGCATCATCATCAGAAACCTTTTTTTTCCTGCCCTGCTTCCACCTTCCAGTACTAGGTTTTGGAGGCACATGTTGTAATGGTGCTCAGATTGCAATTGATAGCTGCAGCTCCTATCCTGCCTTCTTAACAGAACCTTTTCATGAGCAGACCAGAACTGCAAATGATTTTTTTTGTAAGCTCATCTGCACCTTAATTATGGTTCAGCTGAGTTATGATAATAATTTCTGACGTTTTTTCTATGACTCTACAATGGCTTAGCTGAAGAGTTGGGACTCGAAGAAGGCATAAGATTTATACTTTTATTCTTAAATACAAATAAATTAAATAATTAAGTGGAATTGGATCAACAGAACTAGAGGCGTTTAAAAAAAAATTTTGAAACGAGGCAAAAGCTTTGCCTTTCATTGATATAGGAGAAAAGAGTTGGCCCGTTTATGAGGAGAAACTGGCCGAAAAAACATTACAACACGACACCACACGCCAGCCCCGGGGCTGCGCTCCACACGGGTCGACGACCCACCAGGTCGACACCACACCTCAACGCAACAGGCGGAGGCGAAAAGACCGAAGCCACCGCTCCAACTACCACACCGACCCCGAGGCCGCGTCCCACCTGGCCGAAGACGAACTCGCCTCCGCCGAACCGCCAAAACACACCACAAACCCCTCTGACCAGCGGACGTCCAAAGCGAGGCCCCAAGAGGCAAAGCGACACAAGAGCGTCGCCCACGCCCGATCCCGTGAGGGATCTAGGGTTTCCCCCGGAGAGCCCGGGCGGAGATCAAGAGAGACCCGCTTCGACGACGCCTTCAAGAAGGAAGCGACGCCCACGGGCGTCACCGTCGTCGGTCCTGGTCAGCCGCCAAGACGAAGCTTTCGCCCAACGAAGAGTCCCAAGAAACTCGCGCCCGCCTAAAAAAGGACCGGCACAGACCACCACCTTCAAACTGCCGGACCGCGAACCCCGGAGCAACGCGCCTGTAGCCAACGGAGCACCGCCGAAGAACACCGTGGGCGCCGCCGAAACGCCACATAGAGGGGACGCCGACCAACACCAACACGGGGCTCGAGGACGAACGCCGAAGCCCGCAGACAAGAACTCCCAGATCCGGCCGCCATGCCGCCCACGCGGCCACCGCAGCCGCCTCACCGCCGGGGAAACCGGAGCCGCCGTCCCGACGCGCCCCTCACCCTGCTCCTCCTCCCAGGGACTAGCCGCGCCCGCCCTGGCCTCCACACGCCGGTGATGGCACTCCACCACCGCGCCGCACGACCCCAGCACGCAACCACGCTGCCAGCGCAGTCCTCACGCAGCATCCTTGTAGCCAACCCGAAGCCGCCGCTGCGCAGACCTCCCGGCCGAGGGCCATGGCTAGCATCGCGACGCCACCGCGCCCATAGCGGCCGCGGCCCGCACGGCCCTAGCAGGCCCAGATCGGGGCCCGCCCATGGCGCCGGCCGCCGCGCCGCCGACCACCGCCGTGCCCCCGTCGCCGACACCCGATGCCACGCCGCGGCAAACCTCGACGCCGGCAGAGCCGCCGCCCTCCGCCCGTAGCCGCCGCCGACAAGAAGCGGCGCCCACGCGCCGGGAACGCGAGGAGACAGAGGGGAACCGCCCCGCCGCCACCGTCCTTGAGGCGCGCGCGGCTTCGCCGGCGCCCCCTCCGGTGGCGGCGATGCAGGGAAGGAGGAGGGAGGGCCCAAGGGCCGGCGGCGCTAGTGAAAGAACATCTCTCACATTATGTTTTATGTGTTTGATGTCAATATATATGATACACTAATGTTTGTTTAAGTGGTACAGGGATTACATAGATATTTATTCTTGTGTGTTGGATTTGATCGTGTGTCAAAAGGTTTCAGAAAAAGGTTGGCCAGGCCGGATAATCCGGGCCGGATATTGTTGAAATATCCGGCCCCCTGGTTTTGGCTAAGTCTTCGAGGAAATTTGGCTCTGTATGGGGGCCGGACATTTGCCCGGATAATGTCCCGGTATTGTACCAGGGCCGGATTATCCGGGCCGGATATTTTGGAAATATCCGGCCCCCCCGTTTTTCGCTAAGGACTGGAAGAAAAACTACTCTGGCTATGGGCCGGACTTTTGGCCGGACAATGTCACACTTTTGCCCCGAAGACCGGATTATCCGGGGGGGGGCGGATTATCCGGCCCTTACTTAGGCCGGATTATCCGGCCCCCCGGTAACAGCAACGGCTCCTTTTCGAGTGGGGGTATAAATACCCCCCTTCTTCCTCCTTGGTTGCTTGCTCAATCATTATCCAAGAAATCTGCCAAGCCACCTCCATTAGAGCCACCTCAAAGAAAGTCAAGATTTACAAGATCTCCTTCCTCCCCCAACCAAATCTCTTGATCTTTGGAGATTCGAAGGAGAAGACACCGATCTACATCCTCACCGAAGCGTTCTTCATTTCCCCCTCTCTTGTTTGAGGGATCTCATGCTAGTGTTCCTATTTGGTTCCCTAGTTGATTTGTGTTGATGTATTGTTGTTGATTGTTGTGTTGTAACAGATTTGGGAGCCTCCAATTTGGTTGTGGATGTGTGCCCCAAGAACCTTGTAAAGGCCCGGTTTCCGCCTCGAGGAAATCCCTTAGTGGACGTGGGCTAGGCCTTCGTGGCGTTGCTCACCGGAGATCTGAGTGAAGCCTTCGTGGCTGTTGGTTTGGCTTTCGTAGCAACCACACTCCTCCAAACGTAGACGTACCTTCTTGCAAAGGAAGGGAACTACGGGAATCATCTCCGTGTCATCGCGTGCTCCACTCTCGGTTACCTCTATCCTATTCTCTCTCTATATCTTGCTTAGTTGTTATCCTTGTCATATAGGTAAATTCACTTAGTTGCATATCTAGAGAATTTACCTTTTGTGTCAAGCCTAAATTGAAAAAGAACTAAAAATTGGTTAGCACCTATTCACCCCCCCCCTCTAGGTGCGGCATACGATCCTTTCAATTGGTATCAGAGCCTCGGCTCTTATTTCGGGCTTAACCGCCTAAGAGTATGCCGGACGAGGAGTCCTCGGAAGGGGCCGCTAAGATGGTCTCCGTGGAAGACTTCAATTCGTTGAAGTCCTCCGTGGAAGCCCAAATGGAAAGCATGAAAAAGATGATTGCCGAGCTTTTGGCTCCGGCCCTTCCCAAGGCTCCTAGTGTAGAGGTTAAAGACACGGGTGTGCTAAATGAGGGAGAGGCTTCGGACTTACCCTCATCTACCAAACCCGTGGAAGGTGATAACTTAAACACTATCAAATCCCCCATTGCATCTCCCAAGGGAACTAGTGAAAGTGAGAGCTACAATCGAGTACCTCCACCTTTCCAATCACCCGACATACCGGTTCCCCATCCCCATTTGAACATTCGGGGCGACCCACCTAAGTTTTCTATTGAAAATTTCGATACTTGGCGATTTGAGTTCCGCTCTCATGTTTGTAGTGCCTCCAATGAACTATGGAGAATCATCATGGAGGGCTTCAAGCCATACAACCCCGACAAGTTGACTAGAAGAGAAGCGGTTGATAGTCAACTCAACGTCACCGCCTTGTACATGATTCAAACTAGTGTGGGGACAAAGGAATTGCATCGTGTCCGGAACTACACCACCGCCAAGGAAGCTTGGGATGGTTTGACCTCGAGTTGCATTGGAAGTGAGAGCACAAGGAGGAACAAGTATAATGCTCTCAAGAATAAAGCCGAAGGGTTCATGAGGCTACCGGATGAAGATCATGAAGACATGTATGGAAGACTTCTCACCGTTGCCGATGCCTTCCGGCTTGTTGGTGCCACCCACATCAATGATTCTTGGATCAAGGAGAAGTACATTGAATGCATGATGCCATTTGTACCCATTGATGTCAAGACTCTTGTGGGAAGGGAATGCTATTCCTCTCTCACCTCTCAACAAGTCGTGCACGAGTTGCAAGCTCTCAAGGTGCTTGAGGAAACATCCCATGATTCTCGCAATCGTGCTATTGGGATGGCAAAAGGTTCCAACCTTGCCTTGGTGGTCAACTCCGTTGAAGAAGTGGTTCCTCAAGAATCGTATAGGGCATCTTGGAGTATGACCTATCCGGAAGATTTGCAATGCCACTACCATGATCACATGGCCTTCCATGCAAAATCCTTTTGGGTTGATCCCTCCAAGGCCAAGGAAGACAACATCAAGAGGAACAACAAAAATGGGTTCACTAGCTTTGGTCCAAAGACAAGATCATGCTACAATTGTGATGACAAGCGCCACTTCATTGCCGAATACCCCTATGAGAATAGAGAGCTTCATAATGGGAGGCTCATTCCCAAGGACAAGAGCAAAGACTCAAAGGACAAATATTCAAAGCCCCTCAACAAGAAGTTCTACAACAACAAGACCAAGAAGGGCAAGAGGCCCTCAAGAGTTGTGCTAGTAACAAGGGAAGAATATTCTACCGATGAAGTTGAAAGCTCTAGTGGTGATGAAGATGAAGAAAGCTCAAAGGAATTAGCCGCCATCATCACCACCAACTCACCCTCTTCATCTCTCTTTGAATCTCTCAATGAGAACCCTCATATCAAGAATGCACATTGCTTCATGGCAAGGTCCTCCTTGGACACACCTATTGTGCTATCAACTCAAGAAGAGTATACCTCCGGAGATGATGATGTTGATGATGAAGAAGATGCAACCTCTAATGGGTTGGTCGCTCTTGCCTCCCTCTCCACCAACTCTTCATCACCAAGTGAATCCCCCAATGAGGTCATTCATGTGGAGGAAGAAAGTTGCCTTATGGCTAAATCCTCCGAGGTATCATCCCCTATCCCCTCTATGCCTAACTTATCTAGTGATCTAGGGGTTGATGATGCTAGTCTAAAAGTGAAACAAGAAATGCTAGAGTTTGATGATTTCATTCTTAACCTACAAGGTAACACTAAGAAGCATGTTTCTAGCCTCATGGTTCGTATAGCTCAACAAACTGATATGCTTGAGAAAAAGGGTCAAATAGAGAGAGAAGACTCTCTTGAAATCCATGCTCTTAAAAATGCTCTTGAGGAAAGTCAAGAAACCATAGCCTCTCTTGAGGAGAGGCTAGAAACTCTTGAAGAGCCTCAAGATAAAATTAACAAGCTCACTAAAGCTAGAGATCTTGCTAGGGCTAAGTCTAAAGTGCTTAAAAAGGAAAAGGCCCAATTTGAGGTTGATCATGAGAAACTTGTGAAAGATCTAGATGAACTAGACAAAGCTCACAAAGCTTTGAAGAGTGAATTCACTCTCTTATCCAAGTCTTATGAGCAACTTCAAATTAGGCTTGCCTCTTATGATGTGCCTAGCTCCTCTACTCCTTCATGTGATCATGCAAATGTTATTGAGGAAAATGCTAGGTTGAAAGATGAACTTGCTAGGACCTCCTCTCCCCAAAGTAAACTTTCTTTGGATGATCTTTTGAGTAAGCAAAGATCAAACAATGGGAAGGAGGGACTTGGTTTTAATTCCAAGGCTAAAAAGGCAAACAAGAAAAAGACCAAGCCCGCACATGAGAAAGCTAATGGTGAACCCCGAAAGGGCAACACCATTAATGATGATGGTGCGGGAATAGATAATCCTCACTATGTTCTCTTTAAAGATTATTATGGTGATGTTTATGCTAAGTATGTTGGTCCATATGATGGTTATGTTGCTTGGTCTATTTGGGTCCCAAAGACCCTTTTTGCTAACAAAAGAGGACCCATTGAAAAATGGGTACCTAAATCCAAGAATTGATCTCATGTAGGACTATGCCGCCGGAGGTTCAAAATGGGTACTTGATAGTGGATGTACAAGTCATATGACCGGCGGCAAGAACCTCGTCAAGGAGTTGAGGCCCAACATAAATGATATCACCGTCTCCTTTGGCGATAATTCTACATCCGAGGTATTGGGTTTTGGCAAGGTTGTGGTTGCACACAACATTACTCTTGTGGATGTCATGCTTGTCAAAACCCTTGGTTACAATTTGCTTTCCGTTTCCGCCCTTGGCAAGATGGGTTTCGCCGTCTTTATTGATAATGATATTGTGGTCCTCTTGTGGAGCAAGACTCTAAAAGTCGCATTCGTTGGGTATCGCAAACACAACTTGTATGTGGTGGACTTTTCGGGGACCACCACGTCAAGTGCGATGTGCCTATTCGGAAAGGCGGATGTGGGTTGGTTGTGGCATCGCCGCCTAGCCCATGTCAACATGAGAACTTTGCAAAGTCTTCACAAGGGGAACCATATTGTGGGACTAATGGAAAATGTGTCTTTTGCCAAAGATCGTGTTTGTAGGGCTTGTGTTGAAGGCAAAATGCATGACTCTCCGCATCCAAGCAAGACCATCATCTCTTCCAAGAGGATCTTGGAGCTCCTTCATGTGGATCTCTTTGGTCCCGTCACTCATGCAAGTCTTGGTGCGAAGAAACATTGCTTGGTGATTGTCGATGACTACTCAAGATACACTTGGGTCTACTTTCTCAAGACGAAAGATGAGACTCAACAAATATTCATTGACTTTGCTACCGAGGTGCAACGCCAACACAACCTCCTCATTATGGCAATAAGAAGTGACAACGGCTCCGAGTTCAAGAACTACACACTCAATGATTTTCTTAGTGATGAGGGGATTCGTCATCAATATTCCGCTGCTTACACCCCTCAACAAAATGGTGTTGCGGAGAGGAAGAACCGGACTCTTATGGATATGGCAAGGTCTATGATGGCGGAGTATAAATCCCGCTATAACTTTTGGGCCGAAGCCATCTCCACCGCTTGTCACTCCTCCAACCGGCTCTATCTCCGCAAGGGCTTGAACAAGACTCCATATGAAATACTCACCGGGAACAAGCCTAATATCTCATACTTCAAGGTGTTCGGGTGTAAGTGTTTCTACAAAATCAAAGGGGTTCGTTTGTCTAAATTTGCTCCTAAAGCTTTGGAGGGTATATTTGTTGGTTACGGTGCCGAATCTCACACTTATAGAATCTTTGATGTATCCTCCGGGATTATCATTGAATCTTGTAGTGTGAAGTTCGAAGAAAATGATGGCTCCCAAGTGGGGCAAGTTGATGTTTGTGCAGGTGATGAAATACCTCAAGATGCCATAGTAAGAATGGGTGTGGGATTTTTCCGCCCCATTGAGGGACACGGTGTGGCGTCTCGGGAAGGACTATGCTCTACCACGGTGGAGCCCTCATCTTCTCATCATCAACAAACCCCATCAAGTGAAGCAAATGATGCACCAACCCAAGAACAAGAACAAAACCCTCCCCCTTGTGTGCAAGATCAAGGACAAGATCAAGGACAAGATCAACCACGGATTCATGATGGATCCGATGAATATCCTTTCAACATTCTACTCTCACCGGATAATGCCCAAGATCAAGCACATGAGGATGAGCAACCTCAAGTAATTGAGGAAGCTCAAATTGAAGGTCAAGACGGGGACCCAAATGATCAAGTTGATCAAGTGACACCTCCAAGGCCAAGAAGAACCAAGGAGGAGATCGAGGCCCGTCGTTTGGCAAGAAGAGATAGGACCCTTGAAATTCGTGGACACACTCATGATAAGGTCCTCGGTGATGTTCGAGCAAAAGTCTCCACAAGAAGGCAATTGGCTAACTTTAGCAATCATCATGCCTATATCTCCGTTGTGGAACCCAAGAAAGTGTTTGAAGCCCTTGAAGATTCGGATTGGGTGGAAGCTATGCATGAGGAACTCAACAACTTCAAGCGCAACAAAGTGTGGACCTTAGTAGAGAAGCCAAAGGAGTGCCGCAATGTTATAGGCACTAAATGGATATTCAAGAACAAGCAAGATGAGTTTGAAAATATTGTGAGGAACAAGGCAAGATTGGTGGCTCAAGGTTTCTCTCAAGTTGAAGGGATTGACTTTGGAGAGACCTATGCTCCCGTGGCTCGTCTTGAGTCCATCCGTATCCTTCTTGCTTATGCATCGCATCATAACTTTAAGTTACAACAAATGGATGTGAAAAGTGCTTTTCTTAATGGTCCTTTGCATGAAGAGGTGTATGTTAAGCAACCCCCGGGGTTCGAGGATCTCAACTTTCCTAACCATGTCTACAAGCTTGATAAAGCACTTTATGGTCTCAAACAAGCTCCTAGAGCTTGGTATGAGCACCTTAAGGAATTGTTGGTAGACCGTGGGTTTGATGTTGGGCTAATAGACCCCACTCTTTTTACTAAGAGGGTCAATGGGGAGCTTTTCGTTTGCCAATTATATGTTGATGATATTATATTTGGCTCTACTAACAAAGCTTTCAATGATGAATTCTCAAAGCTTATGACCGATAGGTTTGAGATGTCTATGATGGGAGAGATGAAGTTTTTCCTTGGGTTTGAGATCAAGCAATTGAGAGAAGGAACCTTCATCAATCAAGCAAAATATCTCCAAGACATGCTCAAGAGGTTCAAGATGACCGAGATGAAGGGTGTTGCCACTCCTATGGTTACCAAATGTCATCTTGCACTTGATCCCAATGGTAAAGAGGTGGATCAAAAGGTATATCGCTCCATGATTGGATCCTTGCTTTACCTTTGTGCATCTAGACCGGACATAGTGTTGAGTGTAGGTGTGTGTGCAAGGTATCAAGCTTCTCCTAAGGAGAGCCACATGATAGCTCTCAAGAGAATCTTTCGATATTTGGTTGATACCCCAAGATATGGTATTTGGTACCCCAAAGGCTCAAGTTTTATTCTCAATGGGTACACCGATGCGGATTGGGCGGGTGACAAGGATGATAGGAAGTCAACTTCCGGGGCTTGCCAATTTCTTGGTAGGTCCTTGGTGTGTTGGTCTTCTAAGAAGCAAAATTGCATATCTCTCTCCACCGCCGAAGCCGAATATGTTGCCGCCGCAAGTGGATGCACTCAATTGTTATGGATGAGGCAAACTTTAAAGGAATACGGTGTCATTTGTGACAAAGTGCCTCTATTATGTGACAATGAAAGTGCTATCAAGATTGCCTATAATCCGGTGCAACATTCAAGAACGAAGCATATTGAGATCCGGAATCACTTCATTAGGGATCATGTTGCCCGTGGTGACATTGAGCTTATCTATGTTCCTACCAAAGATCAACTTGCCGATATATTCACGAAGCCTCTTGATGAAGCAAGGTTTTCTTATTTGAGGAATGAGCTAAATATCATCGATTCAAGGAGTATAGCTTGACCATCTTGCAAACACACCTTCGTCTCAAAACTTTATTTGGTTTAGATGTGGGCATGGAAATAGGGGGAGTGCGGTTTAAATTATTGAGCTATCCCTCCCCCCATAATGCCAACATTAAAGATTTCATTCTCGTTATATCATATGTTGATATGTGAGCTTAAATGATGAGTATTGGTTTGGACCCAAGATATATCTTCGCGGTGCCATACCATAACACTCATATATGGTGGCCTAGGCCACCACACTCTTCTTCGTGGAGAGTTGGAGTTGTTTGGTTTTTCATTGGATTTTGTTGACATCTCCATGTTCTTATGGGAAATCACTCTAGTTTGGCCTTATTTGCTCATATCTTGCAAACTTGAGTGACCATGTACCATCAACAGTTTGTATCTTCTAAAACCTAAGCCTACCCTCTCCTATAAGCCATTTCCATCTTGCTCATTTGTCATGTTTGGTAAAAACTTGGAGTTTGAGGTTTTTCGGTCGGATGATCTAGGGTGCTCCATCTTATTGGTAAATTTGCACCTTATATGTGACGTGATACTTTATTACATCATATATGGGTGTTGCAAATAACCAACGAAAGATGGGCCGGATTCCCGGTGATTCTGGAATTTTCCAGAACCCCGGATAATCCGGCCCTGTGCGACTCGGAATATCCGGCCCGGCCGGATTATCCGCCCTAAGCTAGGGCCGGATTATCCGGCCTGGGCAGATCTTGAAAGGGTTGAGTCGAGGGCGCAGGGGGCAAAACGGTTCAGACCTTCCCCCCCCACGCGCCTCTCTCCTCTTTCTCCTCTCAAGGCCGCCGGATCTCCTCCTCCTCGCCGGAGACGCTCCGTCCGCCCCCTCTCGGAGTTCTTGGGTGGATCGGGTGCATCTCCTCCCTAGCTACCTTCTCCTCCAAGCGGTTTCCACAATGGATGTGGGTATGATTCACAATCTCTAATCCTAGATGTTGTGTTTTATATGTGCTATTTTCTTGGTGGAATTGGTGTCTAGTTGTTCCAAATCACGAGTAGTGTACTCCTCTTGCATGCTATGAGGCCGATCTAGTCTTAGACAAGTTTTTGATTGGAAATCTGCACATCTCGCAGGGCCGGATTATCCGCCCCCCCGAGCAGGCCGGATTATCCGGCCGGGCCGGATTATCCGCCCCCAGGGGACCCCGGATTATCCGGCCTGGAGCTTCATCGCCGCTGCAGTTTTGCTTCAATCTATCATGTCTAGATGTGTACCGACTTATAGCATGTTTCTCGAGTATATTACTATATCGTACATGACTTATGAGCATTACCTTCTCTTTGCTTCCCGCCTTTGCTTCTCACAGGTGGTGCTTCTCGGGGTGGTCGGAGACGTCAAAGGCATGATCGATCTAGTGACGAGTTTGCACCCAATGCACCTCGCAAGTCCGTCACCTCAAGGAGGAAGAACAAGGAAGTGAGGGAGAACTACAAGACCATGGATCCAGTGTCTTATTCTGCTATTCGCTTGAAGAACTGGTATGAAGATGTTCCAAGGGATGAAGAGATAGAGGGCAGAAGATTCTGGTGCATGGAGCAAGTGTTCATCTACAAGGACATCTATGAGCCTATGAAGAATCTGAGACCCATGCAAGCTATCAATGTGGACATCCTGGCTGAGAACAACCACTTTGAAGACACTATCTGGGTTGCTGGAAGAATGGGCTTGAAAGATATCATGAAGATTCAATGTGACTATAGCCCAGAGTTGGTGAAGCAATTCTTTGCCACTTTGGCAATCAAGACCGATGAGGAACGCACTATGGAATGGATGTCTGGCTCTACTCACTGCACTGCTACTCTGCGCCGCTTTGCTGGTATTCTTGGAGTTCCTATTGATGAGGGTCGTCGTCTTCATGGACCACAACAGACTGACAAGAATGCTCTTGCGAATCTCTATACCTCAGCAGGAAGGATTGGTTATACTAAGGGGCTGCTCCTCATATACAGTCAGTTGCTCCGGTTCTTTCGGGCAACCATTTGCCCAAGTGGTGGTAACAATGATGCTATCCGGGGAGTCCTTGTGGATCTTATGCACCTCAGCTTTAAGTGTGCTCGTGATGGTAATGAGGTGCGGGACTACACTCTTGATATCATGGACTTTATCTTCCATGAGATCCGTGATGCCATGGTCTCCCGGACCACCATACCTTATGCCCCCTACATCCAGCTTCTCATCAACAACTCTGTGTCTGTGAGTGAAGATTTGAGTGGGTATCCGTTGGTGAAGCACCATGTCAAGAAGGCCTACAAGCTTAAGCCAGTCTCTTCAGCTGTACCTGCACCTGACTCTTTCATGCATGATGCTCGTTCTGGTGGTGTTGCTCCTGCTCGTCATCCTGATGTCCCGGCTATGAGGAAGGAAGTGACTCGGCTTAGTTGGTTTCAGCGTCACATCCTTTGCATGAACATTGAGATTCACAAGGAGAACTATGCAGCTAGCCGTGAGCGTTCTGAGATTAAGCATACTCAGGCGGTTATTCTACACAAGCTCAGTGGTGATCAAGGTCCCCCGCCTCAGCCTCCAGCTCACCAGGGTTACAGTGGTTGGCACTCTGCACAGGTTCCATGGAGTGATCTTGATGATTGCCTTCAAAGGTCCAACACCTCTCGTCGCTCTCCGGATGCTCCTGACACTGATGAAGAGGAAGAAGAAGAAGAAGAGGTGCAAGAGTCCGATGATGATTATGCCTCCGAGTGATTCCCATGGGACGTGTAGCATCGCGCTTGTCCCCTTTTTGGCGTCTTGATGCCAAAGGGGGAGAAGTGTTCTATTAGGATTCTCGGGGATTTGCATGGTTTGGGCTTAAGCATATGCGTTTACCATTCTTATATTGCTTGTGTTCCCGCTTATTTGAACTATTTGGTTTGTTTGTGTGCCGTTCAAAACTATGTGCTATGTGGTGTGAGACATTGTTATGGTTTTCGGATTTCTATTTGTTGAGATCAAGGATATTTCATTATGTGTGATGCTATATCTCCGTATTATATATCTACACATGGGTATGACTTCTTTCATCCTATCTCAACTTCATATGTGTCAATGTCTTTTGTTAGAGCTCATGTTGGATATCTCTTGTGTTGAGGCACCATACTCCTATGTGTTGTGTATTTGTATTCAAATGCAAATTACTTATATGCACACATGTAGGGGGAGTGCCTCTATGTTTTGCCATCATGCTTGTCTCTATAATGATTCTATTGCAAATCCGTATATTGTCATCAAACACCAAAAAGGGGGAGATTGAAAGAACATCTCTCACATTATGTTTTGTGTGTTTGATGTCAATATATATGATACACTAATGTTTGTTTAAGTGGTACAGGGATTACATAGATATTTATTCTTGTGTGTTGGATTTGATCGTGTGTCAAAAGGTTTCAGAAAAAGGTTGGCCAGGCCGGATAATCCGGGCCGGATATTGTTGAAATATCCGGCCCCCTGGTTTTGGCTAAGTCTTCGAGGAAATTTGGCTCTGTATGGGGGCCGGACATTTGCCCGGATAATGTCCCGGTATTGTACCAGGGCCGGATTATCCGGGCCGGATATTTTGGAAATATCCGGCCCCCCCGTTTTTCGCTAAGGACTGGAAGAAAAACTACTCTGGCTATGGGGCCGGACTTTTGGCCGGACAATGTCACACTTTTGCCCCGAAGACCGGATTATTCGGGGGGGGGCGGATTATCCGGCCCTTACTTAGGCCGGATTATCCGGCCCCCCGGTAACAGCAACGGCTCCTTTTCGAGTGGGGGTATAAATACCCCCCTTCTTCCTCCTTGGTTGCTTGCTCAATCATTATCCAAGAAATCTGCCAAGCCACCTCCATTAGAGCCACCTCAAAGAAAGTCAAGATTTACAAGATCTCCTTCCTCCCCCAACCAAATCTCTTGATCTTTGGAGATTCGAAGGAGAAGACACCGATCTACATCCTCACCGAAGCGTTCTTCATTTCCCCCTCTCTTGTTTGAGGGATCTCATGCTAGTGTTCCTATTTGGTTCCCTAGTTGATTTGTGTTGATGTATTGTTGTTGATTGTTGTGTTGTAACAGATTTGGGAGCCTCCAATTTGGTTGTGGATGTGTGCCCCAAGAACCTTGTAAAGGCCCGGTTTCCGCCTCGAGGAAATCCCTTAGTGGACGTGGGCTAGGCCTTCGTGGCGTTGCTCACCGGAGATCTGAGTGAAGCCTTCGTGGCTGTTGGTTTGGCTTTCGTAGCAACCACACTCCTCCAAACGTAGACGTACCTTCTTGCAAAGGAAGGGAACTACGGGAATCATCTCCGTGTCATCGCGTGCTCCACTCTCGGTTACCTCTATCCTATTCTCTCTCTATATCTTGCTTAGTTGTTATCCTTGTCATATAGGTAAATTCACTTAGTTGCATATCTAGAGAATTTACCTTTTGTGTCAAGCCTAAATTGAAAAAGAACTAAAAATTGGTTAGCACCTATTCACCCCCCCCCCTCTAGGTGCGGCATATGATCCTTTCAGCTAGGGTTTCCCCGTGTCGCCAGAGGAGGCCGACGCGGGGAGAGATGTATCTGGCGGTGATATTCTTAACCGAGCTAGAGGCGTTTAAATACCCACTCTACTTGGTCCGGCTCCATTTCGGTGCCCTGTTTTCTTGCCCAAGTTGGATTGGCGAATGTCACTGTCCCGTGTTCTAGACAAGAATTTGATCATGTTATTCCTACAACTTCAGAGCTCTCTCACACACACACGTCGAACTCAATATCCTCCAGAGTTCTATCCTGCGCTAGGTGCTAAATATGTGCAATAACCAACAGAAGGTTTCCTCCAAAAAGGCTATGTGGTTACTCATGGCACTAGGCATCAGATAGAGACTCAGACCAGTGGGCAAATCTGTTGAGGAGTAAATGTTGACAGGGCAGGGGCAACAGTGCCACCCTCTCCTCATTGGTGTATATATACACAGTGTACTTATCACTGGAAAAAGGCCAGTAGCATCTAGGGTTGTGTTCTGGACAAAGAGGAAAGCCTTTGACCAATGTGAAGGTGCAGATGGCCTCTGCTGCATATCTGTCCTTGACATGCACAGCTTGCTACTACTGTTCTGATTGTGAAATTCTCTTGTTAAAAAATGGCATGATACTACCCACAGTGGCGCCATCATGGAGTGCATGTTTTTATAACTAACTAAAGTGATGTGCTAGCTCCAAAAAAGAAAGAACGGAGAGAGATGCTAGTCATGGGCCATTATTTCTTGGGGTGCATATGTATGACTGATATGAACAAGGATAGCTCTACTCACAATCATCTGCTTGATGTGTCAGTTGATTGCGTCTGCGTGGGTCGATCCATCACCGTCGATCCCTAAGAGTATCGGAAACTTCTTGTGTTAGTCTCTTTCCATAGACAGCTTTCCATGCATTTTTTTTTGTGCCCCAAATGTATGTATCCTCGGAATATCGACAGGGACACCGAATTGTTAGGTCGGTTTCGTTTGCGATTGACATGTACACGCACCATGATATGTACTCCTGCTAGCCGATTTTACATCTGAAAATGAACTTGTGGATAGAACGAATGTGATTGACTGGTCATAATAAGTCCTTCTGATGCTCCTCTGTTTTCACAAATATATATTTCCTAGGGTACAGAAAGTAGATGGTGACCATGTCTAAGTATGGAAAATTTGCTTTCTGGCAAAGCTGAATGAATAATATTATTGTTTTATAAAATGGTTGCCATCCATTTCTAGATGCTAAAAATAAATTAGTGGAATAGATGACTTGTCAAAATATTCAATTAAACTGATTAGCTTACAAGATTGCCTAAGATTAGCTGTAAGAATTCAGTTTGAATTTTTGGGGCACATGATCATTTGCTCATCGATAGCAAATTGTGGAAGGCGGGGGGGAATCAAAATAAGTTGTGATGGCTATCATTGGAATGGATGAAAAGCTGAAAACTGAATCGCCTTTTGATGCTCTGTCTCATGATATTGTTTGGACATACTTTAGGGTTTGACACAGTCTAAGATCCCCAACAGCTCTCTGAATAATCAATGATGGGTATGCCCTCACCTAGAGCAGCCAAACTGTAGTAAACAACACTATTATTTTTCTTGTGAAATCTACCTCATATTAAACAATAACAAGAAGCAACTTAATAGAAAACTGGATCTTGCTTCTATGGCACAGAAACTTCTAGTATTTGTTTAGTCAACATTTGACAAGACCTCTTTGTCCAGGTGTGGATAAAACAATGGCACAATCAGTGCATTGTTTAGAGTCTTCTAACCCCTCTGGCTGGAAGCCATCATTATCTATTCAGAATTGATATACTACTGTTTGGTAGCTTGGGCGATGACATGGTTGAGACACCAATAATATATACTAGTGCCTTGATGGTGATCCAGTTGGTTAAGTCAAGTTAAGTTAATCATATGTGGACTTTGGATTTTAGCCCCAAGATTTTTAAATGTACATTGTCTATGACGTGGATTACAAACCGCTAGAGTCATCTATAAGCCGACACGACATGGAAGAAACCATATTAAAATGTTTGTTTTCTTTTGACACGTCAAGATTTTTATTTTAACATCACACATTCACACCTCTACGATGAGTTAAACTAGTTGTAGTAAAAAAGCAGCCTAGATAAGAAACCATATCACTCTGCATATATGCTTAATTAGGTTTTGTGATCTTCCTGCAGATCCCTCTGAAGCATAGAACAAGATTTGCTTCGCACATGGAAACCAAATCAAACAAAGCCCGCGCTACATAAGTTAAAACGCTGATGACTTTTATACTGAGACTAGTACTAATATAAGCTCACACGCAGGGTTCGACAGCCAAGATTGCCCCGTCCAATAGACAGCTTCCACGTGGCATGTTCCGGCCACGAAATTCAAAGAGAAGCTTCTCCGTGGTTGAAAGCAATCGAGGAGGAACACGCATATAATAGCGACAAATGGCTTGGAAAAGATGATACTAGTAGTTAAGGTAGGAAAGCTGAGTAAGCAAGCAGAAACAGCAACCAGCACTAAAAATCAAGGACCATGACAGCAACCCCTACCCCACTACTACACATTGCGTGGCTAATAGTAGTACAGTATTAGTAAACATTAATTAATCGGCACACGTCACGCATACCTCAGCAACAGCTTAGCTAGACAATTGGCTTTAATACTCGCGCAAACAGAATATTCGTGCACAATTCAGTATCCTCTTGTTTTTGCATACATATTTTTATGGAGGAATTAATTTACAGTGGTTGGGAGTTAGATGGCAGTTTCATGGATGCCCTTGTTTTCGCATGAAAAAGTAATCCATAAACGGCTATTGGTTGGACCAAAGGAGGAGAGCTAACCAAGGCGGCCAAACAGAAATTTAATTATCCATCAAACTAATCATGCCAATTAATTTATCCCTAAACCTACCCATTTTAATAGGATTATCAGCACTCGATGCTTGCTAGAAATGGCTACAACTTGCAAGGAAACTCCTGTGGCCAGGTATGTCCTGAAAAACTAAACAACCAATCTAAGCATCTATCTTCTCTAACAAGGCACCGCAAGATTTTTCTCACGCGGATTACTACATATATATTTCTCAATCAGTTTACTAGTTTATTGTGTTCTGCTTTATGTCCTATACCTCATATTAGCATGCAAATATGAGTTCTGATTCTTCCTGCAGCAATTCGAAGTTCAATATTTACCATCTTTACATTTTGATTGAGCTGCCTTGCTTAAAATACGCTATCCTGGTGACCACCTAAGAAAAAGTGAAAAGGGGATAATTAGTGGGTGTGGTTACAAGAAAGTAAAAAAGGGACGGTAGAAGAAGAAGCCTAGCTAGTAGTAGTAGGATAAAAAGGAAGAGGCAACGGGCAGGCAGGTAGGGCTGGATTTCTAATTTAGAGTCTAAGACAAGGCTGGATTGGGGTTTAGGTCCACCCACTGGTTGTTAGAGGAGATGGAGGAGGGCACCCGTCCGTCTATCCCTAACCACAGCACCCACTCCCAACCTCAATGTGTGCACAGCAAGAGTCAAGACCCTGCCTGCCTTTGGTTTGAAGAGAGGTTACCGGGATAACCACCATTAGCGACCGCACTTAATTAGCATTGTGTGCCTACTGGTTCATTGGGTTGTGTCTAGATCACGGATCACGTGCGCTAAGGTCCTTCAATATGTATAAATGAGGGACAACGTAACTTCACAGTAAGGAACGCGGTAAACTTAGTTTGTTACGAAAATACTACGTACTGCTGTTTTACAGCTTAGGTAATTTAAAAACATTGCTTTCAAAAACAACATTCTCGTGTGTACTAGTAGTAAAAAAATTTGAATACATGAGAAAAACAGAATGATACCCAGAATATGTTTTACCTGCATTGCCTAAACATTCTGCCTGAGCTTTTAGTCTGTTCACATGCTGTGGTGACATTCATTCTGCACACCATTTTGGTCATGCAAAATTTTGCTTAGATTTGCTCATGTCCTCGGCACCCCGCCGAAAACGAATCCGTTGCCAGGGCGCTGTCGCAGCTCAATTGGGATTCATTCATCTCGTGAATTCATTCATTCAAGTGCCTTGAATTCATTCAAGACATCTCTCCAAACAAGCAATGTAGAGATTGAGAGAGAGGATGAACTTGGTAGGTGGACCACAAGAAGCACCCAACCAAGAACCCCACCACTAATTGTTCTTTAGGGCGTTGATGTCACACGTGATCTAAATCCCTTGTGGCCTCCATGACTTTGTCCTGAGATGATGATTTCATGATTCTGCAAATCTCCTCTGCCTCCATTAGCTGGCCTAGCATCAATATCAATAAAAGTAAATTACACTAGCTAGCTAATGTAGTTTGCATATATGGCACTGCGACTATTGCAGTTGCAGGACATAGCTCTGAACTTTGATGAAAAATAATACTCCTATGATGGGACTCTGCATTTTTTGCTGTAGAATAATATGTTTTGTATAATTAGCAGCATACATATAATATATAAAAACGTATTAATAACTAGTATTGGTATGTATTGCGTAGACTTTATGGTGAAGAAAGAAACAGGTGGACAAGTAGCCGGAACAAACCTGTGGTGGGTACACCAGCAAATAGCTCCATCCAAGCGGCAGCAGTTGAGAGGAGAAGGTTAGTTAAAATGGAGGGAAGAAGAGTATAATCCTGCTCAGTCCACACCAAACTAATAAATTTTCTTTTGGAGGCACACATATTATTCCATTTTTGGTGCTGCTGTTATGTTAGTGGGTGGCCTGAGCTGAGCTCTTTATATATATTTTTATAATTCTTAGGCTGCACAAGAGAGAGAGAGAGAGAGGAGCTCTGTGTCTCTCTCTAGCTCTCCCTTTTATCCTTTTGAGCTTTGGGTATTTTTAATCTTGGGATCTGATTTTGTCCCCATATTGGGAGGATCGATTATCTTTCTCCCCACCTCCGGCCTCTGCCTCTGCCTCTCCTCCCCTGTGCTCTCTCTATCTTTATCTCTCTCTGTCCAGAGCCTGGAGAGAGGAGATCAGCTTTTGGATGCAAAATCTTCTTCCCTTGCCCTGCCCCCCATGAGGAGCACACCCTCTCAGGTCTCTCCTCCCATTTTCTTATGACCTTCTTCCCCTCCTAGCTAGCCCTCGTACCCTCGTCTTGCCGCAGATAATCGATTACGTTCTTGCATGTATGTACGGCTGCTTCCTGCTCTTGGCCTTGCTCGATTTTCGGTTGGATGCTGGGATTTCACTGAATTATCCTATTCTTGCTCATGCTGCTGCACATAGGATTCTTTTATAGGATTTCCAAGCAGTCTCTTCTGATTTCCGCGAATTTTGAGCTCCTATTTGGTGTTCTGCGATTTTTTGTTGGGTCTGAATTCTGAACTGGTCTGTTGCTGGCGTCGGATTTTCAGGGGGGATTGAAAGATCGGGAGAAAATATGGTCCTCTGAATTGGTGCTTCTGTTCTTGAGTTCAGTCTTTTCTACACTGAATTATGTGTTTTTTTTTCTCTTCTATGTTTCTTGCTCGAATTGCTAACATACTTTGTAGGTCTCTTTCTTGGCCAGCAATTTCAGCCTTTGTGATTGCTGGCTGAAATAGTCAAAAGTTTTTTCCTTTCCTCCTTTTTGATGAAGTCAATCTCTTCAAAAGCTTTGTTTCCTGTTATTACTCTTGCCTTTCTGCAGCTCTTGAGTTCAGTGTTTCTCCTTTGAGTTCAGTGTTTTTTTCCTTCGAGTTACTACAGTATAGATACTTCTCGCTACCTCTTCTTCAACAAAACTGAAGTGCTTGGTTAAGTTTTAGTATGTATGTAGCTTGTAAGCAGCAAACTTGCTGCCTTGGATTTTTCTCCTGGTTCCACCTCTTTTGCACCGTAAAATCTAGTTTTCAAAACAGAATCCCCACGAGCAATTAAGTTAAGCAGGTTCTTCTCTTCTTGCAGATTGACTGATCAGGAAGCTGCGCCTCACCTCGCACCACGCGCTAGTCCAAGCATCTTTGAGCAATCATATATTGGGTTTTACAAGGTACTACTGACAAATGATCAGTACTTCACTATTTACTCATTCGCTGAAACTCAATTTTTTTCGTTTTGGTAAGACCTTGGTTTTCTGCAGTACCAGGTTTCTATCCATACGAGTTATGATTATTCACTGAAAAAAAAACACTGGTGCAATTATTTGTCTTCCTATAACAATAGGAATTCACAAGCATATATTCTTTCTATCTTGATAGCAAAGGTGGAGCACATAGCCCAAAACTTTCTTGATCCAATCTGAAACTTCAAGGACCACCTGGTGCCTTTTAGCCTGCCAATTCGCAGTCGCGCTGTCAGTTGATCCCACTTCGCCAGCAAATTTTTGCAGACGGTTGCTGTTTTAAATTAGACATGGTTAAATCCTGCTAAAAACATAGACTGAACATTAGTTTTGATTTCTCGCTTGTGACTTTTTGGCTTCTGAGTGCTACTGCTGCACCCCACAGAACAGAACGAGCTATTTTGTGTTCAGTGTGTGTGTTGCCAAGATATTTCATTCAACTTCTTTAAAAACACCTGCAGTTCTAATTATTGACATCAGCCTGTCATGTGCCATCTCATAATAAAAATGAACCTGAAGCGAGTGTTAAAATTGGTCTGAATTTCTTATTAATCCATTTCATTTCTGTCAATTGCAGAAACTGTAAGTGGAAGATTTTAATCTGGTCAACACTGAACTTGTGCTGAAACCTGACCGAGTTTCGTTCAAAGAAAGCTGGTTCTGCCTACCATCTATGCTTGGCAGCAATTTCGGCCAGCACATAATCAGAGCTTGAGATGGCCACTTACTACTCGAGCCCCGGTAACGAAAGAGAGTCACACGACATGTACTCCAGAGATCCAGGCAGTTCATCGTACCCGATGTCGTCGGCTCTAGGAAACTTGCTCTATCTGAACAACCAGTCTCCCGGGCCATACACAGAGTTCAGCGGCATCCTGCAGTCTCAGCAGAATTGCATGGAGATGCCTGGCCATGGTCACCATTCTGCAATGTCCCACGACTCATCAGCAAGGGAGTCCGACATGCTCGCTTCACACCTAGGGCAACGCTCGTTCGGTCATGTGAAGGATATGAAGAATGAGATGCTGATGCATATGATGGATGGAGCACAAGGTGGTGGCGCTGAGTTAATCCATGATGGTGGCCACAACAGTGCGCAGTTTGAGTTTGGTGTTATGAACAACCACAACTCGCCAAATGTTCCATCAGGGCAAGGCCAGGGGCTGTCTCTGAGCCTCAACACACAGATACTGGCGCCTTCCTTGCCTTACTGGTCCATCAAACCGGACATGTTGACGCCAAGTTCTTACCACGACAGCCTCAGAGTCGACGACATCCGGATGAAGAACATGCAGTCCGAAGCCTCGCGCGCGATCCGGCACTCAAGGTATCTGAAGGCGGCACAAGAAGTACTAGATGAGGTTGTTAATGTTTGGAAGAATATAAAACAGAAGGCTCAGAAAGAGCAGGCTGAAACAGGGAAAACAGATGGCAAAGAGGCCGATGGAGGGCCAAAAAGCGAGGACCAGCAAGAGTCCGGCGCAAATGCTGTACCTGAGCTTTCCACTGCTGAGAAGCAAGAACTTCAGAACAAGATGGCCAAACTGATGGCAATGTTGGATGAGGTGTGTGACTATGTTAAATTGCTTTCACCTTTCTTTTGAAATAACAGTGCAATGTCAACCTGTGTTCAACTTACATTTATTGTTCTAGCTATGTCTAAACAGTTAGTTTTACTATAACACTGATGTTAGCGAATCGATTTGTAGAGTCTGGATAAAATTTTCAAAATCTTCTATGCATTACGAATTTGCTTCAGATTTCCAAAAATTATCCTAACATGGCGAAATATATATTTCAGGTGGACCGGAAATACAAACACTATTACCACCAAATGCAAAATGTGGTTTCATCTTTTGATGTGGTGGCTGGGCCTGGATCTGCAAAGCCGTACACTGCAGTTGCTCTTCAGACAATCTCGCGGCACTTCCGGTGCTTGAAGGATGCCATCAATGATCAGATTAATGTTATCAGGAAGAAGCTTGGTGAGGAAGAGAATTCATCTGGCAAGGAAGGCAAATTAACCCGTCTCCGGTACATCGATCAGCAGCTGAGGCAGCAGCGAGCTTTCCAACAGTATGGCATGATTCCGCAAAACGCATGGAGACCGCAAAGAGGACTGCCTGAAAACTCGGTTACGGTTCTCCGTGCTTGGCTTTTCGAACACTTCCTTCACCCGTAAGTTTTATCCGCCATGCTGTTCTTTCCAGTAATACCTTTGTTCTTGTTTCTTAACATTCTTCGTAATAATTTTACAGGTACCCAAAAGATTCAGAAAAGTTGATGCTAGCGAGGCAGACAGGCTTGACAAGGAGCCAGGTAATATTGTTTGTCTTTTCCGGTGCCGAATCATTGATCTATGATTAATGTTCTTTCTAAAGGAGAAAAGTTCGAGTTCACATAAATATGATAGTTTCATAATATTAATTTACATTTGTATACATGAAACCTGAATGCAAATGCTAGAGGCTGCTCAGAAAAATAGAGAATAATTTCATAATAGACGAATATTAAGTGCATTGCTTATGTTTCATGTTTTTTCCAGATTTCGAACTGGTTCATCAATGCTCGTGTCCGGCTTTGGAAACCAATGATCGAAGACATGTACAAAGAAGAGACTGGTGATTTGGAGCAAGAGTCTAACTCTTCCTCCGACAACGTACCAGGAAGCAAGAACAAGGTGGCATCTTCAGAAGAAAACGAAGATCTGAAGAGTGCCAGGATTCGCGTATGCGAAACCAGCCAGCTAAGCGACTCCAGGGCCAGCATCGGGACCATGAACATCGTTGGGGCACCTGTCGGCTTCCACAATGAGGCCAACCATGACGACAGTTTCATGAACCTGATGATGAAGGAGCAGCGATCCAGTGAGGCGGACGGAGACCTCCTCCTCCATAGTACCGTCTCGCAGCATTCAGACGAGAACGCGCGGTTCATGGCCTACCACCTGGCTGGGCTTGGGAGGTACGGGAACGGCAACGTTTCGCTGACGCTGGGATTGCAGCACCCCGGCAGCGGCCTCTCGGTTCCGAATGCCCAGACGAACTTCCCCGGTGTTGGCGATGATGACATATACAACACCGGTGCGCCTCTCGGTGTCAGCATCGCGTCTTCGGACTATGAATCTATGAACCAGATGGACCAACGGCAGCGGTTCGAGCAGTCGCCTTTGCTGCATGATTTTGTGGCCTAGATGATGATGATACATCAGGAAAGGACCATTGACACAAGAATTGTAAACTCCTAGTGGCAGAAGAATAACATGCCTGAACGAGCATGGGATTGTAGCTTGTAGTTGCCATTTGATACAGGAGAGGTATAGCAGGGGCTGTAATATAAAGCATAGCTGGTGGGGGTGATAGGGGTAAAGAAATCTTTTGTAAAGATGAAAAAATGGAATTACTATACGTGTTACAGCTTGTGATTTGGGCAACAGTATTGTAAAGTAATGGCCACTTTTAGGGATCTCCTAGAAATAGTGTATATTGTACATGATGGCTATTTTTTTGTCTGTTTTGGCCCTACACAACCAGCTTATGTGTTTCTTTCTTGCACATATATAATGGGAAACTGGCAATCTGTTAGTCTTAAAAGTTCACCAAAATTTATAGTTGAAGAATACTACATGTTTCATTTTTGTTTTTAGAAAAGGGGAAGTAATACATATGGCAATTATTTCTTTTATTCAACAAAGACGAGCAAAAGCCGTACAAACGAACGTACAAATCGAAGCCCCCAAACAAGATGGCAACGCATCACCACCTAGCTAGACGATAGGGAATAAAATTGGGCCTAATTTCCCACCACAACCATCATTGTCTCACTGGCCAAAACTAGAGAAAACGCCTTATGAAGTCGCCTCTTCCATCTACTTTCAGCCCATCTCCAAGGTGCATACTGAAGAAAAAAAAACTCACCATGCCTACCATTGATGCCACCACCCTGCGCTCGTACATCAGCACGCGTCCCCCGCCAAGACCCCATTGCGCCACGCAGCCAAGTCCCGCCGTTGCCGACATGGCAGCCACACCGCACCACCTTTGGAACTCTACAAGCTCCAAAAACGATGCAACCAGGAGGGAGAACGTTGCCAGACGCCGCAGACCGAGATCCAGGTTTCTGCGGAGGAGAGGAAACGATTAAACCCCCTATGAGATGGCTCGACGCCTCCACGCCTCCAAGATCTTCCCACCGGATATGACTTCAAACACCACTAAAGTCGCACCGCAAGTACTCGGTCTTGGTCTTAGTAATTCTGAACCCTATGATTCCAAAGTCTGTCTCCATAGCTCTAACTTCCTATTTACGCCAACCCTGGTCTCATCCACTAGCACCACATCGTCAGCAAAGAGCATATGTTGAAAGAAATCAACTAGAACTCAAGAATCGACGAAAACACGAAGGGAACTAGAGCTGTGTGAAAACCATTGATGGGAAACTGGAGCTTATCCTCTCCCGTCCTCTTTTCTTCTATTTTATTTCTTCTCTCTTCTTTACACCTTTGTCCTCCTAATATTTACATATTACATAAAAGTATAATGATACTAAGAATAATGATAATACATTGCCAGCTCAATACTCCCCCTCAAGATGGGGAGAAAACATCATATATCCCCATCTTGCAACACAGACTAGAGAATAATTTTTCCGGTAAGCCTTTAGTCAATATATCTGCTAGTTGATTTGAGGAGCTCACATATGGCATACAGATTATCCCTTGATCAAGTTTTTCTTTAATGAAATGCCGATCAATTTCAATATGTTTTGTCCGACCATGCTGAACCGGGTTATGTGCAATGTCTAGTGCCGCCTTATTATCACAATACAACATTAGTGGTTTTGCTTGAAATAGTCCTAGTTCTGTCAATATAATCTTGAGCCACATCACTTCACATATTCCATGAGCCATAGACCTAAATTCTGCCTCAGCAGTAGACCGAGCAACAACATTTTGCTTCTTACTACGCCAAGTAACTAAATTTCCTCCAACGAACGTACAATAACCAGATGTGGACCTTCTATCATCCAATGAACCTGCCCAGTCTGCATCAGTGTAGCATTCTACTTGTAGATTACCATTTGATTTGTATAACAATCCACGCCCAGGGTTACCCTTGAGATATCGAATTATTCTAACTACTGCATCCATGTGGTGAGTTTTAGGATCATGCATAAATTGACTAACCACACTTACTGCAAAAGCAATATCTGGACGGGTGTGAGACAAGTAAATCAATCGCCCAACTAGCCTCTGATATTGTGCTCGGTCTACAGGTTGCCCTGATTCACTAGTAAGTCTATGGTTTTGCTCTATTGGTGTCAAGGCGGGTCGGCACCCCAGCATACCAACTTCAGACAATAGATCTAATATATATTTTCTTTGAGATAAGTAAATACCTTTTGAGCTTCGAGAGACCTCAATGCCAAGGAAATACCTTAGCTGCCCTAAATCTTTAACCTCAAATTCCCTTGTCAAGTGTAGCTTCAAGTCTCTTATTCCTGCATCATCATCTCCTGTGATAACAATGTCATCAACATATACTATCAATATTGCTACTCTGCTCACGTTTCTCTTATAAAACATAGTATGATCAGCATTACTCTGTTTGTAGCCCAGTTGCAATATAGCCCTTCTAAAACGATCAAACCATGCTCGTGGTGATTGTTTTAGACCATATAAGGAGCGATGTAGTCTCAACACTTTACCTTCAGTTTGTGCAGTATCAAAGCCTGGAGGTATTTGCATATAAATTTCCTCTTGGAGATCTCCATGAAGGAATGCGTTTTTTACATCCAATTGATGCAAATCCCATCCAAGATTAGCTGCACAAGAAATTAGAATTCTTATTGTATTCATCTTAGCTACCGGTGCAAATGTCTCCTCATAATCCACTCCATAAGTCTGTGTGTACCCTTTTGCTACTAAACGTGCTTTGTACCTTTCCACTTTGCCTTCGGGATTATGCTTGATGGTATACACCCACTTGCATCCAACCGGTTCTTTATCTTTTGGCAGTGTCACCAATTCACAGGTCTTGTTCTTCTTTAAGGCCTCCATTTCTTCAAGCATAGCAGCATTCCATTTAGGATCCTTGATGGCATCTTTCCAATCTGTGGGTACATAAGTAGAGTCTAATGATGCAATAAAGTTTTTAAATGAAGCACTACACCTTGATACGTCCAATTTGCATCACTATTTTATATCATAATTTGCTGTTATTCATTGATATATTTCATATTGGGACACATTACTTATGTTATTTCATCTATTTTGCATGTTTCATCGTTATTGGAGGATCGAACACCGGAGCCGTGGATTCTCGCTGGAAAAAGCACCGTCAGAACGCAATATTTCGGAAGATCAACTCTGGAAGGAAATTATACCAAAAATCCTATTTTTCAAGATGACGAAGGAAGCCAGAAGGAGGAGCCAGGAGCAGCCAGGGTGGGCCCACACCCTAGGGCGGCGCGGCCCAGGCCCTGGCCGCGCCGGCCTGTGGTGTGGAGGGCCCACGACCCCTTTCGCCTCCTTTTCTTCGCCAAACCCTTCGTCCCGAAGACCTAAGCCACAGAGGGTACCTCGCAAAGAGTTACAGCCGCCTCTGCGGGGCGGAGAACACCAGAGAGAAAAGAGCTCTCCGGCGGGCAGGAATCCGCCGGGGAAATTCCCTCCGGGAGGGGGAAATCGACGCCATCGTCACCGTCATCGAGCTGGACATCATCGCCATCACCATCATCATCATCTCCACCATCATCACCGCCGTCATCACCGCTGGACACCGCCACCGCCGTAGCAATTTGGGTTTGATCTTGATTGTTTGATAGGGGAAACTCTCCCGGTATCGATTCCTACTTGTTGTTGATGCTATTGAGTGAAACCATTGAACCAAGTTTATGTTCAGATTGTTATTCATCATCATATCACCTCTGATCATGTTCCGTATGATGTCTCGTGAGTAGTTCGTTTAGTTCTTGAGGACATGGGTGAAGTCTAAATGTTAGTAGTGAACTATGGATGAGTAATATTCAATGGTGTGATATTTAAGTTGTGGTGTTTTTCTTCTAGTGGTGTCATGTGAACGTCGACTACATGACACTTCACCATTTATGGGCCTAGGGGAATGCATCTTGTATTCGTTTGCCAATTGCGGGGTTGCCGGAGTGACAGAAACCTAAACCCCCGTTGGTATATCGATGCAGGAGGGATCGCAGGATCTCAGAGTTTAAGGCTGTGGTTAGATTTATTTCTTAATTACTTTCTTGTAGTTGCGGATGCTTGCAAGGGGTATAATCACAAGTATGTGTTAGTCCTAGGAAGGGCGGTACATTAGCATAGGTTCACCCACACAACACTTATCACAACAATGAAGATTATTTAGCCGTATGTAGCGAAAGCACTAGACTAAAATCCCGTGTGTCCTCGAGAACGTTTGGTCATTATAAGTAAACAAACCGGCTTGTCCTTTGTGCTAAAAAGGATTGGGCCACTCGCTGCAATTATTACTCTCGCACTTTACATACTCGTACTTTATTCAACTGTTACATCAAACCCCCCTGAATACTTGTCTGTGAGCATTTACAGTGAATCCTTCATCGAAACTGCTTGTCAATACCTTCTGCTCCTCGTTGGGATCGACATTCTTACTTATCGAAGATACTACGATACACCCCCTATACTTGTGGGTCATCAAGACTATTTTCTGGCGCCGTTGCCGGGGAGTGAAGCGCTATTGGTAAGTGGAATTGGTAAGGAAAACCTTTACTGTTGTGCTGATTTTATTTCTGCCTGCTGCTATAAGTCATTATGGAGAGATCTTCTCTTCAATTTTTATTTGGGAAATCTACTACTACTGCAACGGTAGTGGATGAAGCGCCAGGTGAGGAAGTAATACCATATAAAATACCTATGAAAATTATTGAACGTGTTATGGATAACCGCTATGAAGGGGATGGAACTGTCCATCCTGGTGATCATTTACTGTTTTTGCATGAATTATGCGGGCTATTCAAATGTGCAGGTATTGCTATGGATGAAGTGAGGAAGAAACTATTCTCTTTGTCGCTGTCCGGTAAGGCGGCGCATTGGTATAAATTACTGGATAATGGGGATTCTCTTGAATGGAATGATATTGTGCCTCGGTTTTATTCTAAGTTCTATCCTCCAAGTGAAATTCATAAGGATCGGAATCGCATATATAATTTTTGGCCTCATGATGGTGAGAGTATTGCCCAAGCTTGGGGGAGATTGAAGTCTTTAATGCTCAAATGCCCCATTCATGAGCTTCCTGGTAATGTTATTATTGATAATTTCTATGCAAGACTTTCTTTTCAAGACAAGACCTTGCTGGATACTTCTTGTTCTGGATCATTTACACGCAACAAAGAAGAGTTTAAAAGGGACCTTCTTGATCGAATCCAAGAAAATACTGAAGGATGGGAGATCGACAAAGATAGAGAATCAGGTATAAATTATGATTACAAATGCATTGAAGTTTTTATGGATACTGATAAATTTCGTAATATGAGTGCTACATATGGTCTTGATTCTCAAGTTGCTGTAAATCTTTATAAAGCTTTTGCCTCTCATTATGAATTGCCAAAGAAGAGTTTTGATAAGTATCATGAACCGTATAAAGATAAAATTGATTCATCTATTAATAAATGCGTTGTAGTTGAAACTGCTGATCATGTTATTCCTGAAGTTTATATTGAAAAAACTCCTTTCCCTGCTAAAATGAAGGAGTACTCTGTTATAAATAGTGCGGTTCATAAAAGTGAAAAGAAACCTGTAGAACCTGAAGAACAAATAAAAGTTGAACCTGCTGTTGCAATAGTTAAAGATCTTGTGACTGAAAATGTGGAGGATGGTCATATTATTTTCTGTGAAGATGCTTCTAATATTGTTTCACATCCTAATAAACCCAAACAAGCTAGTGTTCCTATGCTATCTGTTAGAATTGGTGATCATTGCTATTATGGATTATGTGATATTGGTGCAAGTGTTAGTGCTATTCCGTATGAGCTTTACACGGAGATTATGCACGAAATTGATTCTTGTGAACTTGAAGATATTGATGTGGTTATTCAGCTGGCTAATAGAGAAACTATTTCTCCAATTGGTATTGTTCGAGATGTGGAAGTTTTATGCGGTAAGATTAAATATCCTGCTGACTTTTTGGTACTTGGTTCTCACTGCTAGTGATTATTGTCCTATTATTTTTGGTAGACCTTTTCTAAATACTTGTGGAGCTATTATAGATTGCAAGAAAGAGAAAATTTTGACTAAATTCGCTGGTGAATCTTATGAGTTTAACTTCTCTAAATTTACTAAAACTCCTTATAAAGCTGATTTGCCTTGTAATGATTTTAAAATGGAGCAATGTGCATCTATTGTTCTTGTTCCTAATAATCCTTTGCAGCAACATTTGGAGGATAGCGAGAGCGAAATTTTTAGGAAAGAAAGAGATGAGCTTGAGGAAATTTTTCTTCGCCAACCTATTCTCAAGCATGATTTACCGGTGGAAGATTTGGGTACAACACCGCCACCAAAGGAAGATCCTGTTTTTGATTTAAAGCCTTTACGATAATCTTAAATATGCTCATATTGATGATAAGAAAATATATCCTGTTATTATTAGTTCTAAGCTTTCAGAGATTGAGGAAGAAAGGTTATTGGAAATATTGAAGAAGCATCGAGGCGCTATTGGCTACACTCTTGATGATTTGAAGGGGATTTCTCCTTCTATTTGCCAACATGCTATTAATATGGAAGATGATGCAAAGCCTGTTGTTGAACCTCAGCATCGTCTAATTCCGAAGATGAAGGAAGTGGTAAGGAATGAGGTATTACGACTTCTTGAAGCTGGTATTATATATCCTATTGCTGATAGTAGATGGGTTAGTCCTGTGCATTGTGTTCCCAAGAAAGGAGGTATGACTGTTGTGCCTAATGATAATGATGAGCTCATTCCTCAAAGAGTAGTTGTAGGGTATAGAATGTGCATTGATTTTCGAAAAGTTAATAAAGTTACTAAGAAAGATCATTACCCTTTACCATTTATTGATCAAATGCTAGAAAGATTGTCTAAAAATACTCATTTTTGCTTTCTTGATGGTTATTCTGGGTTTTCACAAATTGCTGTTAAAGCTAAAGATCAAGAGAAAACCACCTTTACTTGTCCTTATGGAACTTATGCTTATAGACGCATGCCTTTTGGTTTATGTAATGCTCCTGCTACTTTTCAGAGATGCATGTCTGCTATTTTTCATGGTTTTTGTGAAAGTATTGTAGAGGTATTCATGGATGATTTTTCCGTCTATGGGAATTCTTTTGATAGTTGCTTGCGAAACCTTGATAAAGTTTTGCAGAGATGTGAAGAAACTAACCTTGTTCTTAATTGGGAGAAATGCCACTTTATGGTTAATGAAGGAATTGTATTGGGACATAAAATTTCTGAGAGAGGTATTGAAGTTGATAGAGCTAAAGTTGAAGCAATTGAGAAGATGCCCTATCCGAGGGATGTTAAAGGTATTCGTAGTGTTCTTGGTCATGCTGGGTTTTATAGGAGATTTATTAAAGATTTCTCCAAGATTTCAAAGCCTCTTACTAATCTTCTTCAAAAAGATGTACCATTTGTTTTTGATGATGATTGTAAGGAAGCTTTTGAAACTCTTAAGAAAGCCTTAACAACTGCTCCTATAGTTGAACCTCCTGATTGGAATTTACCCTTTGAAATTATGTGTGATGCTAGTGATTTTGCTGTAGGCGCTGTCCTTGGACAGCGAGTAGATAAAAAACTGAATGTTATTCATTATGCTAGTAAAACTCTTGATGCTGCTCAAAGAAATTATGCTACAACTGAAAAGGAATTATTAGCTGTAGTTTTTGCTTGTGATAAATTTAGATCTTATATTGTTGATTCAAAAGTTACTATTCATACTGATCATGCTGCAATTAGATACCTAATGACAAAGAAAGATGCTAAGCCAAGGCTTATTAGATGGGTACTTCTTTTGCAAGAATTTGATTTACATATTGTAGATAGGAAAGGTGCTGATAATTTGTCTAGATTGGAAAATATTGCTTATGATCCTGTTCCTGTTAATGATAGTTTTCCAAATGAACAATTGGCTGTAATAAAGGTGAGCTCGCGAGACAGTCCTTGGTATGCTGATTATGCTAACTTTATTGTTTCCAAGTACTTGCCTCCAACCTTTTCAGTTCAGCAAAGGAGGAAATTCTTTTATGATTTGAGGCATTATTTCTGGGATGACCCACACTTATATAAAGAAGGAGTGGATGGTATTATGCGAAGATGTGTTCCCGAATATGAACAACAGGAGATATTGAGTAAATGTCATGGTAGTGCTTATGGAGGACATCACGCCGGAGAAAGAACCGCGCAAAAGGTTCTACAATCAGGTTTTTATTGGCCAACTCTCTTCAAAGATGCGAGAAAGTTTATTTTATCTTGTGATGAATGCCAAAGGGTTGGTAATATCTCCAGACGCAATGAAATGCCTATGAATTATACTCTTGTTATTGAACCGTTTGATTGTTGGGGATTTGACTTCATGGGACCTTTTCCGTCTTCGGAAGGTAACACTCATATACTTGTTGCTGTTGATTATGTTACTAAATGGGTGGAAGCTATACCTACAAAAAGTGCTGATGGTGAGACCTCTTTAAGAATGCTCTTAGATATTATTTTTCCTAGATTTGGAGTACCTAGATATATTATGACCGATGGAGGTTCTCATTTTATTCATGGAGGTTTTAGAAAAACTCTTGCTAGGTATGGTATTAATCATAGAATTGCTTCTGCTTATCATCCTCAAACTAGTGGTCAAGTAGAGTTATCAAATAGAGAGATTAAATCTATTTTGGGAAAGACCGTTAATAAAACTAGAAAGAATTGGGCTAGTAAATTGAAGGATGCACTTTGGGCTTATAGAACTGCTTATAAAAATCCCATGGGAATGTCACCTTATAAAATGGTTTATGGGAAAGCTTGTCATTTACCTTTAGAACTAGAGCACAAAGCTTATTGGGCTGTTAGAGAATTAAATAAAGATCCTAAACTTGCGGTGATAAGAGGTTGTTGCAATTGAGTTCCCTAGATGAATGGAGAAGTGAAGCTTATGAAAATGCTAAACTCTTTAAAGAGAAAGTCAAAAAATGGCATGATAGGAGGATTATCAAAAGAGAATTTAATATTGGGGATAAAGTCCTATTGTATCGGTCTCGTCTCGCATTCTTTGCAGGAAAGTACTCTCGAAATGGGAAGGACCATATGTTGTCGAGGAGGTGTATCGTTCAGGAGCAATCAAAATTAGCTCTCTCCAAGGCAATGCTACGCAAGTGGTGAATGGACAAAGACTCAAGCATTATATCTCAGGTGATTCCTATAATGTTGATGTTGATATTATTCAAGTGGAGACACCGGAAGATTTCATCAAAGGGCAAATTGACAGTCCGCGAACTTCGACTTTGAATAGGTAACAAGATCTTGGTAATGAAAAGTACGCAATTTACCTTCCGAACTATATTTTTGCTGTTTTTGGAAAATATGAGAAATTACGAGTTCGAAACGGAGTGGAAAGGACGCACGAGGGGGTGCCACCATAGGGCGGCGCGGCCTGACCTGGGCCCGCGCCGGCCTATGGTTTGGCCACCCCGTCGCTCCTTTCCGACTCTGGTTCGATCTGGTATTTTCCTTATTTCGCGAAAATATTTGCTATATAATCTCCCGGACCCCTGGAGGTCCGTATATCGTGTTTTCGACGTGTTTTGTTTCGAGCTGTTTCTGCCAGGATTTGTTTCGGATCTAGAGTCATCATGTCTTCGTCGGAAACTCCGAAGGACGGCTCCAGCAAGGATGTTGGCAACTTGTACATGGAGGAGCTGAAGATGCACCCCAAGGAGTTGCTGCTCGTTGAAGGAGAACTGCAGGTCAAAGATGTCCAGGGTCTTAAAGGAGAAGGAAGCCTGGAAGACAGGATGGAGAAGTTAGAACAAGAGGTTTTCAAGTACAAGAAGATGGCTGAGCGTGAGGTGGATATCTTCCACAGGATTGTGTCTGAACTCATTGCTGAACATGAGAAGGAAAGCGCAAAGCTTTGGAGCGACATCCTCTCGCTTCACGACACCACCAACAAGCTCCAAGCACAACTCTATGATTTTCGTAATCAGAATCGTGAGTATGAAAACAGGTTTAAATACATAAGCCGTCTGCTAGTTTCAGGATCCCCGAGACCAAGACGTCGTTTCTTGATGGAGAGCCTCTTCCTTGGAAGTTTGATGACGGGAGTTCATCACCACCATCGCTGAGGGAGTAATTCATCATCGGTATTGGCATCCCCTTGGTTTGTTCCAAGCTTGGGGGAGTGCCGCGGTATCACATTATCACTACCTTTTACTTTTATTGTCAAGTAGTATCATATCATGAGTAGGGAAGTTATCATATAAGATGGGTTGCGTTTGGAAGTATCTCTCCTTTATTTGGTTATCTATGTATCCCTTGGTGTGAGTTATCGTTATGGAATATTAATGAGAAGTCTTATCATTTACATATTGCACATCTTATTTTAGTTTGCAATCTCTACTATATGATTCACCTTGTTGTTAGTATTGGTATCACTTTGGGAGCATTGAATAAATCTATTTGGTTTTGGCAAACTTAGCATTGGTCAATAGCAACAACACTTTGAGGTTTAAATAGAAAAGAGAAATACATGTAGATGTTTCATTGTCTTTCTTGTTAGCTCATAGCTTATTATTCTGAAGTTAAAATTGTTTGTACTTACAAGGAAGATGCATGATTGTTTCTATCACATGTATATTTGTTTGTTTCCCTCGACTCTTATGCTTGCTAATTAACCTTGCTAGCCAAAGACCTGTACTGAGAGGGAATACTTCTCGTGCATCCAAACCTTAACCAAAACCTATGCCATTTGTGTCCACCATACCTACCTACTACATGGTATTTTCTGCCATTCCAAGTAAATACTTCATGTGCTACCTTTAAACAATTCAAAACTTAGTATCTCTTATTTGTGTCAATGTTTCATAGCTCATGAGGAAGTATGTGGTGTTTTATCTTTCAATCTTGTTGGGCAACTTCCACCAATGGACTAGTGGCTTCACCCGCTTATCCAATAATTTTGCAAAAAGAGCTGGCAATGGGATTCCCAGTCCCAAATTGATTAAACTAAATAGACACTCCTCCATGGTATGTGATTGATGGACGGCACCCGAAGGATTCGGTTAGCCATGGCTTGTGTAAGCAAAGGTTGGGGGAGTGTCATCATCATAATAAAGCTAAAATAAAAAGGCACTCCTTCATGGTATGAGATTGTTGGCGAGCACCCGAGGATTCGGTTAGCCATGGTTTGTGAAAGAAAGGTTGGAAGGAGTGCCACACAAAATGAAAATAATATGGGAGCCGCTCTTAGGAGGTTGTCTGGCAAGGGGGTTAGAGTACCCGCTACCAGTCGTTGACAACAACAAACACTTCTCAAAATGTTACTTTTATTCTCTTTATATGATTGCAAAAATTGAAAAAGCTCTAGCACATGATTTAATCCCTGCTTCCCTCTGCGAAGGGCCTGTCTTTTACTTTATGTTGAGTCAGTAAACCTATTTCCCTCCATCTCAAGCAAGCATTTGAGTAGTTGTGATCAAACCATTATATTGCGATTTGCTACATCATGTCTTTTATTCTTCCTTGTTTAGTACAAGTTTTATCTGAATGAATATAGCTTTGCAAGTTATCAATGACCATGAGATGACCATTATGATTGAGTATGCAAGTTGTGCCTTATAAACTCTAACATGAGAGCGCTGCTCAATAAGATAAATATAATCTGTTAGTTGTTCTCTGACCAAGAACGAAGTTTGCCATCACCAATCATGATTTCTCATGCACCTTTACTTGTGATTACCCTATACTTGTTTCAATATGAGTTATAAGAGGTTGTCTACTATAATGTCCTGTGTGAATGAATATGATGCTTCTTGTCCGTATTTTATTTATCGACTCTTCACTCCATAAACATGTGGTCATGTCTATCGAGCTCAGTTTCGCTTGGGGACAAGCGAAGTCTAAGCAGGGGGAGTTGATACGTCCAATTTGCACCACTATTTTATATCATAATTTGCTGTTATTCATTGATATATTTCATATTGGGACACATTACTTATGTTATTTCATCTATTTTGCATGTTTCATCGTTATTGGAGGATCGAACACCGGAGCCAGGATTCTGCTAGAAAAAGCACCGTCAGAACGCAATATTTCGGAAGATCAACTCTGGAAGGAAATTATACCAAAAATCCTATTTTTCAAGATGACGAAGGAAGCCAGAAGGAGGAGCCGGGGGCGGGCAGGGTGGGCCCTCACCCTCGGGCGGCGCGGCCCAGGCCCCTGGCCGCCGCCTGTGGTGTGGAGGGCCCACGACCCCTTTCGCCTCCTTTTCTTCGCCAAACCCTTCGTCCCGAAGACCTAAGCCACAGAGGGTACCTCGCAAAGAGTTACAGCCGCCTCTGCGGGGCGGAGAACACCAGAGAGAAAAGAGCTCTCCGGCGGGCAGGAATCCGCCGGGGAAATTCCCTCCGGGAGGGGGAAATCGACGCCATCGTCACCGTCATCGAGCTGGACATCATCGCCATCACCATCATCATCATCTCCACCATCATCACCGCCGTCATCACCGCTGGACACCGCCACCGCCGTAGCAATTTGGGTTTGATCTTGATTGTTTGATAGGGGAAACTCTCCCGGTATCGATTCCTACTTGTTGTTGATGCTATTGAGTGAAACCATTGAACCAAGTTTATGTTCAGATTGTTATTCATCATCATATCACCTCTGATCATGTTCCGTATGATGTCTCGTGAGTAGTTCGTTTAGTTCTTGAGGACATGGGTGAAGTCTAAATGTTAGTAGTGAACTATGGATGAGTAATATTCAATGGTGTGATATTTAAGTTGTGGTGTTTTTCTTCTAGTGGTGTCATGTGAACGTCGACTACATGACACTTCACCATTTATGGGCCTAGGGGAATGCATCTTGTATTCGTTTGCCAATTGCGGGGTTGCCGGAGTGACAGAAACCTAAACCCCCGTTGGTATATCGATGCAGGAGGGATCGCAGGATCTCAGAGTTTAAGGCTGTGGTTAGATTTATTTCTTAATTACTTTCTTGTAGTTGCGGATGCTTGCAAGGGGTATAATCACAAGTATGTGTTAGTCCTAGGAAGGGCGGTACATTAGCATAGGTTCACCCACACAACACTTATCACAACAATGAAGATTATTTAGCCGTATGTAGCGAAAGCACTAGACTAAAATCCCGTGTGTCCTCGAGAACGTTTGGTCATTATAAGTAAACAAACCGGCTTGTCCTTTGTGCTAAAAAGGATTGGGCCACTCGCTGCAATTATTACTCTCGCACTTTACATACTCGTACTTTATTCAACTGTTACATCAAACCCCCCTGAATACTTGTCTGTGAGCATTTACAGTGAATCCTTCATCGAAACTGCTTGTCAATACCTTCTGCTCCTCGTTGGGATCGACATTCTTACTTATCGAAGATACTACGATACACCCCCTATACTTGTGGGTCATCACACCTCTCATAAGACAAATATTTTGCAAGATTGTGTTTATATCCCACATAGTCCTTGAGACGTGCTGGAACATCAGCATGTCTTGGAGGTTTTCGAAGTGCAATCGGATAATCAACCATTGGATTAGTAGGTGTTGGGTCGTGATTTTCATTACCTTCACCTTCAGCCACATCATGGATAATCTCCCCCTGTGATGAAGCCTCTCGGCCGACAGAGGAATGCTCTGTATCTTCAGTCGCTTCATGATGCACAGGTTCACTCGTTGATGCTCTAGGGCTCATAAATGGAGTATTGGGTTCCACCACTTGTTGATCTGAAGGAATATTGCTTGCCTCATGACCAGTGGAATCGGCATCTCCTTCATCAGTACTTGCACTTCTCTCCCCTTGTGTTTCATTCTCTATCTGAAAAATATCCATCATCGGGGTCAACATGGAACCAGAAGAGGTATTATTTTTGTTCAAAATCTCCCCCTTACTATCAATACAATAATTGGGAACATTAGTAGAATAAAATGGTTCATTTTCATGAAAGGTAACATCCATACTCACAAAGAACCTCCTTTCAGAAGGGCTCCAACAACGATACCCCTTCTGAGTAGGTGAATAGCCCACAAATATGCATTTGATGGCACGCGGATCAAGCTTTCCCACCGAACCCCTGTAATCATGAACAAAACAAGTACAGCCAAATACCTTGGGGGGTACAATGAAATCATTAGTGCCAGTCAAGCATTCAATTGGTGTTTTATATCTCAACACTCTTGATGGCATCCGATTTATTAGGTAAGCAGCTGTTTTAACAGCCTCACCCCAGAGAAACTTTGGCACATTCATCGTAAACATGAGAGACCGAGCTACCTCCAATAGGTGCCTATTCTTCCTCTCGGCGACCCCATTTTGTTCAGCTGTGTTTACACATGTAGTTTGATGAAGAATCCCATGTGATGACAAGAAACTATCAAATGCTTTGTTTACATACTCAGTCCCATTATCTGATCGGAGTATTTTCACATTGACATTATATTGATTTTGCACCATATTATAGAAGTCTTTAAATGCAGATAAGACTTCAGATTTGTGCTTTAGAAGGTACAACCAAGTACATCTACTAGAACCGTCAATAAAGGTCACATACCATCTTTCTCCTAAAAGAGAAGTCACGGTCGAAGGACCCCATACATCAGAATGCACTACTTCAAAAGGAATTTCAGTTTTCTCAGTACTACTAGGATAATTGGTTCTTGTGTGCTTTGCTAGCTCACACACATCACATAAAAAACCTTTCTTACAGGAGAGACTAAATTTTGATGGGAACATACGACTTAGGGACTGAAAGGACAAATGTCCAAGTCTATAATGCAGCAAAATTAACTCATCTTCGGCAGGGTTGCATCTTGTACTAAGAGCTAATGGCGTCAGACCATTGTCGAGGTAGTACAAGCCATCTCGCTCAGTCCCAGTCCCAAGTATTCTTCCTGACTTCAGCTCCTGAAATATGCAGAAATAAGGGTCAAACCATGCTCCACAATTTAGTGCCTTTGTAATTGCGCTAACCGACAATAAATCCACTGGAAAATTTGGAACATGTAAAACGTGATTCAATGACATAGACGGAGTGCAACTAATGGTCCCACTGCCCATTATTGGAGCAGAGGACCCATCAGCAATACGAACTCTTTCCTTCCCAGAACGTGGTGTGTAAGATAAGAAATTTTTAGATGAGCCAGTCATATGATTTGTGGCCCCCGAATCAATGATCCAAGAGTTGGATGAACAATTCACACCTTGAGAGGTTGATGCAGATTCAGGGACATCTGTACTAACAGCCGCCACCATTGATTTGAATTCTTCCAATGCATGTGCAGCAGCATCGGGTGATTCCCTTATAGTTGCAGTAAGATGGCTTCGTTCAGGCTTCTTCGCGAATATACTCTCCTTATTGGTACGGTTTGGAGGCCTCTTCTGCCAGCCAGGAGGATAACCAATCAACTCAAAACAATCCTTTTTCATATGGCCTGGCTTTCCACAATTATCACACACCGCTTTGGGTTTCCTGTGGTAACCAAATTTCATGGCATTTGCTTGATCATTCTTTGAAGCAACATACGGTTTAGCATGAGTGAGTGAAGATAGTGCTGCTCTATTATCAAAACCTGTATTTGGTACTGAAACCAGATTAGCTAGACGAGTTTCCTCCTCGAGAATGCTAGCAATTGCCTCATCCAAAGTGGGCCAGTCAGGTAATGCGTGTATCAGTTGGGATCGCAGGTTGAACTCCTCATTCAATCCTTCAAGAAAGGCTTGCACCAATATTGGCTCAAACCATTCTCGGAGAAGCGGTACATCTTTGGGATCATGTGCCTTGAATGGCCTAAAATACTCCAAGTCTCGGAAGAGCTTTTTAATTTCGCCGGCATACTCAGTCACTGTTTTTTGCTCTTGTTTGATGTTCCTTAGTTCATGAAGTATTCTAGTAACCTGCATCTTGTTTGACTTCCCCGAAAACTGCTTTTCAATGCTTGTCCAAACTTCAGCGGCGGTCTGAAAGCCTTCAACTTGTTCCCTCACAGCATTATCCATTGAACTAAGTAGCCACACCATGACCCGTTTTTGACTCTGGTCCCATTGCTCCTGCGTGACATCCATTGGTTTTTTCTCATCCTCCTTCAAGAATTTCTGAAGTCCGTGTGACTCCAGAATCAATGTGGCGTTCCGAGACCAGCTAAAAAAATTGCCAGGACCAGTTAACCTGACAGGATTGGGTTCCAGGGTTTTCAAAATTTCAGAAGTATTGCTTGTCTTTGTATGAGCCTGCTCCATCAGCTGCGCAATCATACGCTGCATACTTTCACACAACTTCTCAATACCTGAATCTTTATTTGGTTCTCCCATGATCACTGAACAGCTACTGTGTATTTCTGAAAATCTGAACAGCTACAACACTTCTCACTAAGTTCAGCTAGCCACACAAACTTCCTCTCCACGAGACTCGTACAGAGCAAGAAGCTGAATTCACTACAAGATCTCTTCGGCTGAACGATATGTGTAACTGACCTGGTCAATGTTGATTGAGCAAAACTCTAGCACAAAGGCGACACACAGCAGCACAACACCAGGACGGCGACGACGCGCAGCACCAGAGTGGGGGCGACGCGCAGAGGCAGCCACGGCCCGGCCCAACACCCAGACAGCGGCGATCTTGACACAAACCGGCGGCGGCGCACAAAGGCAGCCACGCCCACCAAATCGACAAACGGAGCACAAATCAGACCGAATCCGCGTCGGAAACACCCCCACGGACCGATTGCTCTGATACCATGTTGAAAGAAATCAACTAGAACTCAAGAATCGACGAAAACACGAAGGGAACTAGAGCTGTGTGAAAACCATTGATGGGAAACTGGAGCTTATCCTCTCCCGTCCTCTTTTCTTCTATTTTATTTCTTCTCTCTTCTTTACACCTTTGTCCTCCTAATATTTACATATTACATAAAAGTATAATGATACTAAGAATAATGATAATACATTGCCAGCTCAATAGCATACAACAAGGAATATCTCATTGTATATCCTTCGTCACCTCATACATCATTTAGGAAAACATGTATGGGCTTAAGGCTGACTCTAGATGTAGTCCTATCGTGATTGGAAAGGTATTTGTCTCACTATCACTTGCGCGGAAACTTGTCACAACATTATCGTACATATCTCTTATGAGGGTAATGTACTTCGTTCGAACCTTCTGATTCTAGCGCCCACCACATGAACATCCCAAGTCTATGAAGACCATATGTAGGTCCTCCTTCTACTTCCTATATCTCTCCATAAGTTAGTAAAGTAAGAAAATCGCATCTGCAGGCATACAACCAAATTGGTTTTTAGTGACATTCGTCACTTACCTCAGACGATGTTCAATGACTCTCTCCCGAAGTTTCATATATAGTAGGGCTCATAAGCTTAATTCTTTGGTATTTAGTAGAACTTTGAATATCTCCTTTATTCTTGAAGGTAGATACTAGAATTCTCTTTCTCCATGCTTGAGGCATCTTCTTTCACCGAAAAATATGGTTGAAAAGCTTATCTAGCAATACTATTGCCACGTCTCCAAAGCTTCTTCACACCTCAACTGGTACACCATCAGGACCCAAGGCCTTTCCTCCTTTCATCCTTTTCTGGGCCTCCTTAACCTCAGGCTCTTGGATCCTCCGCACGAAATGCCTATTGGTGTCATCAAAGGAGTCATCGCCATCAAAGGAGTCATCCTGCTCAGGCATATTGGTCATGTTCCCATCATTGAATAACCCATCAAATTACACCCTCCATATGTTCTTGATCTCTTCATCTATCACTAGAAGTCGATTTGCCTCGTCCTTGATGCATTTAACTTGGTTGAGATCCCTCGTCTTCCTCTCACGAATTTTTTTCTATCTTGTAGATATCCTTCTCACCTTCCTTTATGCCTAGCCTGTCATATAGCTCATCATATGTAGGCCCACCGACGTGTTTCACTCACAGCTCTCCTTTCATTCTTCTTCGCCCTCCTTGTACTTCACCAGGTTGCTTGTGCTTCTATCGTGTTGCCAACTCTTGTAGCCCACCTTCTCCTTAATAGC
Source organism: Lolium perenne (assembly GCF_019359855.2). Taxonomy (NCBI): domain Eukaryota; kingdom Viridiplantae; phylum Streptophyta; class Magnoliopsida; order Poales; family Poaceae; genus Lolium; species Lolium perenne. The sequence continues at coordinate 7,991,000 of NC_067248.2, read as the reverse complement.
CTTTTAGACATCTACATTCCACCACCATGTATCCATAGCTTCATGCTTCTTACCCTTTATCACTCCAAGCACCTCCCTAGCTACCTTCTGAATGAAAGTTGCCGTCTTCACCCACATGATATCTGCACCTCCCTCCTCGTCCCATGGTCCTTCCGTGATCATCCACTCCCTAAAGACCGCATCCCCTTTGAGATTCCACCACTTTGTTCATGTGATTTTGGCACCTTTGTCCCGCGTCACATGAGCGTGAAAGCGGAATTCGGCCACCACAACCTTATGTTGCGTCACAACACACTCTCGAGGGATCACCTTGCATTCCAAGCAAGACATCCTATCTATTCTTTTAGTAAGGGCAAAGTCAATCTCGCTAGAGTGTTGGGCACAGCTAAAGATCACTAAGTGAGATTGCCTCTTCCTTAAGAATGTGTTAGCTACCAATAAGTCGTAAGAAAGCGCAAAGTCTAGGATGTCTATACCCACCTGGTTTTTGTCGCCATACAGACCCTAATATTAGTCTTAGGAAGAAACTCACTTTGGCTTTAGCGTGGTACTAATCTGTGCCTTTCCTTGGTTTTCTATGGGATGCTTAGGACGAGAATTAGAGGCGTGATGACCGACGTTGGTCTTGCTCTCCTTGTCTCATTCAATCCACAGACCCTAACACGTGGTCAGCGCGGCTCCCCATCTGCAAATTCATGCGAAAAAAAAACAAGGAAAGGAAAAAAAAACATGGAAAATATTAGCAGAAAAAATTCCAGTGATCAATTCTGATTAAGCAGAGAGAAATGCGTGATGTTACACCGATAGTCTCACGATGGAGTCTGATGAAACAAGCACGAACGTGCCTCCTTGCGTTTAGGTTCAAAAGCGAAGAGACCACTTCGACGACCTACATAGGATCGTACGCGCGGTTAACATGAGAAGAAGCACAGAGGAAATGAGGAATCAATCAAGGAGGCAATTTTATTTACGGTCAGGGATTGCGGTAGAGGAGTAGGGGCAATGAACCTGCCCTTGATCATCTCGCAGTCACCGGCAGATGAAATTAATGGCCTACAGTTCGAAGTCCCCCCGGCCGTACGTCGGCGCGCGCGGGCGACCGCCGCCGCCGGCGCCTCCTCCGCCTCGATCAATTTCCCTCTCTCTCCAAGTCTCTGGTCTACCATGAGCAAGAAGGACAGTTAGTACTCCCGGTCTGGGCCTGACGACGTTGGTCGAAAATAGGTCGGCCCATGCACGATGGCCGATATGCTCAAAAAAAAAAAAAAAACACAATGGCCGATCGTTCAAATCTTTTCAGTTTTGTTTAAGTGTGCTGAAGAGCGAACAGGCGCGAGCGCAAACTACTTCTTCAGTTTCATTTCTGAACAGACCCTCCTTGTGGATCGTAGCGCCGTACCTCCGCTGCTGTGCACCACCTTCATCCCAACTCTCTCACTTTAGTTGTTACTAGTTGAATGCCCGTGCTTCGCCACGGCTCTTTATCTTGGGTTTAGTGTCACACATGTGAACAATACATGTAAAAATTAAGTACAAAGAAAAAAGAAATTCACATTAATATTGTCTTCACTTTATAAGCATGTTAGCGTCAAACATGTTGTGTACACAATAAAATAAAAATTAATGCAGAGACCGGAGAAGAGATATGGACGTGTGCTGGCTTGGACCTCCCTGAGTGCCTCCATGATCGCTTATGCTGATTCTTGAAGAGTCTTCATGGGTGATGGGTGATGAAGGAGAGCAGGCTCTGTTTAATAGATCAGATTGAGTTTGTACATCTGATCTTGTAAGGGAAGCGCCACCACGTGAATGCGTGATGGCACACGGCAAAGGGCCATCGCGATGGCAAGGTGGTCGCGTGCATCGCGAGAAACTCACTCTAGTGCCACTGCTACCCTCCTTGTATTTGTGCGCTAGCCATGCCGTGCCTCTGCTGCTTCTCGTGGGCAATAACTAACTTGATTTCCCGAGTCCGGTTCAGGCGCGCGCAACAACTAATTCAAAGTGAAGCAGTTATTTGAGAGAAATACACGAGAAGGGGGTCATCAAATTATGTTATTTTCTTAGATATAAAAAAGAGCCACGTAATATTCCAAAATAGTAACATTTTATTTCACTTAAAATTAAAGTGCAGTTCAACTAAAATCTAAAATTCGAGATCATTTGCATAGAGAGTAATACCCAAAATTATCTCATCTTTACTGTTCACTAAGGTTCCACTTTTCTCATATCAAGCACATGTAATGCACCTCGTTATCAAACTGAGCATATTAACCCCATTTGACCTTCTAGAGGAACATATCTCACAATAAAACTATATGTATATATTTATTCAACATCATGCAAAAGTGGTAAACCTTTCAATAGCAGATTAATTCCACCAAAGTCGCTCCATTCTTTCAATATACATTTAAAATCCATAGCCAAACATAATAGTTCGTGTTGTAGCTTCCACGTATATGTAGCAAACAGAAAAATGGTAAACTTTCACTTAATATCGCATGTAATCTACTAAAAAAGTTCAATAGTAAGAACTCTCATTGTACACTATAATCGTAGAGTGAAACAATTCTATAGACAAAAATAGCTTCTCCACAAACAAAGTGATAATCGTCGAAGTACGGCAATCAAATATCTCTTGGTTTCACCAAAATTACTCGAAAATATCAAGCCTCTTAGGGAAAAATAGCAAGCGTATCTCCTCAAGGAATGAACATATAAATTCTGCACCTTCACGAATTATGATCGGGACAAGAAAAAACAAAGTAAATCCGCATTTTGCTACATTTTCCATACGTGAAACTACGCTCATATATCTTATAGCATGCTGATAGGAATACAACACTAAAGAACTTAAAATTGCATGGAATAGTCTAATACAGAAAATTAAAGAGCATTTACCTTGCCAATGAGACAGTTGTTTAGCATCGAGTCATGAGGAATGTGGAACTCATTATGCAAATGTGATCTCTTGCAAATGTTCCACTGACTAAGCATACTAAGATGACATTGGGACTTAACTTATGTCTTCTTCTCATTACTTCTTTTGTCAATATTCATTGTCCTTGAATGTCATTCACATAAGTCAGAAAATATTTGCATGGATATAGAAAATGAAGTAATTTTCCTACAACAGAGCATTAATTCAAATAGAAAATAATGCTACAATGGTGTGACAATTCTATGTTGCTGAAGTGTGAAGGATACAAAAAGATTATTTAAGTTTGTTACATTTAGATCAAAAGCTTAAACGAACCAAAAGGACAATGTACAATTTACTTACATTTGGATTGTCCTCCGATATTGTAGACATCATGTACTGCAACACCAGAAAAAATCTATTTGGTTTATCTTAACAAAGCAAAATGTGTGACAAAATGTCATCTACTACCTATCGTCTTTGTTGAGTTATCACAAAATCCCAGCTTCTATGGTCATGTCAACACACCGTGTTCACTGCATTTCCCTATAAATTGAGCGCATATGGATGCATACATGAAAGATAAAATGGTATGCTTGAAATATTCATTTCTTTGCCATTTCTAATTGATGGGGATATCGGAAGTAGACATCGTACAACTTTTATGCAGTTGCATATAAACAAATGCTTGCTGCCAGAGGCATTCCGTCGGCCATGCATCACCCAGACAACCAGACAAGCTCTTTCTCGTTCCTATATTTATTACTTACCAATATGAAGGACTAAAAACCAGATAAAACCCAGTCAGTTGGCCTGGCTTTAAATCCATGCAGTAAGCCAAACAACCAAACTTTTGGTTCCTTATTTAAGCGAGAGGAATCATAGAGCTTCCACGTAGTTCATTTCCTTGGTATATGGTTTTTCTTCGGTATACACTGCTACTCAAAAACGTACTAAGAGCATCTTCAACAGATGCGCCCTAGTTCGGCGCGCTAAATTTGTTATACAGCGCTCCGCCTTTGTGGGCGTAGGCGTGTCTTCAGGCTTTCCAGACGCGTGAAAAAATACAGCGCGAAAACAACGCTTTACCAAACACGCTGAAATACAGCACGCAAAACAAGTTGGGCATACATATTATTGAAAATAAGATCAAACATACTACTAAAATAGGTTTTAAAACGAAGACAAGAACGATAATACAATACAAACATTTAAAAATTGGAGAAATCGAAGTCCGACCCCGATGACTCCGACGGCTCGGTCAAGACCAAATCTGCCAACGTTCGTCGTTGTCGTCGATGGTCGACGGGTCGGCTTCCTGCGCCTAGATGAAGCGCTTACGCGTGTGAATGTCCTCCGTCTCCACCCTGCGCTCCGCCTTCTTCTGGGCGTAGAAGGCGCGCTCGTCGATGACGTCCTGCGGGAAGGCAGCAACCCACGCCTCCATGGCGCGTTCATCCGCCTGCGCAATGGCGAGGCGGCGCTGAAGCTGCTTGCGGCGGCAGCGCTGCTCAGTGATGACGAGGCTGTCGTAGCCGGCCAAGAACTATGCCTCCACGAGTGACTCGCAGTCCTTGAGGTTGAGTTGCTGGCGGAGGCGCCCGAGGCGTCATGCCGCCGCATCGTAGGTGCGCGCCGCCTGCTCGACAGTGTCGAAGGTGCCGAGGGTGAGAGCACCGCCGGCATATATCTCCGCATAGAAGGTGTCGCTCGAGCGGGCGCGCACGCCGATGAAACCGGAGGAGTTGCCGGGGGGGCATGGCGGCGGCGCGGTGTCGGCGGCGGTGGTGCGGGTGGCAGGCGAGAGGGCGTGTGGAGGGAGGGAGGTTTCAGCGGTGGTTGACGACGCATCGCGCGCGCTTTTTATACCGCGCACGGAAGAGCGCGCGCCCATTCTCCGTGCGCGCGGCTGCTTTATCACGCGCGGGGCAAAAAAAATTAGCGCGCGCGGTATTTTCGTCTATGAAAGGAAGGTGAAATTGTCAAGAAAATGCGTCAAAATTTTCAGGAAGCGAAACTAACAATAAACTGTCATGAAACCGCATTGACAACCACTACCATATACAAATTAAAACAATCATCCTGATTCGTTTTGCTGCAAGGGATGTCGTTTGGAGCACTCTAGGCTGCGGACTGACCATGGACTAACAAAAATCTCAGATTAATCAAAGAGAACAACATGCAATGTGTCCTCACCTTGGTCATTGGAGCAGCGATAGATAGAAGGTGTAGACTTGGAGGAGCTGGCTCGTGGAAGAGTCTGGCGGCTGAGTCCTCCTAATGACTGCTGGTTCTGAGCGGGGTCCATCCACGTCTCCTACTCCATGCTAATCCACCCACAGTTAATCTGTTGTAACACCAAGAAATCAGATAGAGAGATAGATATGAGTGTAAATAGTAGAGAGCAGATGGAAGAAGGATCAAGGGCATGTGAGAAGCGCCGCGGCTCAGCCACCGACCTCAGGCAGCGGCCGCCCGCTATGATGACATCGCCCCACCTACGGCCATCGTGTGCTCCCCCGCAGAGGAGCGTGAGCACTCGTGGAGGCAGGAAGGTGTGCAGGGATCAAACAGTGGTCATGGCAGATAAGTATTAGCTCGTGGAGCTTCCGTTTCTCCCCTAATCCTCCCGATCTAGTAGGAGCCATCAATTCACGCATAGAACTTAGGAGAGAGCAGATGGAAGAAGGATCGGGGGCATGTGAGAAGCGCCGCGGCTCAGCCACCGACCTCAGGCAGCGGCCGCCCGCTATGGCGACATCGCCCCACCTACGGCCATCGTGTGCTCCCCCGCAGAGGAGCGGGAGCACTCGTGGAGGCAGGAAGGTGTGCGGGGGTCAAACAGTGGTTATGGCAGATAAGTATTAGCTTGTGGAGCTTCCTTTTCTCCCCTAATCCTCCCTATCTAGTAGGAGCCATCAATTCACGCATAGAACTTAGGATAGGAGTGGAAGAGAAAAGGCAGATGCAGGAAAAAAGAACGATCAGTTTTCTACGGTTGTTATTTTAGGAGAAAAGGAGGAGAAAGGATGTTGGCGCAGATCCTTCGGATCGATCTCCACGTTTTTAGGAGGGATGAGGATTACTGAGTGTGGTATCGGTATCGGTATCAGGACGCGGGGTATTATTGTTGCGTTTTCTTTGTTCCGCGCACAGGTTTTTTTTTTCAAGATTGCGTTGAGATAAATCATCTTGGTAGGATAAAGACGTGGGGGGTATGCCTGGTGTCACATCTATCTTTTTACGAACAATATGCCACCACTAAATGTACTCCGTTAAAAATGCTTTCTCATTTATCCATCATGCACAATAATCGGATCTATTCCACTAAACCGATCACGCGGATTGTGGAAAGCAGTTCCCCGTTATTAGGGATAGACACATACGTACAACTGCGCTGGCCGTCATCATCCAAACGCATGCATGGCTGCCTGCTCATCCACGATGCATAGGCAAGCAGGACGCATGACTCCATGCCTTGTTCGAAGAATTTCAGACGTACGGTATGGTTGTAAAGCATGCATTTACATATGATTCATACCGCTCCTTCAAAACAATGTACAATAGTATATACCCGTTAAATTATTAGGCAGTGTATACTTTTTCTAAAGTTGTCATAGTATATCTGCCTTTGAAAAAAAACAGTATATCACACTTCTTAGTATTTACACAAAAATGCCACCGCAACTACTTTCCTTTTTTTTCCTCTCACAGCGCTGCTAATCCCTCCTCCGACGGACTCCACTCTGGGTTGTTTGCATGCTGAGATTGTGGGAAATTAGTTTCTCTTAAATGCGTTTGAGAAGCTAACCACCAAAAACTCCGGCAACATAGGCCCACATTCACAGCAAACAGAATTGCAGCTAGGCAAAGAAAAAGAAAAAGGATAAAGACGTGGGGGTATTATTGTCCATCCTAAAAGTGTGACACCAGGCATTCACTAGTTTGCTCTTAATAGTAGAGATATTGGAGAAAAACTAATAGTCTTAGCAAAGAAACATATTTTCATAATTATGCATTTGGTATCGTAAATGTTTGTACTATTCCCTATATTGTTGGTCAAACTTTGCCAAATTTAAATTTGCACGAAAAATTATCCAAATCATATTATGCGCGGCGGGGGGGGGTACATGCACGCCTGGACCCTTCCTTCGTTTATGTCACAACAAAGGCAGCAAGGTTATCGTACCTCGAAGTGCACAAGCAGTGTAATTGCCGGACTGAGCAAAGTCTCTCTCTTTTTCTTTTCATTTTTTCTTCTTTTGAGCAAAGCATAGTGCTTGGATCAGAGATATAACTGGCACTCTCGCCACCGAGGCAGTCATCCAATTCCCCGTCCTCGTCGATATTGTTGTTGAGCAAGAACTCCAACCTGACCCTCAAGACACCATCTCATGGAACCTTTCTTAGTCCGGCAATTACACTGCTAAATTAGCCTATAATGCATTCTTCGAAGGCTCTTGCCTCTTGTCACAATTTCATTTCGAAGTGTTGGAGCCCCCTGAAGTGTAAAATCTTTTGCATGGTTTGCTTCCTTTGATTGGTACTAGAGACGGCGGCGTCACAATTTATTGGATGATGACAAATGTGCACTCTGTGGGAGTTCAGTCCATCTCCCATCTACTTGTACAATGTTCATTCTCCCAAAATATCTGGCACAACATGCATTATGTCGAAGCTGACACTCAAGACACCATCACATGGAACCTTTCTTAGTCCGGCAAGCCTATAATGCATTCTTCGAAGGCTCTTGCCTCTTGTCACAATTTCATTTGGAAGTGTTAGAGCCCCCTGAAGTGTAAAATCTTTGCATGGTTTGCTTCCTTTGATTGGTACTATACAGCAGAGAGACGGCGGCATCACAATTTATTGGATGATGACAAATGTGCACTCTGTGGGAGTTCAGTCCATCTCCCATCTACTTGTACAATGTTTCATTCTCCCAAAATATCTGGCACAACATGCATTATGTCGAAGCTGACCTGCTAAGCCAGGCTGATTAGAATTTAAACACCTGGTTCTCTTCAGCCTCCGCTCATGCCCTGTAAAAAGGTGTGAAATCACTTATCTTGCTCACCATCTGGTGGCCATGGAAGACTAGGAATGATGTTATTTTCAAAGAACTTATCCAGGATTTGGTCATTTCCATTCTCGAGGAAGCAAAGCTATGGATGCTAGCTAGTACTAAGGCACTTCGTCTCCTACCCCTGCACTCTAGACCCCCATGGCATGTTAAACTAGAGCAGCCCCGTATTTGTTCGTCACCCGGTTGAATCTTGAGGATGAGCGTTGGTAAGAGATCTTGATTTCCCCGTATATTTGAATTTTATATAAATGTAAATTTGAATGTAAAATACCATTTGAATTCTTTTGGTTTGAACTATACATTGTTTTTTACTATCCACTACATCATCATAGATGCCACAAGGCGATTATATCCACCGAGCTTAGAGCTACATGGTAGCGCTTAAACACTGCGAGAAAATAAGTGCCATGAAAAGCATATCCATGATTCCTAGTGCAGCCCAAGAGTTATCTATCCTCCGTGATTGCATTTTGGCGGCACAAAATCCTTCCACTACGGTAAATGGGTGCAACACATTTACGTGGCATTGAAGGTATATTTTCTGGCACATATAAACTAGGGCACATATTTTAATAAATACTATCTCCATCCCAAAGGTTAAAGCTTATATTATTTTTAAAAAGTAAGGTTGATTAACCTTTTACCAAAAATCATTAACATGCAAAATACAAAATTAATATCACTAAATAGTTAATGAAATATATTTTCGGATGGTATCTACAAAATATTATGTTTGTTGATAGATTGTTCTAAAAGTTTGATCAAACTTTACTTGGTTTGACGTTTCAAAAACAAATAACATTATACTTTGGGATGGAGGTAGTATATCATTTAGATCTCAAATTTTACATTATTAAGATATATAATTCCGTTTTTACATGCCAAACATTTGTTGCGGGATCCATTCCTTACATAGCATACACATATTTTACATTCTACTAGTTGAATGCTCGTGCGTTGCTACAGTTTTCTCAAATTATTTTCTGCCGTACATGCAAGCATAACACACATGATAATTCTATTTTTTGACAATCAATACCACATATATCTATAGTAACAAATAGTACATGGTAGAGATAGGAGAAAATCTTCAAATTCTCCTTCCTTCCATGCCACAATCTTATAGTTCTTCTGAAGGCAGCCAAAAATAGATACCAAACCATAGATCTAAAATAGCAATGAAGATTTTCTCATTGTTTTAACTTGAGCCGCAATGCTAAGTGCACGCGTGCAACCATTGAAGTAGTCAATCAACATCGGTAAAAGTACCAACACCAGTATGCCAAGGCTACGTGCACGCGTGCAACCATTGAAGTAGTCAATCAACATTGGCAAGAGTACCAACACCAGTATACCAAGGAAAATTAACGAACAGCCTGGTCGACGTCGCTGGAGAGCCGAGAGTACGAATTACTATTATCGAAGACTTAGCAACCGAGACAAATATTGCGAGGACAATCCTACTTGCGGCAACCATGCGAAAAGATCCAACATTATTCCGGTGACGAAAGATCTGGAGATCCATACCTAGATAATTGTAATCCTCCAATGCCACCATTGACTAAACGAATGAGATCATGTCGTCGAATGAAGGACTGAAGAATACTTATTATAGACGATGACATCTCCAATGTGGCGAAGGCCAACAAGAAGACGGCTACTAAACCCTAACCTAATTTGTTGAAAACCCTACTTTAAAAAACTCCAAGCAAAGATTGGGTTCCCCACCCATCACGACGCCGGCAAGGCCGGCCGGAGGGGGGGAACTGATCTATAGTGGAGGCCAAGGCGCGGTTTTCTTGGAGGCGGCGGCCAGGAACAAGGATTATCGTGACACCATTAGAGCAGCCGACACATAAGAAATTGTGTTGCACGTGTTTTCCTCTCCTTAGCAAGATTTTTATTCTCTTTCTCGAAAAAATACCAGTGGGCATCGGTATTACCGATTACCGGAAATACCGATCCAAATATCGCCCTTAAAATTCTACAAATTTGAGTAAATTAAAAAATATACGGTAAAGATCGGCTGGTGTTCTCTTACACCGGTGCATACAGAGAAAACCGGTTACTGGTGATATTTCGGAATTATTGGCCGACAAAAAAAATTCCTGCTCCTTTGCATCTGCATTCTTTTCGCTGATTAGACTTCACTGGCCAACTAGCCAAACATGTAGGTGATTTTTAAAGCTACATTCTACATTTTTATTTTAGTATATAAAGTTATATTGCATCTGGAAAAATATTTCTCTCAATTCGAAATACAAACGTCATAGAAAATTTTCGTTCAAATCTCTTCACCTACTTTGGTCATAGAAAATGTACTACTTTGCATCAAAAATTAATTTAGCTGCCTTAGAACTTGAGGCATACGAGATGGATCCAAGTATTGCGAATGTACCACCTGCACCAATTTTGATGATATTCAGATTGTATGTTTTTTATTTCTGAAATTCTCTCTTGCATCACCGCATCAAACCAGGGAAAATAGAAGGTGTAAAGGCAACTTATCATATTTCCCAACACCATCGTGATTCCAGCATCTATATCTCTTAAATTTTCAAAAACATATATTCAATGTCTCCCTTTGCTCCGTTTCTTTTTCTTTCCTTCCTGGTGGATCGTGCTTTCTAGAGTACTCTTTATAGAAGAGATAGAAGCACCGGAAAAATAATCCAGATCAGAATATGAAGATCCAAAGATCGCGAAAGAAAAGAAATATGGAGTACTTAGAACACGCACAGAGTAGTAAGTTGACGTATATACTTTGCCATCGTGGCGTGCTTGAACATACCATGGAGGCCGCACGGAGCTGACACTGGTGGAAAAAAGGGCTTTGGTCGCGGTTGGCAACTGCCATTAGTCGCGGTGGCGCAACCGCGACCAAAGCTGCGCGACTAAAGGCCCCCCCCTTTAGTCGCGGTTCCTTACGAACCGCGACTAAAGGCCCGTCCACGTGGGCCGCAGGCGGCGCGAGGCGGAGGACCTTTAGTCGCGGTTCTTACGGCCAGCCGCGACTAAAGGCCTCCGCGAGGTTTAGGGTTTTAGCCCCCTCCCCCTAAATCTGGTTTCTTTTTAATTTGTATTATTTTATTTCTTTTGGGTTTTAATTCTGAAGGAGTTTCACATATTTAGGCCAACCGCGACTAAAGGCCTCCGCAGGGTTTAGGGTTTTAGCCCCCCTCCCCCTAAATCTGGTTTCTTTTTAATTTGTATTATTTTATTTCTTTTGGGTTTTAATTTTGAAGGAGTTTCACATATTCTACGGTACTGTATACATACATGCATATGAATGTACAATTTCAAACAAATTTGAAATTAGAACCAAAAAGAATTCAAGAGGAATATACAATATATATTCAATATCGGATGACCATATACAATATATATTCAATATCGGATGACCATATACAATTTTGAACAAGTTAGTTACAAATTCTGGTGCATATAAAGTTCTACGTCATCGTAATAGTGTTCTCCTTTAGGATCGATGACTTCCCTCGCCAACCATCCAGCTAGTTCCTCTTGAAGTGGTCGGAAGCGAGCTTCTGGACTAAGCGTCTTCCGGAGGTTATTCCTCAGGATGTTGTTCTCACACGTCTGGTCCCGCTCATTGCAGTATCTCCGGATCCTCTCACAAACATAGTATCCACATAGGTTGGTCCCCGGTGGCTGAGTATCCCCGATCGTCCGCACCGCCATTTTAAAATGTAGCTCTTTTTTGAATTCACCGACCTTGGTATCTACGAACCGTCTCCAAACCCTACGAGGCAAAGAAAATTAAATAAACAAGAGAGTTATTAATTAGTTACTTGATATTAGGAAATGATGAACGAAATAGGCCGATCGATATAGAGCGCAAATGAATGAAAATAATTACTTTTGCATCATTTTTCTCATGTCGCCCCAAAGCGCCGGATCCATATTCAGAGAGTCGTGGACGAGAACCGAGGAGGTCTGAACTTTAATTACCATAAGAATCCGGTGGAACCTGCGGACACGATACATGCACAGTCATGCATAACTCATCGATTAGCCACATACCATGCATGGAGTAAACAAAAGAGAATGTGCTCAAGACAGAAACACTCACCCAAAATGGTAAGGAAATAGAATATCACTTTTCTGTTGCTGTTTTCTAATAAACCGCCACAGGTCATCCTCCACGTCGGCGGGGTGGTGTTCTAACACATGTGAATTAACGATGTGTGGGTCAATGAACCCAACATCATGGATGTTCCTTATTCGCATTTCCCGCTTCTTCATTCTCGCATAATAGCGTACACAACAAGATAGTTAGGACAGTGCAGCAATGAACGAGATGGGGTAGAAATTAATAAATCACTTACAGAACGTAGCAACCGATGATAGATTTGTCGAGGTCGCGCAGATTGAACAGCTGGAACAATTCACTCGAGAGGAATTTGTACCCGGTAATGTTTGAAGTGATGCTCATATCTAACTTCCGCATAGATATAGTCTTTGGCGTTTTTATGTTTTATGTAACCCTTGTACCAATTTAGCAGACCTAGCATTTGTCGAGGTAGATCCCCTTCCTGCGCAGGCTCGACGAGAGGGCCATTCTTCACATATGTAAATACTACGTCCTTCATTGGCGCCTCATCAAGGCCTAGCGGTGCACGAAGAGTGATACCTAACTCGGCCGCTTGTTCTACGGCACTCGTTACAGTCAATCCATGTGCTGCCGCAGCTGCTATGATATCGGGGGCATCCGGATCGGCGGCTTGCACTATGAGCGGGGCGATCGATTGTTTACTTTGTTCCCCGAGCTGGGCAACTTCTTTCCCCCTTTCTAATTTTGACTCGGCCTCGTCCTTCACGGCTTTCTTCTCCGCCAACTCTTTCCTCGTTCTTGAACGCGAGTGCTTGCCTACGAAGTTCACGTAAATAGTCGTCGAGCAGATTCTTCGCGGCTTGGGACGGTGTGTTCAAAAATGACTTAGCCCACTGCTTTTCCTTGTCGAATATACCGCTTGGGCTCGCCCTCTATTTTCCTCTTGACGCCGCCTTCCATTTCTCTAAATCAGCAGCCGCGCCCGCCTCGACTTCCTCGGCACTACTTTCCCAAGGCCTCGTGGGGAGAGGCTTCGATGATACCTCCGGTACCTTTGTTTTCTTAGGTACGTAAGGGTCCGGGTTAATAACCCGGGACTGCTTCGCTTCTTCGCCGGAGGTGGATTGGGGGGCGGTACCGGTGTCTGATCACCCGCCGGACGAGGACTGGGGGGCGGCGTCGGCTGACGTGAATGAGGTGTATTAGGTGAAGCACCACCGCCACCGTCACCGCCACCGCCACCGTCACCGCCACCGCCACCGCCACCGTCACCGCCACCGCCACCACCACCACCGTACGGGGGTGGACTTGTTGGCGCCTCGCCTGGAAACTTGATAAATTTCTTCTGCCATCGCATGAACGGCCGCTTGACATCTCCAAGACTTTTCACCCCTTCGGTGTAGCAATGTCAATGTCCAGGTCCTCAAACCGTTGGACTATCTCCTCCACCGTCACACGAGCATAGCCATCTTGAATGGGGTTGTTGTGGTGGAGTGCTCCAGTGGTAAAGCACTGCCGATGGCTACCTTCATGGACATGTTCCCGATAGGATAATACAGATGACATGCTTTCATCTCCTTTATATCGTCCACGGGGTAGCGAGGAGGCTCCGGTGCAGTATGTTCTACCAGCAGAGGCTCCGGTGCAGTATGTTCTTTCGTCGGTGCACCCGCCGGTGGGGCGTCGGTGGAAGCCACGCTGCTTCTTCTCTCGCTGGCTTCCGAGATCCATTGGATGATCTTCAGCATCTGCGCCCGAGCTGCATCTCTTTCGGCGACTAGTACACTCACGGTTTTCTTCATCACATCCATTTCAGTTACCAACTTCGCCACAACATCTGCATCCCGATCCATCTTTCTCTTACGGCTTCGTAACCGTACGGGTCATCGTTAGGGGAACCCTATTTTCCACGGAATGGGCCCCATGCCTCGTATACGTCCTCCGTGTTCAGGATTCCCGAGGGCTTTTGTCGGGCGTCGTTCTCTCTGTTGAACCTGATCCTCCCTCTTGAGCCTCCCTCATTGCCTCAATAAGCTTTTGGGTGGGTGTAATTATTTTGCCCCGATAAACACACTCCCCTGTCTCCGGGTTCAGCGATCCCCCATGCCCGTACCACCAGCTTTTGGCCCTTGGGTCCCATCCCTCCGTACTGGACGGATTCCTCGCGCCCTCAGCTCGTTCTCCATCTTCTCCCACTTAGGCTGCCAAAAGCGATACCCTCCTGGCCCCATTTTATGATTGTACTCCTTCTTGGCCGCATTTTCCTTATTTTTTCTCGATAGTTCAAGGAACTGCTCCGATTTCTTTTGCTTCACAAATTCTGGCCAATCATGTTGCAGTTTCTCATATTGTCCTATGAAATCCGGAGTCTTGCCCTGGTTGACAAAGTCATGGGCTAGATTTTGCTTGTATTTCCGGAATGCGTTGGCCATCCTAGAAAGAGCGAACTGTTTGACTAGCTTGCGCCTCTCCTTGTTTTCCGCAATCTTGTTACCCTCCTCATCGTATTTGCGGTATTCCGGAGGTAGAACGAAATGTTCCATAAGCTTGTTGAAGCAATCTTTTTTTTCTCTCTTATCGACAAAAGTGAAACCAACACGTGCCTTCTTTGGCTCATTCCACTCCTGGCGGGTGATCGAGACGTTGTCTCTAACAACGGCTCCGCATTGGCTGACAAACTTGGTGGCGTTCTTGCTGGGCTCCAGCGGCCTGCCGGTTGCTTCATCGACAACATCGATGGTGCATGTTTCTCCTGCTTTCATCGTCTTGGTTGCGCCACGCTTTGACGACGTACTCGATTTTTTCGACGATCCGGCCGAGGGCTAAAATAAGAAAGAGAGTCGCGCGCGTTAGTACACACACATTTATTCAAATCAGTTAGTTGTATCACTGTACGCTCAATATGTATATATATATATATACCTCGGCGCCGGAGGTGGTTGCTACTTCCAATTGAAGATCGTCGTTTATCGACGTTTCTTCGGCATCATCTCGCTTGCCGACGGCGCCCTTCATCTTCACTCCTCAAGGTTCGAGATAAGAAGAGATATCATCTTCTTCTTCTCCGGTCGGCACATATGGAATATCGCCTTTTATGATGCCGAACATATGGTCTTCAGCGTCCGGATCATAGTTGTCCAGAATCGGGTCAGCTCTATCGTCCGCCATATGTCAGTCCTGAAAACATGTAGTCAAAACAAATTAATTGTGTATATGCCAGCATTATCACATCTCTTCTACATATAAAGAGAGAGGGCGACGAGGGAGGCGAGAGAGGGGGGACGCGTGTATTAGATGTGTATATGCGGACGATCGACCTCGCCTCGCATGCAGTGACCGCGTGACCGAGAGACCGGTGGCGGTGGCGAAAGGACGGTGGCGAAAGGGCGGTGGCGGTGACGCGTATTAGATGTGTATATGCGGACGATCGACCTCGCCTCGCAGTGACCGCGTGACCGAGAGACCGGTGGCGGTGGCGAAAGGGCGGTGGCAGTGGAGGTGGCGGTGCCGATCCTCTCTCTCGTAAAAAAACAAAAAAAAACCCCGCGCGTATACGGAGGGGGCGGCGAGGGCCTCGCCGCCCCCTCCATATACACGCGGGGTCGGTGGCGAAAGGGCGCTGGCGAAAGGGGGGTGGCGAAAGGGCGGTGGCGGTGCCGAGGACACATAACCCTCGCCGAGGACACATAACCCTCGCCACGGTGGCAGTGGCGGTGGCGGTGTTAAGTAAAATTTTTGTTAAGTTAAATTTTTGTTATGTCAAAATTTTGTTAAGTCAAGATTTTGTTAAGTTTACGGAGGGGGCGACGAGGGGCTCGCTGCCCCCTCCATATACGCGCGGTGGTCAAATTTTAGTTTTTTTTTTACACAAACTTGAGTTTTTAGTTTTTCTAAGTCAAATTTTAGTTTTCCTAAGTCAAATTTTAGTTTTTTTTCACACTCTTTTTTAAGTCAAATTTTAGTTTACAATTTTGAGTTAATTACTCAAAATTTTAGTTTACAATTTTTAAGTCAATTTTAGTTTAAAATTTTAGTTTACAATTTTTAAGTCAAATTTTAGTTTTTTTTCACACTCTTTTTTTCACACTCTCTCTCCTCCCTCCTCTCATCTCTCTGCCTGCGCGCATGACCGTGCGGCGCCGCGCGCGCGCGTGTCGGAGCTAGGCCGGCGGGCCGGCGAGCAGACATCGAGCGCGGCGCGGCGAGGGCGGCGCGCGCGGCGCCGGGCTAGGGGCGGCGGGCGGGCGCGAGCCGGCGACGTACGGCGAGGGCCGGCGCGAGCAGAGATCGAGGGCGGGGGGCGCGCGCGGCCAAAAACGGGCGAGGGCCGGCGGCGGGCGAGCAGATAGAGGGCGGCGGCGCGCGCGACGACGTACGGGCGAGGGCGGCGGGCGACGGCGGCGGACGACGACGGGGGCGGCGACGACGGGGGCGGCGACGACGGGGCAGCCCGACGGGCGCGGAGAAGAAGTTCTGCGGGCGGAGAAGACGAATGGGCGCGCCTTCGCGCCCGCGCGTATAAATAGGGGTGGGGCTTTAGTCGCGGTTGGGGTCGCCAACCGCGACTAAAGGGGTACCTTTAGTCGCGGCTGGGGACCCCAACCGCGACTAAAGGTATTTTCGCCCGGTTTTTATTTTCCCGCGCGCAAGGACCTTTAGTCGCGGTTGGCCAGGCCAACCGCGACTAAAGCTCTTTTTTGAAAATACTTTTCTTTTTTGAAAATCATATAATACATATAATATATCAAAAAAATCAGAAAAATAAAACTAATTCAATTCAAAATTTTAAAAATACAAATAATATATCAAAAAAATCAGAAAAAAAAACTAATGCAATTCAAAATCTTAAAAATACAAATAATATATCAAAAAATTTCAGAAAAATAAAACTAATTCAAATAAAACTAATGCAATTCAAAATCTTAAAAATACAAATAATATATCAAAAAACTAAGAAAAATAAAACTAATTCAATTCAAAATGTTTAAAATACATATAATATATCAAAAAATTCATAAAAATAAAACTAATTCAATTCAAAATCTTAAAAATACAAATAATATATCAAAAAATTCATAAAAATAAAACTAATTCAATTCAAAATCTTAAAAATACAAATAATATATCAAAAAATTCAGAAAAATAAAACTAATTCAATTCAAAAATTTAAAAATACAAATTATCAAAAATTCATAAAAATAAAACTAATTCAATTCAAAAGTTCGTTGGCCCCCTCTTCCCGCCTCTTTCCGCCGACCCCCTCTTCCCTCCTCGTCTTCCCGCCATTTCTTCCCTGTCTTCCCGCCTCTTTCTTCCCGCCAATTGTTTCCCGCCAATTTCTTCCGGCCTCTTTCTTCCCGCCAATTTATTCCCGCCAATTTCTTCCCGCCAATTTTTTTCCCGCCTCTTTCTTCCCGCCTCCTGTCTTCCCGCTCCCATTTTTCCCGCCATTTGTCACTACATATAGGTAGCCCGGCTTGGCCAGCATCACATCTCTACAATCTCTCATCACTCTCTCATGGCTTCCACCGCACCCACTCTAACCTACCGGCGGTGGAGGAGCTTTGCGCCTCGAACTACCCTTGCCCTCCGGGCTACCGCGTCCCTGCCGGCTGGAGCCTAAGCGCCGGCGGCGTGCCGGTCCCTCCCGTCCTTCGAGTACTGCGCGCCGGCGGCCATCACGAACCACTACTACCTCGACCTCACGCCGGAGCAGCGGATGAATCCCCGCTGGCATCCCGATAACCAGCATACTTGGGACGCCTTCTTCATCAATCGGCGTGAGAGGCGCTCGCCGAGTATGAGGAGGACGGTCCGCCTCCCGGAAACTTCCACGAGGCCGGCCGTCGGCTATGGTGGTACGGCCGGACTGCAGAGCGTCATGGACTACATCACGGCCGGCGATATCCCCGCTGCGCTACCCTCGATTCGAGCCACGAGCGCCGCCCGACGACAGCGACGACAAGCGGACGACGACGCCGGCAACTTAGAAGGCGACGACTACCGGTACAATGGCGGCGGCTATGAAGACTACGAGTATGCATATTATACGCCTAGGCAGGAGTATGACTAAATCACTCCAAATTTCATGTATGTAGGAGTATGACTTAGTCACTCCAAATTTCCTATATGCAGGAGTATGACTTAGTCACTCCAAATTTCATGTATGCAGGAGTATGACTTAGTCACTCCAAATTTCATGTATCATCAGTGCTATCTCGAGTCAATTGAATCATTCGAAAATGGACACCAAACACATCACGGGTAATATAATTCACATGATTCATTCAACAAAGTTTGGTACAATAAATTATTACACATCATTTCTTCCCTTGTGTCCCTGCTTGCTTACGATTGTGCCGTATCCATGGAGCATCCTCATCATTTAACTTAATGCTTGGGTCGGTGTTCACTTTGAAGGGCGGAATTTCAGCAAACATATTATAATCTTCGACATGTCTGTCTTGTCCTCCACTCCCACGATGTTTCTTTTCCCCGAAAGAACAATGTGGCGCTTTGAATCATCGAACGATGTACTGATCGTTTTCTTATCTTTCCGTTTCCTCGGTTTGCTACTCATGTCCTTCACATAGAAAACCTGAGCGACATCTTTCGCTAGGACGAATGGTTCGTCAAGATAACCAAGATTGTTGAAATCCACCATTGTCATTCCGTATTGCTGGTCCACCTTTACCCCACCTCCTGTTAGCTTGAACCATTTGCACCGGAACAAAGGGACCCTAAAGGAGGGTCCATAGTCAAGTTCCCATATCTCCTCTATGTAACCATAATATGTGACCTTTTGCCCATTCTCGGTTGCTGCATCAAAGCGGACACCACTGTTTTGGTTGGTGCTCTTTTTATCTTGGGCGATCGTGTAAAATGTATTCCCATTTATCTCGTACCCTTGGAAAGTCGTTATAGTCGAAGATGGTGTCTTGGCCAACATGTACAGCTGATCTACAACCTTATTGTCACTCATTAAATGTTTTCTCAACCAACTGCCGAAAGTCTCCATGTGGGCCTTCCTAATCCAGGATTCGGGCTTCCCGGGGTTGTCCGAGCGTAAAATATTCTTGTGTTTCTCAAAGTACGGAGCCACCAAGCTGGAATTGGTCAGAAGCGTGTGGTGTGCTTGATCGAGAGAATGGCCGTCCATACATATCATTGATTTCCTTCCGATCGTGCCTTTTCCACTTAGTCTCCCCTCGTGCCGCGATTGAGGAAGACCAATCGGCTTAAGGTCTGGAACAAAGTCAACACAAAACTCAATTACCTCCTCATTTCCATAGCCCGTGGCGATGCTTCCTTAGTGCCTAGCACGGTTACGAACATATTTCTTTAATACTCCCATGAACCTCTCGAAGGGGAACATATTGTGTAGAAATACAGGACCGAGAATGGAAATCTCATCGACTAGGTGAACCAGGAGGTGCGTCATAATATTGAAGAAGGATGGCGGGAACACCAACTCGAAAGCGACAAGACATTGGATCACATCGTTACGTAACCGTGGTAGAACTTCTGGATTGATTACCTTCTCGAGAGATTGCATTGAGGAATGCACATAGCTTCACAATGGCTACTCGAACATTTTCCGGCAGAGCCCCTCAAAGCAATCGGAAGCAATTGCGTCATAATCACGTGGCGGTCGTGAGACTTCAGGTTTTGGAACTTTTTCTCCGCCATGTTTATTATTCCCTTTATATTGGACGAGAATCCTGACGGGACCTTCATACCGCTCGGGCATTCAAAAAAGATGACCTTCTCTTCTTTGGTCGGAGCGTAGCTGGCACGACCTTGAAACCGTTCCGGATCTTGGTCATCGGGGTCTTTCAAACTTTGCTTGGTCCTGCCGTGCTTCCTTTGTATCATTTGACTTCCCATACACGCCCAAGAAGCTTAGGATGTTCACGCAAATATTCTTCGTAACGTGCATCACGTCGATTGCAGAGCGGACTTCTAGGACTTTCCAATATTCTAGCTCCCCGAATATAGATTTCTTCTTCCACATGGCTACGTGCCCGTCGGCTCCCTTCGGAACCGATTGTCCGCCAGGACCCTTTCCAAAGATGACTTTCAAACCCTTGACCATATCAAATACCTCGGCACCAGTGTGTTCCGCAGCTTCGGCCGGTGATCTGCCTTGCCGTTGTAATGCTTGCCTTTCTTTCTTCTTGGATGACCTTTCGGAAGAAATCGACGATGCCCAAGGTACACGTTCTTCTTACAATTTGGCAAATGTACACTTTCAGTCTCATGTAGCCGGTGCGTGCATGCATTGTATCCCTTATTTGACAGTCCCGAAAGGTTACTAAGAGCAGGCCAATCGTTGATGGTTACGAAAAGCAACGCTCGTAGGTCAAATTCCTCTTCTTTGTGCTCATCCCACACACGGACACCAGGTCTGCCCCACAGCTGTAAAAGTTCATCAACTAATGGCCTTAGGTACACATCGATGTCGTTGCCGGGTTGCTTCGGACCTTGGATGAGCACTGGCATCATAATGAACTTCCGCTTCATGCACAACCAAGGAGGAAGGTTGTAGATGCATAGAGTCACGGGCCAGGTACTATGGCTGGAGCTCTGCTCGCCAAAAGGATTCATGCCATCCGTACTTAGACCAAATCTTATGTTCCTTGCGTCAGCTGCAAAATCTTTGAACTCTCTGTCGATCTTTCTCCATTGCGTTCCATCTGCGGGGTGTCTCAACTCCCCGTCCGACTTACGGTCCTCTTTGTGCCATCGCAACAACTTGGCATGCTCTTTGTTCCTGAACAGACGTTTCAACCGTGGTATTATAGGAGCATACCACATCACCTTGGCGGGAACCCTCTTCCTGGGTTTTTGGCCCTCAACATCGTCACCAGGGTCATCGCCTCGATCTTATAACGCAATGCAGTGCATACGGGCATTCATTCAAATTCTCGTATTCACCGCGGTAGAGGATGCGATCGTTGATGCATGCATGTATCTTGAGAACCTCTAAACCTAGAGGGCAGACAACCTTCTTTGCTTCGTACTTAGTGGCGGGCAACTCGATATACTTTGGAAACATATACTTCAACATTAACAGCAAGTATTCAAATACCGAGTCAGCTACACCTGCTGTGCCTTCCATCTCAGCAAATCCGATGTGCAGCCCAGCTTTTTCAGACCATCATCGCATCCGGGGTACGGCGCCTTCCCGTGATCCTCTAACATGCGATCCAAATTCTCCCTCTCTTTTTCAGTTTCGCAGCGTCTCCGTGCATCAGCAATGGTCCGACCAAGATCATCAACGGGATCATCACGTGCCTCTTCTTCACCTTCCCCTTCACCTTCCCCTTCACCTTCAGCATCCTCCATGAAAGTATCACCGAAATGAGCAAGATAGCTTTCATCGATGAAATCATCCCCTTCTTCATCTTCTTCCATTATAACCCCTCTTTCTCCATGCTTGGTCCAACAATTATAGCTTGGCATGAAACCGTGCCGAAGCAGGTGCATGTGAACATCTCTTGAGGAAGAGTAACCCTTCTGATTCTTACATTTAACACATGGACAGATAACAAAACCCTCCTGCTTGTTCGCATTAGCCACTACGAGGAAATCTTTCAAACCCGCACTGAACTCGCCGGAGAGTCGGTTACCGTACATCCATTGTCGATTCATCTGCATTATTATAATATAAAATATATAATTAACCATCATGCATTTGTTAAACTAACTAGCTACAAACAATATAAATTAAACAATGAACTACACACACATGCACATTTTATCAACGACACATCAAAGGTTCAAGTTGCTAACCGCGATCGAGGAGGAAAAAATAAATGAGAAAGCTCAAGTGTGGCTCCAACACTTCATATCATGTTTGTTTCATGCTCTTGGGGCATTTCATCAAACACCTTATGTGCATAAGAGGAACCAAAAGCAAACCTAACACCCACTTGTGAGCTTGTGAAGAGAATGGCACCAAATGGCTAAGTGTTGGCTGCTGGATGGGTATATATAGGGGAGGGGCTTTAGTCCCGGTTGGCCTGGCCAACCGCGACTAAAGGCCTTCGGGCACCTTTAGTCGCGGTTGGCCTGGCCAACCGCGACTAAAGACCCCCCACGTGCACCGGCTGGCCACCGAGCGCCCTGGGCCCAGGCCTTTGGTCGCGGTTCTCCTCCCGAACCGCGACTAAAGGTACCATTTGTCGCGGATCCTGCAGCATCGCGACTTATGGGGCTCACCCGAAGCCTGTTTTTCCACCAGTGTGATGATGTACTTGAACTATTGAGCGTCTCCACCATCAAGGCGAGTAATATTTGTGTCCTAGCAGTCGCCACCTGAGGCGTGGCCTCTTCAACGACCTGTGGTCCGCCATAATCGGTACCTCATATTCACAAGGGCATCACACGGGGCCTCTCTTCTCGTGAATGTTCCTCGGACCTACAGGAGGAGTAAGATCACTTCCTTAGACCTAGGGCAGCACAAGTGTGTTTTTATTGGAGCTTGAGATGAGAGGCGAGAGGTCCATGTGGTGAGCTCAGCAAAGACGTCGGAGTCGGACTTGGTGTCACATGAATGTGAGAGGAGAGAGAGCTGGTCTAGCAAGAGCGGTGGCAGCCGACGAATGGCTGGAGAGAGTGCGATGGCGGCTGGCGGGGATAAGGGGTGAGGCAAGAAACCAATGAAAGTAGCGAGAGCGTTGGTGAGATAAATTTGCCAGATAATACAAGTTTGAGAAGGGAGCGACACACCACCAACCATCACCGATCGCTAACCGTGATTACTTTCCATATTTATCTGAATTCTGGTGATTATGGCGGTGCTGGGCAAGTCTATTGACGAAGCTGTGCAGGACAACCATGGCGACCAAGCTAGCCTAACCGGCTAAAGATCAATCAGCACGACTCGACTCTGGTGTTTTCATTTGAACTGTGGCTAATATGTGCATGTGATCTCGTTCTGATTACTTTCCATGTACAATCCTTCCGATCATATCGTCCTAATTGATTTCCATATGTTCTAGACAACAGTTGATGGGATCGCATCAATCTCTGACGGTCGTTGTCTGATTGCTTTCCATAGATTCGTCCATTGATTGTCTCACTATTGACTATGCCGATCCCGTGATCAATTTATTGATTGCTTGATTTATTTCCATGTATTAACTATGGCAAATCCCGTGACTATTGCGGTCCCATTAATATGGCAATCCCGTTTCTGCATGTTGTGTTTTTTTAAGTATATGACGGTTGGCTGGATGGCAAGTGGGAGACGTTTAGTAATATTGGACGGTCAAGATGTCTCCAATCTTTGACATCAAACATTTTTAACGATGTACGGACTCACATATAATAGTAAAGATTCTAGCTATCCTAATTTCATTCTTTATTTAAACTTGAAAAAAAAACATAAGATATTTCTAAGATCAGATGCTTCAGAATATCTAACAAAATATTTAAGAAAATAACACAATATAAAATAAAAGGCACACAAAGAATTGCATATAACAAATATAATCCGTTCCTTGTAAATATTAATGCAAGGTGGCGTGTGATGTTGTCTTTTTTTTCTCTTTTGACTCTTTGTTGATTCAGTTACATTACCTTGTTATGGCGTAATGACTCGCTAAAGATAGAAGATAATGTTTTGTTTTACTTTTTGTTAAACCATGAAATTGTCCGGGAGCACCCTATGGTATAGATTTTCTTATATATAAGAGCCTCTCAATGGGCAATGATGTCTACGCACGCTTCTATTCATGTAGACAGTGTTGGGCCTCCAAGAGCAGAGGTTTGTAGAACAGCAGCAAGTTTCCCTTAAGTGAATCACCCAAGGTTTATCGAACTCAGGGAGGTAGAGGACAAAGATATCCCTCTCAAGCAACCCTGCAATTACGATACAAGAAGTCTCTTGTGTCCCCAACACACCTAATACACTTGTCAGATGTATAGGTGCACTATTTCGGCGAAGAGATAATAAAATGCAAGTGATATGGATGGATATGAGTGGTAATAGCAATCTGAAATAAAGATGGCAGCGAGTAAACATGCAGTAGAACAGTAAATAAACGGTGATTCGATGCTTGGAAACAAGGCCTAGGGATCCTACTTTCACTACTGGACACTCTCAACATTGATCACATAATAAATAAATAACTTCTCCTCACTTGTGCTACATACACTCTCTTGTTGGATAACAAACACCATTCATTGTGTAGGGCTACAAGAGCTCCCTCAAGCCGGAGTAAACAAGCTCCACAACATTAGGAGTTCATATTTAAGTAACCTCTAGAGCATAATAGACCGTTGCAATTTAGACCGAGAGTACTAACATAGCATACACACTGTCACCTTTAAGCTATGAAAGGGGGAATAGATCACATCAATACTATCATAGTAATAGTTAACTTCATAATCTACAAGAGATCACAATCATAACCTACGCCAAGTACTACATGATGCACACACTGTCACCTTTACATCATGAAGGAGGAATAGACTACTTTAATAACATCACTAGAGTAGCACATAGATTAATAGTGATACAAAGCTCATGATCACATAAAGATCACATGGGAGAGAGAGATGAACCACGTAGCTACCGGTAGAGCCCTTAGCCTCGGGGGAGAACTACTCCCTCCTCATCATAGGAGACAACAGCGGCGATGAAGATGGCGGTGGTGTCGATGAAGATGCCTTCCGGGGGCAATTCCCCGTCCCGGCGGCGTGCCGGAACAGAGACTTCTGTCCCCCGAATATTGGCTTCGCGATGGCGGCGGCTGCAGAACTTTTCTCGTATCGTGGCTTATCTCCTTAGGGTTTTCACGTCGGGGAGACTTTATAGGCGAAGGGGCAATGTCGTTGGAGTCCCAGGAGACCCACACCATAGGGGGCGCCCCCCTTGGCCGCGCCGCCATGTGGGGTGGGGCCCCCAGGGCTCCCCTCTGGTCCCTCTCTGGCTCTTTGGAAGCTTCCGTGAAATATAAGATCGTGTGCATTAATTTCGTCCAATTCCGAGAATATTTCCTGTGTAGGATTTCTGAAACCAAAAACAGCAGAAAACAGAAACTGGCGCTTCGGCATCTTGTTAATAGGTTAGTGCCGGAAAATGCATCAAAACGATATAAAGTATGAATAAAACATGTAGGTATTGTCATAAAACTAGCATGGAACATAAGAAATTATAGATACGTTGGAGACGTATCAGGCAACAAAACAACATGTACATACAAGCTAGGAATTACATGCTATGCACAAAGGTAAGAAGAAAAAGGCAGTAGTTGATCTAGAACGATGGGACCAGAACGAGAAAACACTAAAAAATTAATCTGGTCAAGCCACTAGGAAAACCTTATGTGAGGGTCAAGGTTGGAAAAAGCGCTAGGCGGTAGGCGGGCAGTGACCCTCTTCCTAGCGCCTAACCTGCTTAGGCGTAGCCTAGGCGTTATGGATCAGCGGGGGATTTCATGATTAAAAAATAATCAAATATGGCAAATATAAAAGCAATGTGAAGAAAAAAAAAGTGTTTATATCACTTGATGAAATCATTTGATTTTTCTAGAAAATGGCGTTTTGGATATTCATTGATATTCACTAAAACTCCCGGTAACAATATGTGAAAATAACACTAGTTAATACTTAGTAGTTACCAAGGACATGCAAGTTTTAGTGTTTCCTGACAAATTCTATAGATGCCGTAAAAAAATCTGAGATTGAGAAAATAAAATCATCTGTATTCTCGTCAGTTCACTCAAATCATAAGGTAGTACACCTCAAGTCCTCAACATATCTAACATAATTCCAAATGATCAAAGCAAGCTGCACACGGTGGTACTTACGAACGGAGTTGACATTAATTTGCTAGATCCAATATACTACTACATATCACACAAATCGTAAGATAGTCCACACAAACATATCTGCTCCTGATATAATACTACATGAGCAAAGAAAGCCTTCTAACATGATTAACTTCATCATCCCCAACACGAGAAATATCCACACCTTCCCTAAGCGCTTGCTCACGGTCACGGGCAGTCTTTTCCCTCCTCTTCCTAGATGCCCCCTCAAGAAATCTTCTGCACCTGTCTTTAGCTTCCCGCGAGCTTTTCTTGCATTTCACTACAGCACTACCAACATGAGCCACATGCTGGTTGAGTCGATATACACCTCCAGTGCTCACATGGTTACAGAACATACACTTTACTATATCCAACTTGGAAGGATCAACTAGACTCCCATACTCACATCCTACATCTTCCGACTTCCTCTTAAGGACATTCTCCTCTTGCTATGTTGCTGCTGCATTCATGTCAGACATCCTACAGATACAAACATCAAGCAATAGTTCAGTAATTGACATCGATAAACGATCCAGATCATTATGAAAGCAACAACACACGGAACAGAAAAAAATCATGCTTACTAGTCTCATTTCATCAGCTATCTAAGACAAAATTGAACAGAACAATGCTCTCTACCCAACACCAAGATGGAAATTTATAATCATGAACAATTACATCATATTCAGGTAATGCATTTAGCAAAAAAGACAGCTGAATTTAATTTAGAGTAGGTATACTTTTATCGCACAAGCAGTGTGGATATTTGTATTGTACGTTCTAAAAAAGATCATATACACATCATACTAAAAAAGATTATGGCCTAGTGTACGTTGGATAACAGCTAGCATTACTTTTTTATACAAGGAAAGCTTAATTAGTGAGAGGTTCGTTTGAGGCCATGTGTTCATCCGGAAGAGCAGAAATTCACATTTATACTACTGCCCTTGATCAGTGTGTCAAGTTAACTCATACTACTATGTCTGAAATTGACACTAATAAGTCTGCAATCCTGTAAAATAAATTAGTATGCATATTGTTTTAAAAATACTGAAAGAGGGATTCTGCTAAGCAATCGTTAGAACATGCTTCTTTCATATACTCTGTTGTAGATTTTTTTTTGATTAAGACTAGTGCTATTCCGGTGACACTAATAACTGAAGGTGACATTCTGAAATTACATAGAACATGGAAGGTAAGAATTTTATAGGTTAAAGGGGCATATTTTAGAGGTAAAGGCTCGAAGAGCCCAGATTTGAATTAACAAAGCCATTAAAGGGGCATTGATATTTCTCAAATGATTACTGGAAAAGAAAAGCATGGAGTATAAGGTACATGTGTACTTGTCTATAGGTTCTGGACCAATCTGTCCGGCTCTGCACATGCTAGCTTAATGTCTAAAACTACCTATAAAGATCAAATCATGACTAGAACTATCTTATCCATTTTGTTCTTCCAGTTCAATCAATTTCCCATTTCTCAAAGTGAACTGCTTATAGCAGAATCAGTGCAATGTTGAATAGGCAGCAAGCTGGATCGAGTACTACAGGCTATAATATAAATTATATTCAGATCAGTACAGTATACACAGTACCCAGACGGAGCCAGCAAGATAGTATAGATCGAAAAGGGATGGATGAGCATCTACCAACAATACAGATCAAAATCAATATTGCTGCAATCAGAATTCAATCTGTGACCCATACTCTACAGGCAGCACACATACGCATATCGGCATATAGAAGGGACAAGAAGCGACGGGAGGTAGTTCATCTCACCTCACACGGAGGGGTTGCAGGCGGAGACGACGAGGTGAAGGGGAGGAGACCGGACCTCCGATCGTGCACGCGCAGAGATGGCGTCGAGGAAAATGTCCTCCCCACACAGCGAGATAATATGAGGCAGAGCTCTTTGTTCTGGCTGCCGGAGGACGAACGACGGCGGTCCAGATCGAGCCGCCGTCCCTTGTATCTCTTGCCAGAAAACCTAGCCAAGTCCTGTATATATTGCAATTGTGCCGCAATCATCTCGCCGTCCTGCCGGTCTTCTCGCCACCTTCCTACCCGTGATTTCATCTCTCATGTAAACTGCTTCCGCACCGTCTGCACGCCGCCGAGATCCGCCTTACGCCGCCTCTGCACCGCTTTTCCCCGCCTCATCGCGCCTAGGCGCACGCAGTACTCTGCCTAGGCGATGGTTCCGCTTAGAGTTGCGATTAGGCCCAAAGCCAGGCAATGAGCCGTCGCCGAGCGCTTCAGCGCGCCTACTCATCCGCCTAATTACGCCTTTTCCAACCTTGGTGAGGGTTTAACCCTAAAGGCGACAAGATTGAAATGTTGTTCTGCTCTCTTCAAAGATTTCAGCATTTTTTATCTTCCATTTAGCAGTACACTAGTATATTTTTTCGCAATATATGTTGCAACTTGTAACGCAAAACACATATGGCAAACTTCATCCGTTGATAAGTGAATGAGGTGTACCGATGGTAATTTCATGTGCCTGGAAGTGCAATTTTCTTGTACTTTCCAACAAAATTTTAGGCTCAGATTAATATAATTAGAATTTATACTAAACTTCTATACTTCATAAAAAATTTGTGTGCTACAATGTTAACCAATATAATTTTAATTAATTAATTTGGTATAGTTAACAACAACAATGATGTTAAATGGTAGATGTAGTGTTATAGTTATACAATTGTAGTGCATATATTCAAATAAACGTCTGTCTATCGTGTTAAATTCTAATTTTATTTTATAACTAAAGTTGCTTACCATATTATTTTTTATGACTGCATGAACTGTATAATGTATGTCAGTATATGTACTTATGGTATAGATCCCTGAAGTGTATGAGCTTACAAATATCTTAGCAACGATTTCTAGCACATGACGAGGAGGGCAGAGGGCCTCCAGTTCGAAGTTCCCTCGGCCGTACGTCGGCGCGGACGACCGCCGGCGGTGGCGCTCCTCCGCCTTGATCAATCTCCCTCTCTACGAGTCTCTGCTCTACCATGAGCAAGATGGGCCCATCTAGGACAGTTCGTACTCCCGCTCTGGGCCTGACGACATTGGTCGAATGGATTGGCCCATGCACGATGGCCGATCGTTCAAATCTTTTCAGTTTTGTATAGAGTAAAGTCTTAAATAAACCTTGAATTTATAGAGTGTGTATGAATTAAACCCTGAACTTCTAATCCCGGTAATCAGCACCCTAAACTTGGTATTCCCGGTCTATGATGCCATTTTGGTTGTTACCAAACAGGAGGATTGCTCCGTCTCTTAACTCTCTCACTGACACCCATGCCCCACATATCAGATTTGTCGTCTTCATCTATTTCCTCTGCAGTTTTTTCTTGTACTGAATCTCTCTGTACGGAGTAGCAGCGGGGCTTCCCGAATCCCAGCAGAGCAGCATTTCTGGCCGCGCTCCCCGCCCCACACAATGCCAGCGACTACAGCGCCTCCCGGTGGCCACCGCCACCGTGGTGCGTGCATGTATGCTCGACGAAATGCTAGGCCGTGGCTTCAAAGATGGAGAGGAAGGGTAGATTCTCTGTCCAGATTTGTCGGCCAGCAATCCCAGCGTTGTTTACTGCCACGTCAACAAATCCCAAAGGTGAAACGAGAGTCCAGCAAGTAATGACCGGGAACGGGAGTTTGGGGTGCTGATTTCAGGGAATTGAAGTTCAGGGTTTGATCTCGACTGGCTCTATAAACTCAAGGTTTATTTCAGACTTTACTCTTTTGTATAAGTGTGCTGAAGAGCGAACAGGCGCGAACGCAGCTGCTTCTTCAGTTTCAGTTCTGAACAGACGCAACGTACGGTTTAAAATCCAATCCCTTGATAGCGGCCAAAAAAATATGATTAATGTGAGTAAATCAAACAACCATAATTATATTGTTCGATGTATTTGATAAACTTTGTGTATGTAATACCGTACGCTAAACTTATTTGGAGAGTTATTCAGTTCACTTTCAATATTATTTCTCCAACAAATGTTACAAATATGTTTGGAAATTGGTTAAACGGAGTTGATAAAGTGTCCAAGTTTAGAATTAGAATTGGGTTCTGCGCGCTCATGTGGGCTATATGGAACTGCCGTAATGATATTGTCTTTAACAAGAGTACAAACTCAAATTTTTTACAGGTAACCCGTATGGCCTCACAGTGGATCCACGAATGGTCTCTTTTAATGCTGAGACGCAACGCGAGCCTATGCACGCTGGATGTCACCGGCTGGATGCGGTGGCACGGGCTATGTACAACCAGGATGGCTGGCGTCCTGTTAAACGACTTTCAGTTGTATAAGAGAGTCTGTCTTATTTTTCATTGGCTAGTTTTTGTGTACACGTTGTGTGATTCGTGAATTGTAAAACTAAAAATTATGTTATCTGGGTAATAAAAGAGGGTTGCGTGCATCGATTGATGCAGAGGCCGGGATCAGCCCCATTTCGAAGAAAAATGTAATACCGTACGCCCTACCTGCTTACCTACTTGTCATTAATTTGAGTGCAAGGTAAGAAGCTAACTCAAACTACCATATTTATATATTTTTAAATAGGGACAAACAACGGCTGCTGCGTGCGGTGATTTACACAAAAATAACCCTTTGATGAAAGTATAGCACAAAATGACCCTCCGGCGAAAATATTTCACTCTACTAACCCTTTTGTGTGGCGCCTATGCGAGGGGCGCCACACTTCACTGTGTGGCGCCCATGCGATGGGTGCCACACATCTTGCGTGCGTGGCAGCAGCTGCCGACGTGGAAGCCATGTGTGGCGCCTATGCCAAAGGCGTCACACTACTCTTTATATATACAGTTTGTCTAGAGTTTGCAGAACATTATGTTAGCCTAGCTGGTTGAAGCCTTTGCACTTGAGTCCTAGGTCTTGAGTTCAAATCCCCACACAACTTGTTTTTATTTTTATTTTTAAAAATTGTGCTAGACATTGTAATATGTTCTAAAAATTCAATCCATGCTTATTAAATAAATAAATACATACATATTGTTTTTTAAAACATTTAATCATATTTTTTCCTCGAAAACGTCTCGTAACTTACATGGTCTACTTCAGAAATGCAAGATAGATCGCCAATGTGGACGTTCTTTGATATTCATGAAAGAACATAAAATCCTATTCAAACTTATAACTACGTAGATTAAGGGAAGTAACAAAAAAAAAGGAAACAGCTCTAACATCATTAATAAAGAACCGTAAACAAAAGTCCGATTCGCCCATACTACAATGACAATTGTCTACGAACTACGTGATACAATCTCAAATCTGGTTCTGAATATGTCACATGGTTCTAGCTACCTCACTCGTATCAGGTAATAAGCATGTCTGCAGTAGATCTATTGATATTACAACGGTATGCAGACTAGTAAGAGAAATAATAGCACCCACGGATGATCTGAAGACTACTTCTACCGACTTGTAACTGAATTCTCATTTCAGCTAACTGCACATTCTTGACAGAAAGGACAAATACCCTGACAGAGATTATTGGAATTGAAATGGCTGAGTTTGGCACAAGGCTATTTTTTGAGGTTACTACAATAGACTTTTATGAAATGAATCCTATTTCTTTTACATAGTCTGTACTTGCAAAAATCTCAGCGTATGGCAGGTCTATACCAAAAAGGCTTCAAGCATATTTTATCAACCAACTCTCCTCTTATTTTTGCGTGCCTTCCTTATTTCCACATTTTAAACCAATTAGCTATAGTTCATCCAGGATTGATTTTGTTGTACGTCCTATCTCAGTAGGGTACTTCGAACATGACAAAAACATGAAATTTAACTATTGAGTAGCACTAATCGATGTGCATTCCTCGGTGCTTGCTGTAAGAATCTTAATATAATCACCACATGTATCAAATATTGTTTCAAATATGTACAGTCATGTCTAATATTATTGATCTGATACTCTTCTCTTTTGCATATAGATTATCTATGTTCTATTCTTCTCTAGAAAGCGGGCATGTAAACAAGTAAGCCGATAAATTTTAGGTCATAAATTTAATCTGACTGAATATTTGCTGATGGAGTATGACACTCATTCGTTTTGCCTACTGTTTTAGATAATTTTAGATAAATTTTTTTTGTTTTGTGTAGAATAAGATTGCAAATGGATGTGTAAGTTCTAATACACACGTACACACATCCAGGGAATTTAAATGATCTAATCGGAGTGACGTATGGCTTAGAAGTATCTAAATAATTCCTCATTAACCTTTGGATTGAATTTTTAAAAAACAATATGATAAAATGTTTTAAAATATGATAATTCCTCATGTAAGTTACGAGACGTCTTCGAGGGAAAAAATATGATAAAATGTTTTAAAAAACAATATGTATGTATTTATTTATTTAATAAGCATGGATTGAATTTTTAGAACATATTACAATGTCTAGCACAATTTTTAAAAATTAAAACAAAAAAAGGTGGTGTGAGGATTTGAAGTATCGGAGTGACGTATGGCTTAGAAGTATCTAAATAATTCCTCATTAACCTTTGGAATGAATTTTTTTAAAACAATATGATAAAATGTTTTAAAATATGATAATTCCTCGTGTAAGTTACGAGACGTCTTCCAGGGAAAAAAATATGGTAAAATGTTTTAAAAAACAATATGTATGTATTTATTTATTTAATAAGCATGCATTGAATTTTTAGAACATATTACAATGTCTAGCACAATTTTTAAAAATTAAAACAAAAAAAGGTGGTGTGAGGATTTGAACTCAAGACCTAGGACTTAAGTGCAAAGGCTTCAACCAACTGAGCTAACATAATATTCTATCAAGTCTAGACAAACTTTATATATAAAGAGTAGTGTGACGCCTTTGGCATAGGCGCCACACATGAGTTCCACGTCGGCAGCTGCTGCCACGCACGCAAGATGTGTGGTGCCTATCGCATGGGCGCCACACAGTGAAGTGTGGCGCCCCTCGCATAGGTGCCACACAAAAGGATTAGTACAGTGAAATATTTTCGCCGGAGGGTCATTTTGTGCTATACTTTTATCAAAAGGTTATTTTTGAGTAAATCGCCGCTGCGTGCTGGTACCGTACATTTGCGAGGCTCCGTGATCACACACAAGCAAGAACATTGGGGCAACCGTGGACTGAAGGATAATGACCTCTCAACCGTACTTTGTAGCGCGCGTTTTAATTTTGCAAGTCGTTAGAGGTTGGATGGAGAGGCCAGGGAATCACTAACACAGGCGTTTTCCTCATGATAAAGACGCTGAGATAACTTGCTTCTGGCGACACCTTATTATCATCATACTAACTTCAGAGCGATTTATTAGGTTGAAGTTGACTAATTACAAAACTTATGACATCAATTTGATCAATCGACATCGATCGTACATAAATGGAAATGTACATGATCAGAAGCGGACCCAAAAAAATGTGGAAGCCCGAGCAAACAATGTTAAATAGTACCAAACAGTGTCAAATAGTGTTAAATACGTGACAAATACGTATAAAATACTCACTGCCAGCCGGCCGGAAGCCCGGGCGAGCGCCGGAATAGGGGCGCTGCGTCCGCCCCTGTACATGATAGTAGATGGTTCATTTTATTTTATTTTACAAGTTAATAAGTAAAATGGAAATGTACCAGATCTCTTCGAATGTGAGTTCCGTTGGAGTGCGAGTATCAGGGATAGAATTGGGCATCTTTTTTTTCTTTTTTTTTTTTGAGAATTTCTCTGCATTCATATCACGGAAAGATACAAAGTTGTTGACCCTTACAAGCACAGAGAAACACAAATACAAAGGACCAAAAACACCTAGAACACCCTAAGACCACCATAGCCCATGAAGATCTCCGGAGCCCTGTGTCATCATCCCGTAAACTTGAGAGAAGACCCCTGCAGAAAGAACTACAACCAAGCGCAAGCAGGTCATCATCTTCGACCACGGTGCAATTGCCACCACGCTGCTTCCTCCTTCCTTGACACCAGTGCCGAGAAGGCATGGACACCAATCCAACACGCCTGCAGCAGCCGTCGCCATCTTTGGCTTTGAGTACCGCGAAAAGTGTCCCTTCCGGAAGGAAGGGAACTCGAGTCAACCGACCGGTCCAGCACCGCGGCCGGGCCATCCGCCCGGGCAAACCAGGAACTCCCTCCAGCATCAGCGCCGAGGAGGAAGAAAAACAGCAGCAGCAAATCATACCGACAAGGAGGAAGGAGGGTCTTTCTCCCGACCATCTGGCCGATTTTGGCGTCGCCACGTCGGACCGCCTCCTCCCCTCGCCACCAAGGCCGGCCAGAAGAAGCTGCAAGACGTGACAGCCGCAAGCCACCAGAAGAACACAAACCCTAAAAAGGAAGACAATGGTGCCATCTCCTTCCTCTCCCTCGCCACCACGGCCGGCCGAAGAGAAGGCAACAACATCAGCACTCCTCCGACTCCAGAACAGACTCCGCAAACTCCACAGCATGGTCGAAATTCGACCGTGCCTGGGGAATCCACCCTCCCCCGATCCGCAGATCTGAGAGGAAACCAGGCCAGCAGCTCGCCGGCGCCGCCACAAGTGGCCTTGCCGAGATGGGGATCGAGCTCCAGCATCCTTATTCCGACGCGACGTCGCCTCCACCATCTCGACGCCGTCCCAGAGCACCACGCGAAGACTAGGCTGGGCGCTTCCCGGCGCAGCAGAGGAGGAGCCCCCGCCGCCACGCCACCGGGGCTTTGCCCGGCGGCGCCACCGGCGGCGGCGGCGGGAGGAGGGGGTGCGGTGGGTGTGGCGGCTAGGGTTGGGGTCGTGGGTTTCTTTCTCTCAGGGAACGCTGATATTAGCAACTTCTTTTTTATGATGCTCCGTTAATTGGGCATCTGAACACACAGACGAAGGTTCATGCTCATCATAGTCTAACTCTAATAAACTTATAATTAGTAATACTAGTACTACAGATGGATAAATGCTGTCTCAAATTTCTACAGCGCTATCAGTGTCAATTTCCCGAAAACAATAAATAAAATAAAGAAACCATTTTCAGGATCCTTGATTATGAGATGTGAGTAAGCTTAAGAAACATTATTCCGGCTAGGCATATTGACGGACCATGGGAAAGCCATAAGTGTGTGGAGTAAAACCCGTGCATGTGGTCCGAGCGTGATTTGCCCCAATTATTGGGCACAATCTCGGAAAGTGTCTTTGACACATGGGCATCAATGCTCTCCTTCATTTTAGATTTTTAAATTTTTTTAGATCTCAAGCTTCTAAGTTTTAAAAAATTATGACGTTAAACATGTAGGCAAATATATATGGGTGAGGTGTATGCAAAAAACTCCCGTTAAAAATATTTTGTATTTTCAATAATATAAAAAGATAAATTTCTGACAGTAAATGGTAGTGAAATAGTATTAGAATAGTGTATCCTTTTGTCTGAAATTTATTCTTTTTGTATTTCCCAAAATTTAAAGTATTTTTACCGGAACTTTTTATATACATTTCTCATGAATATACATATTTAACGCCATAATTGGTGTCCATGTACACCGAATCCCTGGTCGCACAATCTCTGTTCCTACTGTATGTTTTTTTTAGGACTATTGTATCTTCTTTCGTTCCCAAGGAAAAATGGCAGACTATATTATGTCGATGTTGATGAGATATTGGGAGGCATGGGCCAAAGATTTGGTTGGATCGATCATCATTGTGCTTGCGTGATCTGGCCTTGCAGCCCACTATACCCACGACTCACTGTTCTTCATTTCATTTTCTTTTGCATATTTTTTCCATTTCACTTGTTATTTTTCCTATTATACATACTCAAGTTTATCTAGACACAGTTATAGGTATATTCGTATCTTGAATTTTTTTAATTAAGTTAGAGAAAGTAGATTATTTTGTTCAGATCTTCAAGTGTAGCGAAAGTAGCAGAAGCACGGGTAAGAAAACCCACACATGTTAATTGATTCATAATGCAACAGTCACGAAGGAAGCTGAAGCATCATGGGCTAGCGAAGGAGTGAGTTGCATCACACACTGATCACGCGGGACGATATGCGGGCAGAATTTTCACAGCCCAATCCCAATTCTTTCACGTTTTCTCCTCCTGATTTTTTGCTAACCACTGCCTTAATTTCGTTTTTGCGGGACTTTGCATAATACCGCATTGCAACCCTAGATCACATCAGGTCTATTTGCGTCGGGTCATGGACGCGGAAATGATCTTCGGACCACGATAGATTGTTTGTTTGCGTCTAGGGGTGCTCCAGCGACCCGACGTATTTTTTTTTTGGTTATTTTTCAACGAGGAGATAGAGGTATACATAGTTTGCAAAAAAAAAACATATGAAATGTAATAGTACAATGAAGTCTAGTGGCGTCTAATTAATCTTTGCCAGTGAGGCCGATGACCTCCGTCATCTCTCATGGCATGTGCGGCACCAGTGGTAGTATGAACGGCTGGGCCGGACCTCGTCGTGCCTCTCTCGTCCCGCACGAGACACGAAAGGCACCGATAGGAGTTGAGGCATCCATCCATGGCACTAGCCGGTTCGCCTCAGAGAGCTAGCGCACAAGCTCAACGGGGACGTACCGGCGTCCGCGCCTTCTTGCCGCCGCGGGAGGAGCCGGCCTCGCCGTCTTGATTCTTCTTGCCAAAGGGCCAGCTTTTGCCCATGGTGTAGGTCGGCAAAAAAGAGGCGGCAACTAAACAATGGCAATAGCGTGAGAGAGGAAATGGCTGCCGCCAGTGCCCCTTTAAAAAGCTAGCGAGAGCCTAGTAGTATTGTTGGCGCACCTCGCATTCAATGCCCTAGCACAGTAGCCGCATTGTCGCAGACGCACGGATAGCAAGGCGTGTCATTAATGCGGCCCAAAAAGTTGCACAACGCTGCCCGGTCCAGTACTCACCCGGAGAAAAATGAAGCATATGTGGTCGTTGACGGGTGGGCCCAAATGCGAAGGATGCGGACGAGTGCGTTGAACCCGCCATGTTAAGGGAGATGCATTCGCGGCACATATTTAAGCTGCGTTTGCATACCTGCGTTGAACCTTTGGACTAGGGAAGCATACCCATTTTTCGACCGATGCTCTGCCAATCTCTCCTGGCCATGCATGATAGGATCCATTCATCTACTCGGAAAAAGTGATACCCATTTTTCGACCGATGCTCTATCAAGTCTAGACAAACTTTATATATAAAGAGTAGTGTGGTGCCTTTGGCATAGGCGCCACACATGAGTTCCACGTCGGCAGCTGCTGCCACGCACGCAAGATGTGTGGTGCCTATCGCATGGGCGCCACACAGTGAAGTGTGGCGCCCCTCGCATAGGTGCCACACAAAAGGATTAGTACAGTGAAATATTTTCGCCGGAGGGTCATTTTGTGCTATACTTTTATCAAAAGGTTATTTTTGAGTAAATCGCCGCTGCGTGCTGGTACCGTACATTTGCGAGGCTCCGTGATCACACACAAGCAAGAACATTGGGGCAACCGTGGACTGAAGGATAATGACCTCTCAACCGTACTTTGTAGCGCGCGTTTTAATTTTGCAAGTCGTTAGAGGTTGGATGGAGAGGCCAGGGAATCACTAACACAGGCGTTTTCCTCATGATAAAGACGCTGAGATAACTTGCTTCTGGCGACACCTTATTATCATCATATTAACTGTTGAAATAATGGGTCCACTTTTAGTGGCCCAAATTAGATTTCAGTTTTTCCTATAAATCTCAAAGCCCACATAGTGGCAGCCTTGTGAGTTTGAGCCCAAGTTGGTGGCAGCTCACTAGGGAGTGGCAACAGGTGGGAAGTTTAGCCCCACATGGAAAGTTGGAAGGAAGTTAGACCACCTTATAAGGTGGGTTGTTCCACCACTAGTAAGTGAGTAAGAATAGGAGTGTTACACGCGCGCTCCTCCTCCTCCTCCTCGCTCGTCTCGTCTCGACTCGACTCGACTCGTCACGACGCGCGCCGCGCTCGTGGTGAGTGGATTGAGCCTCGGGCCGAGACTTTCCTTATTTTTTGCAGCTCAGGAAAAACGAACAGAGTCCTAGACGGACGCGTCGCAGTTAGTCGGTTCGGGTCGCTCCCGGATCGTGGGCTATCTGTAACCGACTCGAAACGTTCGTGCGACGTGGGCGTGGCCCACGTTGCCTAGGGTTTCCCGAGCCTATATAATCTCCTGCCCGGCTACCGCAGAAACAGATCGAATACACGAGTTAGGGTTTCCACCTCTCTCTGCTTGCGCCGCCATCGTAGCCTACTCCATCCCGCGCGCCGACGTGCATCGGCGAACGGGAGAGCAGGTCTCCAGAACCGCTCGTCCTTGCGATCCTGTACGGGAGAGGGCGAATTAGGTTTTTGGGAAGCGCTCTGCGCGACTGCTCAAGCTCTTCATCACGGGTCGCCTTCCGTCCAAGTCGGGCGGTGCTGCCTACCGTCGTCTTCAACGCCGTCTACTTCGACCCGTCGTCCCCGTCGTCAACAACGTTGTCATCAACAACGTTACTGCTGCGACATCATCTGCTACACCTCCACCGCCACCTCCACCAGATCGGTACGTGCGACATATCTCGATCTGTTTAGCGATGGATGCTTTACCGTTTGCGCTGCTGCTACTCATGTTGATTAATGCATCTAGTATGTTTGAGTTTCACATGTTAGTAGTTGCTGCCATCATGTTTTATATTCTGGAATTAATCATGGAAATTGTGCCTAATTATCCAACAATCCAAAAACCTAATTGTAGGCAATTTCCTGAGTTAACAATGGCTGGTTTTGCTGATGCACTGAGGCCGGATAAGTTTACCGGTGTGCACTTTAAGAGGTGGCAGGCTAAGGCCACGCTCTGGCTTACTCATCTGAAAGTGTTCGAAGTTAGTGATGGTTTACCTGACGGAACTATATCTGACCAAGATCAGAACAAGTTCAAGGAAAACAATACTCTCTTCGTCGGATGCGT
Source organism: Lolium perenne (assembly GCF_019359855.2). Taxonomy (NCBI): domain Eukaryota; kingdom Viridiplantae; phylum Streptophyta; class Magnoliopsida; order Poales; family Poaceae; genus Lolium; species Lolium perenne. The sequence continues at coordinate 7,952,163 of NC_067248.2, read as the reverse complement.
TCTGAGTATTCTTGCTGATCGTCTGTGTGATGTGTACATGCACATAACAGATGGTAAAGAGCTCTGGGATGCACTGAATGCTAAATTTGGTGCAACCGATGCAGGCGATGTTGTACATCATGGAGAGCTTCCATGACATCAGGATGGTAAACAACCGTTCTGTAGTCGAACAAGCTCATGAGATACAGTGCATTGCGAAAGAGCTTGAACTCCTTAAGTGTGTCTTACCTGACAAGTTTGTGGCTGGATGCATCATCGCTAAGTTGCCCCCTTCATGGAGGAACTTTGCCACAACTCTCAAACACAAGAGACAGGAGATATCAGTTGAAAATCTGATAGCGTCTCTTGATGTTGAGGAGAAAGCTCGGGCTAAGGACAATACTGAGAAAGGAGAGGGTCAGTCTAGCGCCAACATGGTGCCGAAGAAACCCTACAGCAAGAACAAAGGGAATAACAAGCCCTCCTTCAATAAGCCTATGAAGACTACAACCTTCAAGAAGAAGAAGATGATAAACAAAGCAGATCTGAGCTGCTTTACCTGTGGAGAGGCTGGCCACTTTTCTAAGGACTGTCCAGAGAGGGCAGACCGCAAGAAAAAGGGGAGGCAAGTCAACACGGTGACCGCTAGCAATGCTGATGGGTACGGTAATCTCTTTACTGTTCTTTCAGTATTTCAATCTCCATGTTGGTGGATTGATACAGGTGCTAATGTTCATGTGTGTGCTGACATATCCATGTTCACTTCTTACCAGGTCGCCCGGGATTCTTCCGTCTTGATGGGGAATGGGTCACATGCTTCGTCGTGGTGTTGGCACGGTAGATCTGAAGTTCACTTCGGGAAGATCGTGCGGTGAGGAACGTGCGGCATGTCCCTACTATGAACAAGAATCTCGTTAGCGGCTCCCTTCTATGCAGAGATGGGTTTAAGGTTGTGTTAGAGTCGAATAAAGTAGTTGTTTCCAAGTTTGGACAATTTATTGGTAAAGGCTATGAGTGCGGAGGCTTGTTCCGCTTTTCGCTTTCTGATTTCAGTAATAAGTCTGTGAACCATATTTGTGGCAATGTTAGTGATGATACCAGTGTTTGGCATTCTCGTTTATGTCACATTAATTTTGGTTTAATATCTCGGCTATCCAGTTTAAGTTTAATTCCGAATTTCACCATTGCCAAAGGTTCTAAGTGCCATAGTTGTGTGCAATCAAAGCAACCTCGGAAGCCTCACAAGGCGGCCGAGGAGAGAAACCTGGCACCTCTAGAACTCATACATTCTGATCTATGCGAGATGAATGGTGTGTTGACAAAAGGTGGAAAGAGATATTTCATGACATTGATTGATGATGCGACTAGATTTTGCTATGTTTATTTGTTGCGAACTAAAGATGAAGCTTTAGACTACTTTAAAATTTATAAGGCCGAAGTTGAAAATCAACTAGAGAGAAAGATCAAGCGTCTTAGGTCGGATCGTGGTGGCGAATATTTTCCTAAAATCTTTGATGAATTCTGTGAGGAACATGGCATTATTCATGAGAGGACGCCTCCCTATTCACCCCAATCAAACGGGGTTGCCGAGAGGAAAAACCGCACGTTGACTGACTTGGTGAATTCCATGTTAGCCACTGCTGGTTTATCAAAGGCATGGTGGGGGGAGGCTTTGTTGACTTCATGTCATATCCTGAATAGAGTTCCTAACAAGAATAAAGATAAAACCGCTTACGAGGAGTGGGCTGGGAGAAAACCATCACTTTCGTATTTGCGCACATGGGGATGTTTGGCGAAAGTCAATATTCCAATTACTAAGAAGCGCAAACTTGGACCAAAGACAGTGGATTATATCTTTCTAGGATATGCTCCGCGGAGTGTAGGATATAGATTTTTAGTAGTTCAATCCGAGGTACCTGATATGCATGTTGATACTATTATGGAATCTCGTGATGCAACATTTTTTGAGAATATGTTTCCTATGAAAGATATGCATAGCATTGCTAGAATTTCTACTGAGATAATTCCTGAGTCCAGTACATCTTATGAGTATTTTGAACAATCACATGAGAATGTTACTGAGAAGGATGACAATGAAGCTCCTAAACGGAGCAAGAGACGAAGGATTGAAAAATCCTTTGGTGATGATTTCATTGTGTACCTTGTGGATGATACTCCCACGTCCATTGCAGAGGCATATGCATCTCCAGATGCAGATGACTGAAAAGAAGCTGTCCATAATGAGATGGACTCGATTCTTTCTAATGGAACTTGGGAGTTGTCAGAACGACCCCATGGATGCAAGCCTGTAGGCTGCAAATGGGTGTTCAAGAAGAAGCTAAGACCTGATGGTACTATTGAAAAGTACAAGGCGCGGCTTGTAGTGAAAGGCTACACACACAGAGAAGGCGAAGATTACTTCGACACCTATTCACCTGTCGCTAGACTTACCACCATTCGAGTACTACTATCCATGGCTGCCTCCTATGGTCTTATCGTTCATCAAATGGACGTAAAGACAGCTTTCCTTAATGGAGAGTTGGAAGAGGAAATCTATATGGATCAGCCTGATGGGTTTGTAGTAAAAGATGAAGAAAGAAAGGTGTGCAAGTTGCTGAAATCTTTATATGGCCTGAAGCAAGCACCTAAGCAATGGCATGAGAAGTTTGACAGAACTTTAACTTCTGTAGGATTTGTTGTCAATGAGGCTGACAAGTGCGTTTACTATCGTCATGGTGGGGGCGAAGGTGTTATACTATGTTTGTATGTGGATGATATTCTGATCTTTGGTACAAACATGAAAGTAATACACGAGGTCAAGTCTTTCTTGTCAAAGAGCTTTGATATGAAAGATCTGGGAGAAGCTGATGTGATTCTGAACATCAAGCTGATTAAGAACGAGAGTGGGATTACTCTAACGCAATCCCATTATGTTGAGAAGATCTTGAGCCGGTTCGGCTATATTGATAGCAAGCCTTCTTCAACACCTTATGATCCCAGTGTGACACTACGCAAGAACCGGAGGATTGCCATAGATCAATTGAGATATTCTCAGATCGTTGGCTCACTCATGTACTTAGCGAGCGCGACTAGACACGATATCTCTTTTGCTGTTAGCAAGTTGAGTAGGTTCATGTCAAACCCGGGTACTGATCATTGGCATGCACTTGATAGGGTCATGCGCTACCTATGTGGTACAATGAGTTATGGGATTCACTATTCAGGGCACCCAAATTGTGCTTGAAGGATATAGTGATTCGAATTGGATCTCAGATGTAGCTGATCTGTACGCCACAAGTGGGTATGTATTTACCTTTGGAGGTGGCGCAGTATCATGGAGATCTTGCAAGCAAACCATATTGACGAGGTCAACTATGGAAGCAGAACTTACTGCTTTAGACACAACCACTGTTGAATCAGAATGGTTGCGTGAGCTCTTGATGGACTTGCCTGTGGTTGAAAAACCTGTTCCGGCAATCCTTTTGAATTGTGACAATCAAACTGTAATTGTCAAAGTGAACAATTCTAAGGATAACGCGAAGTCATCAAGACACGTCAAGAGACGTTTGAAGTCTGTCAGGAAATTGCGAAACTCCGGAGTAATAACTGTTACATATATTCAAACAGACAAAAACCTGGCAGATTCCTTTACAAAGGGACTATCACGTAATGTGATAGAAAGTGCATCGAGGGAGATGGGTTTGAGACCCATTGATGTTACGCCATAGTGGTAACCCAACCTTTGTGATCGGAGATCCTGTGAATTAGGACCTGGAAAGAACAAACTAGTGGTTTAATTGAGGAGAGTATTATGTAACTCTCTCTATGTGAAGATGCACAACTCTCAGTTGCTGTAAGGCAGGTTGGCAACAATCCTTAATGTGTTTATGTTGGCTATTTTAGCAAAGATGCTGTCCTACAGAGCATTCTTGAAATAACACACCTATATGAGTCCGATTGTTAAACGTCGCAATCTATGAGATTTGGGTGATCTCTAGTAAACTCATGAAGAGACTATGAAGTATGACGCATATGCTTCACCCGCGGGGTAGGCTACTGGCAGCCATGTACTGGTCATGACTTTGAGTGAAACCCTGTTCACGCAAAACTTGCAATTCAAGGCTTAGTCCATTGTTCAAGTGTGAATGGATGTAGCTTAAGGTTCTAGGCGGAAGTTCAACTTAACGGTCTGCTTGAAACACTGGTATATAAACAAGCAGCGAGTATTGGTAAATCTCTAAATGGGGATTTGAGATCTGGTGGGGGATTGTTGAAATATTGGGCCCACTTTTAGTGGCCCAAATTAGATTTCAGTTTTTCCTATAAATCTCAAAGCCCACATAGTGGCAGCCTTGTGAGTTTGAGCCCAAGTTGGTGGCAGCTCACTAGGGAGTGGCAAGAGGTGGGAAGTTTAGTCCCACATGGAAAGTTGGAAGGAAGTTAGACCACCTTATAAGGTGGGTTGTTCCACCACTAGTAAGTGAGTAAGAATAGGAGTGTTACACGCGCTCTCCTCCTCCTCCTCGCTCGCTCGTCTCATCTCGACACGACACGTCACGACGCGCCGCGCCGCGCCGCGCCGCGCTCGTGGTGAGTGGATTGAGCCTCGAGCCGAGACTTTCCTTATTTTTTGCAGCTCAGGAAAAACGAACAGAGTCCTAGACGGACGCGTCGCAGTTAGTCGGTTCGGGTCGCTCCCGGATCGTGGGCTATCTGTAACCGACTCGAAACGTTCGTGCGACGTGGGCGTGGCCCACGTTGCCTAGGGTTTCCCGAGCGTATATAATCTCCTGCCCGGCTACCGCAGAAACAGATCGAATACACGAGTTAGGGTTTCCACCTCTCTCTGCTTGCGCCGCCATCGTAGCCTACTCCATCCCGCGCGCCGACGTGCATCGGCGAACGGGAGAGCAGGTCTCCAGAACCGCTCGTCCTTGCGATCCTGTACGGGAGAGGGCGAATTAGGTTTTTGGGAAGCGCTCTGCGCGACTGCTCAAGCTCTTCATCACGGGTCGCCTTCCGTCCAAGTCGGGCGGTGCTGCCTACCGTCGTCTTCAACGCCGTCTACTTCGACCCGTCGTTCCCGTCGTCAACAACGTTGTCATCAACAACGTTACTGCTGCGACATCATCTGCTACACCTCCACCGCCACCTCCACCAGATCGGTACGTGCGACATATCTCGATCTGTTTAGCGATGAATGCTTTACCGTTTGCGCTGCTGTTACTCATGTTGATTAATGCATCTAGTATGTTTGAGTTTCACATGTTAGTAGTTGCTGCCATCATGTTTTATATTCTGGAATTAATCATGGAAATTGTGCCTAATTATCCAACACTAACTTCAGAGCGATTTATTAGGTTGAAGTTGACTAATTACAAAACTTATGACATCAATTTGATCAATCGACATCGATCGTACATAAATGGAAATGTACATGATCAGAAGCGGACCCAAAAAAATTTGGAAGCCCGAGCAAACAATGTTAAATAGTACCAAACAGTGTCAAATAGTGTTAAATATGTGACAAATACGTATAAAATACTCACTGCCAGCCGGCCGGAAGCCCGGGCGAGCGCCGGAATAGGGGCGCTGCGTTCGCCCCTGTACATGATAGTAGATGGTTCATTTTATTTTATTTTACAAGTTAATAAGTAAAATGGAAATGTACCAGATCTCTTCGAATGTGAGTTCCGTTGGAGTGCGAGTATCAGGGATAGAATTGGGCATCTGAACACACAGACGAAGGTTCATGCTCATCATAGTCTAACTCTAATAAACTTATAATTAGTAATACTAGTACTACAGATGGATAAATGCTGTCTCAAATTTCTACAGCGCTATCAGTGTCAATTTCCCGAAAACAATAAATAAAATAAAGAAACCATTTTCAGGATCCTTGATTATGAGATGTGAGTAAGCTTAAGAAACATTATTCCGGCTAGGCATATTGACGGACCATGGGAAAGCCATAAGTGTGTGGAGTAAAATCCGTGCATGTGGTCCGAGCGTGATTTGCCCCAATTATTGGGCACAATCTCGGAAAGTGTCTTTGACACATGGGCATCAATGCTCTCCTTCATTTTAGATTTTTAAATTTTTTTAGATCTCAAGCTTCTAAGTTTTAAAAAATTATGACGTTAAACATGTAGGCAAATATATATGGGTGAGGTGTATGCAAAAATCTCCCGTTAAAAATATTTTGTATTTTCAATAATATAAAAAGATAAATTTCTGACAGTAAATGGTAGTGAAATAGTATTAGAATAGTGTATCCTTTTGTCTGAAATTTATTCTTTTTGTATTTCCCAAAATTTAAAGTATTTTTACCGGAACTTTTTATATACATTTCTCATGAATATACATATTTAACGCCATAATTGGTGTCCATGTACACCGAATCCCTGGTCGCACAATCTCTGTTCCTACTGTATGTTTTTTTTAGGACTATTGTATCTTCTTTCGTTCCCAAGGAAAAATGGAAGACTATATTATGGGAGCTCCTATTGTACGCTTTAAGCGGGGCAACAGGAAATCTCCGCCTGAAGGATTCGGTTTAGTGGGCCGGCCCAAATTCGTCCGCACCTCGACCGCGTCGTGTTGGAGTTTTTTTTTTTTTTTTTTTTGCATGGTAATACGATTCTCATTGATTGGAGTTGGACGTGCGCTCCAAAACCGATCGATGGCTCGTACAGTATGTACGTACGTACGTACGAGTATGTGAGTTGAAGGAAAGCACGTGAATGAATAGCTTTTCTAACTATTCCATGTCCCGTTCCTTTTTTTCTTTTGTACCGTTTCGCTCATAGAGTATGTGTACATTGCTACATCATTAAAATAGAATAGTTTGAACATTTTTCATGTACATTTTTTCTGTACCATTAATGAAGTAAAACTGCTAAAATTTTAAAAATTCAATTCTGAAAAGTTTGAACTTTAAAAAGTTCAGTTTAAAAAGGTTGAAATTTAAAAAGTTCAGATTAAAATATTCAAATTTAAAAAAGTTCAAATAGAAAATGTTCAAATCTAAAATTGTTCAAACTAAAAAAATGTTTAAGTTTCAAAATGTTCAAATCTAAAATATGTTCAAACTTAAAAAATGTTCAAACCTAGAAAATGTTCAAATTGAAATGTTCAAATTACAAAATATTCATATTTATAGAATGGTCAAAACTAAAAAATTGTTCGAATCTGAAAAAATTAAACTTGAAAAAAGTTCTAAATTGAAAAAGTTGTGACCGGAAAAAACCGGTAGAGAAACAAAGAAAAACCAACTTGAAAACAAAAGAAAGCTCATCGTGTCCGCAAATATGCTTTTCTAGAAACTTGTGAATACTTTTGTTTGATCTGTGAACATTTTTTTGACTCGCGAATAATATTTTTTGAACATGTGAACATTTTCTCGACCGTAATTTTTTTTAAAATCCATGAACATACTTTGTTACCTAAACGACTTCCTACTATGAACATTTATGTTATTCGAACATTTTTTCAAGGTGAACATTTATGTTATTTGAACAAATTTTATATATGAACATTTTTATTTGAACAATTTTTCAATTTATATAATTATATTATTTGAAGTTTTTCAGATTAAACTAATTTATTTAAACAAATAAAAAATCAAAGAAAAACGTAAAACGTAAAACTATTTCTCTCATGGGCATTTTTCAGTATGTGACCATGTATTTATTATAAAAAGGGACGAAATAATAAAAACGTGAAGAAAAGGAAAAAAAGAAAGAAAATGTCGAAACTAGGAAAACCAGGAAAACATGCCGGAAAAGAAGCAGAAAACAGTTGGGCGGAACCTCGTACAGAAAAAAGCGAAAAGAAAAAAAAACGAGCGAAGGATCTCAAGTCCCGTAAGAAAGATCTCCGAGCGTTGAGAACAAAAGGAAATGGGCCAGGCCCATAGAGCGACAGGGTATGCGGCGCGTGCGATCGCGCCCGCATTAAGCGGCGAATAGGAATTGCCCTATATTATGTCGATGTTGATGAGATATTGGGAGGCATGGGCCAAAGATTTGGTTGGATCGATCATCATTGTGCTTGCGTGATCTGGCCTTGCAGCCCACTATACCCACGACTCACTGTTCTTCATTTCATTTTCTTTTGCATATTTTTTCCATTTCACTTGTTATTTTTCCTATTATACATACTCAAGTTTATCTAGACACAGTTATAGGTATATTCGTATCTTGAATTTTTTTAATTAAGTTAGAGAAAGTAGATTATTTTGTTCAGATCTTCAAGTGTAGCGAAAGTAGCTGAAGCACGGGTAAGAAAACCCACACATGTTAATTGATTCATAATGCAACAGTCACGAAGGAAGCTGAAGCATCATGGGCTAGCGAAGGAGTGAGTTGCATCACACACTGATCACGCGGGACGATATGCGGGCAGAATTTTCACAGCCCAATCCCAATACTTTCACGTTTTCTCCTCCTGATTTTTTGCTAACCACTGCCTTAATTTCGTTTTTGCGGGACTTTGCATAATACCGCATTGCAACCCTAGATCACATCAGGTCTATTTGCGTCGGGTCATGGACGCGGAAATGATCTTCGGACCACGATAGATTGTTTGTTTGCGTCTAGGGGTGCTCCAGCGACCCGACGTATTTTTTTTTTGGTTATTTTTCAACGAGGAGATAGAGGTATACATAGTTTGCAAAAAAAAACATATGAAATGTAATAGTACAATGAAGTCTAGTGGCGTCTAATTAATCTTTGCCAGTGAGGCCGATGACCTCCGTTATCTCCCATGGCATGTGCGGCACCAGTGGTAGTATGAACGGCTGGGCCGGACCTCGTCGCGCCTCTCTCGTCCCGCACGAGACACGAAAGGCACCGATAGGAGTTGAGGCATCCATCCATGGCACTAGCCGGTTCGCCTCAGAGAGCTAGCGCACAAGCTCAACGGGGACGTACCGGCGTTGCCGCGCCTTCTTGCCGCCGCGGGAGGAGCCGGCCTCGCCGTCTTGATTCTTCTTGCCAAAGGGCCAGCTTTTGCCCATGGTGTAGGTCGGCAAAAAAGAGGCGGCAACTAAACAATGGCAATAGCGTGAGAGAGGAAATGGCTGCCGCCAGTGCCCCTTTAAAAAGCTAGCGAGAGCCTAGTAGTATTGTTGGCGCACCTCGCATTCAATGCCCTAGCACAGTAGCCGCATTGTCGCAGACGCACGGATAGCAAGGCGTGTCATTAATGCGGCCCAAAAAGTTGCACAACGCTGCCCGGTCCAGTACTCACCCGGAGAAAAATGAAGCATATGTGGTCGTTGACGGGTGGGCCCAAATGCGACGGATGCGGACGAGTGCGTTGAACCCGCCATGTTAAGGGAGATGCATTCGCGGCACATATTTAAGCTGCGTTTGCATACCTGCGTTGAACCTTTGGACTAGGGAAGCATACCCATTTTTCGACCGATGCTCTGCCAATCTCCCCTGCCATGCATGATAGGATCCATTCATCTGCTCGGAAAAAGTGATACGCATGTGTTTTATTTTTCTTCTCCATAAAAATAGGGTTTTATTTTTCTTCAATCTGATGTATGTGCATATATGTGAGCGTGTACGTCCGTATTGTGTTTCGTAAAAAAAATACTTCAACCGTTGTAAATAAGGTGCAACGCATTTGCTTATGAACGTACCTTTTGCCGCCGCGCGAGGATCATATGTTGCTACCTCCGCAAATGCTGAAGTGGTTTTCAAAGCCGTTGATCTGTTTATCCATATCATAGACTAGTAGACCGATTAACACATGAATCAATAGATCGGTTCATAAGCTCTTGCCTCGTTGTAATGAGATGTGCCTATATCAATCATACACAAAAATGATCAGATCGGACCGTCGCTGATACTAGCACATGAACCAATACATTGGCCAAAATAGCAGATTGTATCTGCAGCTGCCACAACATCAGATGCAGCTTACGGCTGCAAACCTTGCCGTGGCTACTGAGGCGCGACCAAGACAGGAAATTTCACAAGCTCCTTGTCCATCGCGGATCGACCTAGTCCCCATCTTAAAAATATCTAACTGCCGTGGATCTGCCGGTGTAGCTGAAGCAGTTGTGGAGTGTTGAGGTAGTTCTCCTTCATCTAGTACCGGAGGTTGCTGATCCAGATGGTGGCCATGTTCTCGTCCTGCCCACTGTGCGCGGATGGGGAGCCTAGCGCCACGGCCAGGGGTGCCGGCCGCGGCTGCAGCTGCGGGGCGTCGGCGCAACGGCGTGGAACGACACGAACGGTGGCAGTGCCGTTTTCATCTGGTGCGGCATCAGCATGGCCGCAAGTAGGGGGAGGGACTGTAAACTTTCACAGAGAGGGAGAGATTGGTTTAGGCCATGATGGTTGAATCCATCGGCACCTCGTCATATATATATTAGCCACAGCCGTGCTGGGCAAGATTACATGAGATAGATCCCAATCGGTTATAACAACTCATAGCTATCTATTGCTAACAGCTAACAGACTAACAAACTTATATACCGGTTATGCCAAGCCATATCCTAGCTAACACATACGTTAACATCCCCCCTCGATCGAAACGTAGGGAGTACATTGAGATCGCTGCGAAAGTGCTCAAACTCACTGATGGCTTGGTAAGAACATCTGCTAGCTGATCATGAGTTGATATATGACGAACCTCAAGTGCCTTCTTAGCCACCTGCTCGCGCACAAAATGATAATCGATTTCAATGTGCTTAGTGCGAGCATGAAACACCGGATTAACTGAGAGGTAAGTAGCGCCAATGTTATCACACCACAAAGAAGGTGGTCGATGCAAAAAGAGACCAAGCTCTCGAAGCAACGCCTGAATCCACATAAGTTCTGCAGTGGCATTGGCAACCGACTTATACTCTGCCTCGGTGCTAGACCGTGAAACAGTAGGCTGTTTCTGAGAGTTCCAAGAAACCAAATTACCTCCAAAGAATACTGCATGACCTCCAGTAGACCGCCTATCATCAGGACAACCCGCCCAATCAGCGTCAGAGAAAGCGCTGAGAAGCAAGTACGAAGACTGCCGTAATATCAATCCATGAGTTACTGTACCCTGAAGATACCGAAGGATCCGTTTGACAGCTGTCCAATGCGAATCAGTGGGCGAGTGCAAAAACTGACAAACCTTGTTAACACTGTAAGAAATATCTGGTCGTGTCAAGGTGACATACTGCAATGCTCCAACTATACTGCGGTATTGTGTTGCATCAGTGGAGGAAAGTAGAGTACCGGAGGTCTTAGAGAGCCTGTCAGTAACCGCCATAGGAGTGGTGCAAGGCTTGGCCATCGTCATATTAGCTTTCTTCAGCAAATCAAGAATATACTTGCGCTGACAAAGAGCAATACCATCAGCAACAGAACTGACCTCAATGCCAAGAAATAATGGAGCACTCCAAGGTCCTTGATCGCAAAGTCTCGACGAAGCTGAGCAAGAAGACGATCAACAACTGCAGAAGATGAGATAATACCAATTATGTCATCAACATATATGAGGAAATACATGCTCAGGCCCCCTTTCCGAAATATAAACAGAGACACATCAGCAGCTGAGGCACGGAAACCAAGAGCAAGCAACCGACCGCTGAGGCGAGAAAACCATGCGCGGGGGGCCTGTTTGAGACCATAAAGTGACTTCTGCAGTTTGCAAAGATAGCGAGAATAGCGCGAATCAACATAACCAGGAGGCTGAGACATGTAAACGTCTTCAGAAAGCACACCATGCAAGAATGCATTTTGAACATCAACTGTCGCATGCACCAACGATTAGACACGGCCAATGTGAGGAGAATCCGAATGGTGGTATGCTTGATCACAGGGCTAAACGTATCATCGTAATCAATACCTTCACGTTGTTTGAAGCCCTTGGCGACCAGACGGGCCTTGTAGCGATCAACAGAGCCATCGGCATTGTGTTTCAGTTTGTATACCCATCTGTTGTCAATGACATTCAGACCAGAGCGAAGCGGAACAAGGGCGCCAGGTGCCATTCCGGTGCAGAGCTGCCATCTCTGCATCCATTGCATCTCACCAGGGAGCAAACCGAGCAGCTTCAACATAATTAACAGGCTCAGCAGGAACAGCTTGACAGGTGTAGGAAACAGTACCGTCAGTACGGACCAATTTCTTCTGAATTCCAGAGCGAGACCTGGTGTGCGGCCGAGGCAGAACAGCCTCAGCGGATGCTGCAGCATCGGTCGAGCGAGCAACGTGCGACGGAGAGCCAGCAGGCGACGAAGATGGGCCATCAGGCGACGAAGATGGGCCGCCAGGCGACGAGGCCGGCCCAGAAGAACCAGAACGAGCCGCAGGAGAGCTTTCTCGTGATGCATGCCCGGGGCTGGCGACGGCGGAAGCGTCCTCGATCTCCGCGTCTGTTGTATGCTCCATGCAACGTGAGGACGACGACGTGGAATCCGTGCGTGTTCCTGCAGAGGGATCAAAGGAAATGGCGTGCTCATCGGCCACAAGATCATTAGATCCATTAGTACTTCCACTATGGGCAGGTATGGGTGGATTGTGGGGCTCAGTGGGTGCAAGAAGGTGGACATATGATGGTGGAACATACTCAGATGTGTCAAGAGAAACATGGTATTTGCGTGCAAAGGGAAAAACGGATTCATCAAATACGACGTCACGTGAGATGTAGGTGCGTCCAGTAGAGACGTCGAGGAACTTATAGCCTTTATGATGTGAACTATAACCAACAAAGACACACTCTTTGGAGCGAAAAGCAAGCTTTATGTTGTTCATGGGTCGGAGATGGGGCCAACAAGCGCAACCAAAGAACTTAAGCATCGTGTAATCTGGTTTAGATTGAAAAAGGCGTTCCATGGGAGAGGCATTGTCAATAACATGTGTAGGAAGACGATTAATGAGGAAAGTAGCGGTTAAAAAGGCCTCATCCCAAAACCGAACAGGCATACACGAATGGGCAAGAAGTGAAAGTCATGTTTCAACGATATGTCTATGTTTATGCTCGGCAGCACCGTTCTGTTGGTGGGTATATGGATAGGACACATGATGTGAAATGCCACTAGTTTGGAGATATTGATGGAGGCGTTGGTATTCGCCACCCCAATCCGACTGAACACAAAGAATTTTAAGATTGAGTAGGCGCTCAACATGTGCTTGGAAGCGAATAAAGACTTGCTCAACTTCAGATTTAGCACGCAAAAGGTAAATCCATGTAAACTTGCTAAAGGCATCAATGAATGAAACATAATATTTAAAACCACCAACTGATTGAGTTGCTGGCCCCCACACATCGGAGTACACAAGTTCTAAAGGAAATTTGGCAACAAAACTAGATGGACCATAAGGAAGTTGGTGACTCTTTGCCTGTTGGCATGCATCACAAACCGACGCATCATGCGACCCACAAACGGGAAGCTTATTCAAACTAAGGATGGATTGAACCACTTGGGAAGACGGATGACCTAAGCGATGATGCCATTGCTTTTTATTGACTGACGCAAGCATGGCGGCCTTGACATGATGAAGGAGTGTGGGCGGTGGAAGGGGGTAGAGTCCGGCTCTACATGGTCCGCGAAGCAGGCTTCTCCTCGTTGCTAGATCCTTAACAACAAAAAAATAGGGATGAAACTCAACGAATACATCATTATCTTTGGTCAAGCATGAATAGAGATAGGTTTTTGGTGATGTGTGGTACGTGAAGAACATTACGAAGTGCAAGATTTTTGGAAGTGGAAGTATTAATAGAACTATGACCAATGTGTTCAATGCGCAAACCTGCTCTGTTGCCCACTTGGACGTTGTCGTTGCCGTGGTAGAGTTCGCGGAAGGAGAGGCGGTCGAGGTCGCTCGTGATGTGGTTGGTGGCTCCAGTGTCCGAATACCAGTTCGGATCCACCTGGTACCCAGCTTGGTACCCACCAGCATTGGTGCCGGCGATGTTGGCCGACGGCTGCTCCTCCTCGCCATGGAAGGAACAGTCAAAGCGCTTGTGGCACTTCACCACAACATGACCGATCTTGCCACGGAGCTGGTAGATCGGGTGCTGCCCGCCATTGGAGCCTCCACCGCCATTGCCGCGGCGGCCACCATTGCGGCCACCTTGATAGCCACCGCCTCCTTGGTAGCCAGGGCGCCATCCGCCGCAGTTGCGGCCACCTTGGCCGCCTTGAATGTATCCGCCCTGATTGCCATCGCCTTGGCCTGCATTGCCGCCACCCTGCTGACGACCAGAACCAACGAAGTTAGCTGAAGAGTTTGATCCGATCTGGAGATCGGTGGTGGTGTAGGTCTCCTGGCGATGCTCGAAGCAGAGGAGGTAGGAGTACACATCGTTGAGTGTGAGGTCAACCTTGACGTTGAGGGCAGCGACGAGGGACTCGTATTCGGCGCCGAGGCCGGAGAGGATGTAGGCGATGACTTCGTCGGCATGGAGAGGCTAGCCGATGGCAGCCAGAGTGTCGGCGAGCGTCTTCTTCAGCTTGAAGTAGTTGGTGCTGGACGTGCCGGCCCTCTTTGGCATCGCCAGCTGCGCCCTGATCTAGATGAGGCGCGCGCGGGAGCGGGATGCAAACATGTGCTCCAGCTGCTCCCATGCCTGGGCAGCGGAGGTGGCGACCATGACATGTGGGAGGATGTCCTCCGAAACGGTGGCGAGGATGCCACCCAGGATCGCCTGGTCCTTGGTGTACCAGGTGGTGTAGTCGGCGTTGGCCACCTGGGAGGCGGCACGACCCTCGGCAGATTGGATCGTAACCGTGGCTGGCGGCGCCTTCTCGCGCCCGTTGACGATGCCGAGGAGCTGGTGCTGGCGAAGATAGGCTAGGAACTGAGCCTTCCACATCAGGTGGTTTTCATGGGTGAGCCGCACGGTGACTATAGAGGAGATGGAGGGCATGGCGAGGGTGGACGAGGATGACGACATTTGTCAGAGTAGCTCTGATACCATGTAAACTTTCAGAGAGAGAGGGAGAGATTGGTTTAGGGCCACGATGGTTGAATCCATCGGCACCTCGTCATATATATATTGGCCACAGCCGTGCTGGGCAAGATTACATGGGATGGATCTCAATCGGTTACAACAACTCATAGCTATCTACAGCTAATAGCTAACAGACTAACAAACTTATGCACCAGTTATGCCAAGTCATATTCTAGCTAACACATACGTTAACAGGGATGAACCGTGGGAACAAAACGGTTCGTTCGATTCCAAACGAATACGGAGGTCTCGGGCTCCATATTCGCTAGCATAGGTGGACACAGGCGGCACGGTGGGCTTGGAATTGAGGATTGTTTCTACGCCTAAATTCTATGACTAACCAAACATCAGAATTGTGTATCCCAAATAACCAATTCCAGGCCCAATTCAGTGCATCCTGATACGTCTCCGACGTATCGATAATTTCTTATGTTCCATGCCACATTATTGATGTTATCTACATGTTTTATGCACACTTTATGTCATATTCGTGCATTTTCTAGAACTAACCTATTAACAAGATGCCGAAGTGCCAGTTCCTGTTTTCTGCTGTTTTTGGTTTCAGAAATCCTAGTAACGAAATATTCTCGGAATCGGACGAAATCAACGCCCAAGTTCCTATTTTCACCGGAAGCATCCAGAACACCCGGGAAGGACCAGAGGGGGGGCACTGGGCCCCCAGACCATAGGCCGGCGCGGCCCAGGCCCTGGCCGCGCCGCCCTATGGTGTCGTCGCCCCTTCGACCCTCCTGCGCTGCCTCTTCGCCTATATAAAGCCCCTGGATCGAAAACCCTGATACGCTTGACGAAAACCACAGAAACCTTCCAGAGCCGCCGCCATCGCGAGGCCAAGATCTGGGGGACAGGAGTCTCTGTTCCGGCACGCTGCCGGAGCGGGGAAGTGCCCCCGGAAGGCTTCTCCATCGACACCGCTGCCATCTCCACCGCCATCTTCATCACCGCTGCTGCTCCCATGAGGAGGGAGTAGTTCTCCATCGAGGCTCGGGGCTGTACCGGTAGCTATGTGGTTAATCTCTCTCCTATGTACCTCAATACAATGATCTCATGAGCTGCTTTACATGATTGAGATTCATATGAGTTTTGTATCACTACTATCTATGTGCTACTCTAGCAAAGTTATTAAAGTAGTTCTATTCCTCCTGCACGTGTGTAAAGGTGACAGTGTGTGCACCGTGTTAGTACTTGGTTTATGCTATGATCATGATCTCTTGTAGATTGCGAAGTTAACTATTGCTATGATAATATTGATGTGATCTATCCCTCCTACATATGCATGAAGGTGATAGTGTGCATGCTATGTTAGTACTTGGTTTAGTCTTTTGATCTATCTTACACTATAAGGTTACTTAAATATGAACAAATTGTGGAGCTTGTTAACTCCGGCATTGAGGGTTCGTGTAATCCTACGCGATGCGTTCATCATCCAACAAGAGTGTAGAGTATGCATTTATCTATTCTGTTATGTGATCAATGTTGAGAGTGTCCACTAGTGAAAGTCTAATCCCTAGGCCTTGTTCCTAAATACTGCTGCGTTACTACTGCTTGTTTACTGTTTCACTGTGTTACTACTGCTGCAATACTACCACCATCAACTACACGCCAGCAAGCTATTTTCTGGCACCGTTGCTACTGCTCATACTTATTCATACCACCTGTATTTCACTATCTCTTCGCCGAACTAGTGCACCTATTTGGTGTGTTGGGGACACAAGAGACTTCTTGCTTTGTGGTTGCAGGGTTGCATGAGAGGGATATCTTTGACCTCTTCCTCCCTGAGTTCGATAAACCTTGGGTGATCCACTTAAGGGAAAACTTGCTGCTGTTCTACAAACCTCTGCTCTTGGAGGCCCAACACTGTCTACAGGAAAGGAGGGGGAACGTAGACATCAAGCTATTTTCTGGCGCCGTTGCCGGGGAGGAAAGGTAAAAGGTACTCACATTCCGGATCTCGGCTACTAAGCTATTCTCCGGCGCCGTAAGTACTCGAAGCTATTTCCTTTAGATCCTGCAATTGCATCTTTTTGTTTCTTGTTTACACTAGTTTGGCATAATGGACAAGAATGATCTTCTTATTCTATTTCCTGATTTAAAACATGGATTGTTTGATGCGAAAATTAAAAAACCTATGGAATCTTATTTGCATGCTGGTAGTAATATTAGTATGAATGCTTTGAACACCATTGTTGATAATAATATAGAAAGTTCTAAGCTTGGGGAAGCTGGTTTTCATGATCTTTTTAGTCCCCAAAGAATTGAGGAGAAAATTTCTTTGATGATATTTTGTCTCCAATTTATGATGATTATAATGATAGTAGTCTTTTGTTGCCGCCTGTTATGGAGGATAAATTTGATTATGAATACAATATGCCTCCTATATTTGATGATGAGAATAATAATGATAGCTACTTTGTTGAATTTGCTCCCACTATTACTAATAAAATTGATTATGCTTATGTGGAGAGTAATAATTTTATGCATGAGACTCATGATAAGAATGCTTTATGTGATAGTTATATTGTTGAGTTTGCTCATGTTGCTACTGAAAGTTATTATGAGAGAGGAAAATATGGTTGTAGAAATTTTCATGTTACTAAAACACCTCTCTATGTGCTGAAATTTTTGAAGCTAAACTTGTTTTATCTTCCTATGCTTGTTACTTTGCTCTTCATGAACTTGTTTATTTACAAGATTCCTATGCATAGGAAGCATGTTAGACTTAAATGTGTTTTGAATTTGCCTCTTGATGCTCTCTTTTGCTTCAAATACTATTTCTTGCGAGTGCATCATTAAAACTGCTGAGCCCATCTTAACGGCTATAAAGAAAGAACTTCTTGGGAGATAACCCATGTGTTATTTTACTACAGTACTTTGTTTTATACTTGTGTCTTGGAAGTTGTTTACTACTGTAGCAACCTCTCCTTATCTTAGTTTAGTGTTTTGTTGTGCCAAGTAAAGTCTTTGATAGAAAAGTAAGTACTAGATTTGGATTACTGCGCAGTTCCAGATTTCTTTGCTGTCACGAATCTGGGTCCACCTCCCTGTAGGTAGCTCAGAAAATTAAGCCAATTTACGTGCATGATCCTCAGATATGTGCGCAACTTTCATTCAATTTGAGCATTTTCATTTGAGCAAGTCTGGTGCCATTTTAAAATTCGTCAATACGAACTGTTCTGTTTTGACAGATTCTGCCTTTTATTTCGCATTGCCTCTTTTGCTATGTTGGATGAATTTCTTTGATCCACTAATGTCCAGTAGCATTATGCAATGTCCAGAAGTGTTAAGAATGATTATGTCACCTCTGAATATGTTAATTTTTATTGTGCACTAACCCTCTAATGAGTTGTTTCGAGTTTGGTGTGGAGGAAGTTTTCAAGGATCAAGAGAGGAGTATGATGCAACATGATCAAGGAGAGTGAAAGCTCTAAGTTTGGGGATGCCCCGGTGGTTCACCCCTGCATATATCAAGAAGACTCAAGCGTCTTGGGCATCCCCTTCTTCATCGACAACATTATCAGGTTCCTCCCCTGAAACTATATTTTTATTCCACCACATCTTATGTGCTTTGCTTGGAGCGTCGGTTTGTTTTTGTTTTTTGTTTTGTTTGAATAAAATGGATCCTAGCATTCACTTTATGGGAGAGAGACACGCTCCGCTGTAGCATATGGACAAGTATGTCCTTGGTTTCTACTCATAGTATTCATGGCGAAGTTTCTACTTCGTTAAATTGTTATATGGTTGGAATTGGAAAATGATACATGTAGTAATTGCTATAAATGTCTTGGGTAATGTGATACTTGGCAATTGTTGTGCTCATGATTAAGCTCTTGCATCATATGCTTTGCACCCATTAATGAAGAAATACATAGAGCATGCTAAAATTTGGTTTGCATATTTGGTTTCTCTAAGGTCTAGATAATTTCTAGTATTGAGTTTGAACAACAAGGAAGACGGTGTAGAGTCTTATAATGTTTTCAATATGTCTTTTATGTGAGTTTTGCTGCACCGGTTCATCCTTGTGTTTGTTTCAAATAAACCTTGCTAGCCTAAACCTTGTATCGAGAGGGAATACTTCTCATGCATCCAAAATACTTGAGCCAACCACTATGCCATTTGTGTCCACCATACCTACCTACTACATGGTATTTTCCGCCATTCCAAAGTAAATTTCTTGAGTGCTACCTTTAAAATTCCATCATTCACCTTTGCAATATATAGCTCATGGGACAAATAGCTTAAAAACTATTGTGGTATTGAATATGTAATTATGCACTTTATCTCTTATTAAGTTGCTTGTTGTGCGATAACCATGTTTCTCGGGGACGCCATCAACTATTCATTGTTGAATTTCATGTGAGTTGCTATGCATGTCCGTCTTGTCTGAAGTAAGAGAGATCTACCACCTTATGGTTAAGCATGCATATTGTTAGAGAAGAACATTGGGCCGCTAACTAAAGCCATGATCCATGGTGGAAGTTTCAGTTTTGAACATATATCCTCAATCTCATATGAGAAAATTATTAATTGTTGTTATATGCTTATGCATAAAAGAGGAGTCCATTATCAGTTGTCTATGTTGTCCCGGTATGGATGTCTAAGTTGAAGAATAATCAATAGCGAGAAATCCAATGCGAGCTTTCTCCTTAGACCTTTGTACAGGCGGCATAGAGGTACCCCTTTGTGACACTTGGTTAAAACAGTGCATTGTGATGATCCGGTAGTCCAAACTAATTAGGACAAGGTGCGGGCACTATTAGTACACTATGCATGAGGCTTGCAACTTATAAGATATAATTTACATGATGCATATGCTTTATTACTACCGTTGACAAAATTGTTTCATGTTTTCAAAATCAAAGCTCTAGCACAAATATAGCAATCGATGCTTTTCCTCTATGGAGGACCATTCTTTTACTTTCAATGTTGAGTCAGTTCACCTATTTCTCTCCACCTCAAGAAGCAAACACTTGTGTGAACTGTGCATTTATTCCTACATACTTGCTTATTGCACTTATTATACTACTCTATGTTGACAATATCCATGAGATATACATGTTACAAGTTGAAAGCAACCGCTGAAACTTAATCTTCTTTTGTGTTGCTTCAATGCTTTTACTTTGAATTATTGCTTTATGAGTTAACTCTTATGCAAGACTTAATTGATGCTTGTCTTGAAGTGCTATTCATGAAAAGTCTTTGCTTTATGATTCACTTATTTACTCATGTCATATACATTATTTTGATCGCTGCATTCACTACATATGCTTTACAAATAGTATGATCAAGATTATGATGGCATGTCACTCCAGAAATTATCTGTGTTATCGTTTTACCTGCTCGGGACGAGCAGAACTAAGCTTGGGGATGCTGATACGTCTCCGACGTATCGATAATTTCTTATGTTCCATGCCACATTATTGATGTTATCTACATGTTTTATGCACACTTTATGTCATATTCGTGCATTTTCTAGAACTAACCTATTAACAAGATGCCGAAGTGCCGGTTCTGTTTTCTGCTGTTTTTGGTTTCAGAAATCCTAGTAACGAAATATTCTCGGAATCGGACGAAATCAACGCCCAAGTTCCTATTTTCACCGGAAGCATCCAGAACACCCGGGAAGGACCAGAGGGGGGGCACTGGGCCCCCAGACCATAGGCCGGCGCGGCCCAGGCCCTGGCCGCGCCGCCCTATGGTGTCGTCGCCCCTTCGACCCTCCTGCGCCGCCTCTTCGCCTATATAAAGCCTCTGGATCGAAAACCCTGATACGCTTGACGAAAACCACAGAAACCTTCCAGAGCCGCCGCCATCGCGAGGCCAAGATCTGGGGGACAGGAGTCTCTGTTCCGGCACGCTGCCGGAGCGGGGAAGTGCCCCCGGAAGGTTTCTCCATCGACACCGCTGCCATCTCCACCGCCATCTTCATCACCGCTGCTGCTCCCATGAAGAGGGAGTAGTTCTCCATCGAGGCTCGGGGCTGTACCAGTAGCTATGTGGTTAATCTCTCTCCTATGTACCTCAATACAATGATCTCATGAGCTGCTTTACATGATTGAGATTCATATGAGTTTTGTATCACTACTATCTATGTGCTACTCTAGCAAAGTTATTAAAGTAGTTCTATTCCTCCTGCACGTGTATAAAGGTGACAGTGTGTGCACCGTGTTAGTACTTGGTTTATGCTATGATCATGATCTCTTGTTGATTGCGAAGTTAACTATTGCTATGATAATATTGATGTGATCTATCCCTCCTACATATGCATGAATGTGACAGTGTGCATGCTATGTTAGTACTTGGTTTAGTCTTTTGATCTATATATCTTACACTATAAGGTTACTTAAATATGAACAAATTGTGGAACTTGTTAACTCCGGCATTGAGGGTTCGTGTAATCCTACGCGATGCGTTCATCATCCAACAAGAGTGTATCTATTCTGTTATGTGATCAATGTTGAGAGTGTCCACTAGTGAAAGTCTAATCCCTAGGCATTCTTCCTAAATACTGCTGCGTTACTACTGCTTGTTTACTGTTTCACTGTGTTACTACTGCTGCAATACTACCACCATCAACTACACGCCAGCAAGCTATTTTCTGGCACCGTTGCTACTGCTCATACTTATTCATACCACCTGTATTTCACTATCTCTTCGCCGAACTAGTGCACCTATTTGGTGTGTTGGGGACACAAGAGACTTCTTGCTTTGTGGTTGCAGGGTTGCATGAGAGGGATATCTTTGACCTCTTCCTCCCTGAGTTCGATAAACCTTGGGTGATCCACTTAAGGGAAAACTTGCTGCTGTTCTACAAACCTCTGCTCTTGGAGGCCCAACACTGTCTACAGGAAAGGAGGGGGAACGTAGACATCACATCCTCAAACACATTGTAAGAAACTAATTCTTCCAATTTTAGGTGAAAATAAGATAAATTATAATTTGTACTGGATTTTTATACTTTATAAGAACATTTTTTCTTTGCTACAACGTTAACCAGTATAAGTTTTATTTATTTATTTGGTATAGTTAACTGCAGCAATGATGTTAAATGGTAGCTGTACTATTTGTATCATACAATTGTAGTGCATATATTCAAACATACGTATATTGTGTTAAATCTGAATTGTATTTTATAACAAAAGTTGCATCCAATATTATTTTTGATGATTGCATGAACCATCTAGTGTATGTTAGTATCTGTACTTATGGTATAGATCCCTGAAGTGTATGAGCTTTCAAATATCTTAAAAACGGTTTCTAGCACATGGCTAGGTAACCATATGTATCGAAACGTCTTGAGTATAAATTGGGCTATGGCCTATGAGCATAATTCAAAACCTTTTGCAGTCAAGTTTGTCTTACAAGCTACAATAAGTTTAAGAAGAAGTTGACAATGTGTACATGTTTTGAACTAGGTAGTAAATATCAAGTATGTGGACTCAAATCTTTTACATTCACCTCCCACATGGCCGTGCCATCCTCTTCGACGCATGCACAGTGGCATGTCGCCTTGCGTGTGGTCTCACGCAGCGTATTAACGATTCAAAGTTTGCATTCGTTTCAAGCATTTTGTTTTTCTACTATGAAGAACAAAGTGGAAGCACGGTGCGTCAAACTTTTTATTATCTTCAAATGCTAAATATCTGAGAGGAAACGAGCCTAGATCCTCTGTTCCAATCAGCATCTGCTTATTTTGGGCCCTAGACTGATCATAAAACGTCCCTCAGAGGCAATGGCCGTGTAGGCCCCTAATGTCGTCCTTGAGAGGTTGAATCCGAGTAGACCACGAGGTTGAGTCCATGACGGAAACAACCCGGCCTGGCGGTCCCGGCAAAATATATAGCCCCGCCCCTGGCTTTGCTATCGACACACACCTCGTCGCCCTCAATCCCCAGTTCCCGACCTCTCTCCGGTGCAGAGGCAGCGGCGGCACTGTCGGCGAGCTGAGAAGATGACCAAGCCTGACCGGACCCGCGACGATGCGCCGGAGACGGAGAGGGCGGCAAAGAAGAGGAGCGTCCAGCCAGACATTGTCGCTTCCTCACATGCCGAGCTGGTGGTCTCCTCCTATACACTCAGTTCCCCACTCCGCAAGCCATACATCCCCGACGAGCTAGCTGATACGAATGCCCATCCGGAGATACTCGCCGCATTCGAGCAAGCCAAAGCCCAATATGAAGCTAAGCTAGGTGCTCTGAATGATCTGTGTCATTTTGATTATACCGGCGACTGGGATCCTTCGTCCATGTTTCCCGGGCCGCAGCTTCTCCCCATCCGTGACTTGGCGAAAGCGGCGGTGCTTCGTGCCGCCAAATCTGTCGTCAGGCTCTCGTCCTCCCTCGGTATGTATATGTACGTATGTGACAACATCGTGCTTGCTATGTAAAATACTTGCCGCTGACTAAGTAATAAGTACTTGCAGATGGGAAACCATTTACCGGTTGCTGCGGTTTGTGGATCGACTGGAGCGAGAAGAGCAAAACCGGCGTCGTTCTGACGACCGCGCATATTATTCGCACGAAGCATCCCACGGTGAACCAATGGAAAGGCAGAGATGAGTTCAATGCTGAAGCTAGCGTGAGTTCTTCATAAACATTAGTTCAATCGTCTATTCATCTACTCCGTCTCAAATCAAACCATTTGCGATGTCCCAGTTACTAGGCTCAAATGGTGGCGGTATATATTAACATCTGCAGCTGCCATTTCAGGTTACAGTTCACTTGCGGGACGGCACCACTGCAGAGGGCCGACTCCTCTACCACCAGGAGCACTATGATCTTGCTTTTTTTGAGGTTAAGGCGGACCTAGAAGTCCAGTTGCCATCTTTTAACGAGACAGTGCATTGCGGCCAGGAGGTTATCCGACTTGGACGAGATGGAAGTATGGATCTAAGGATCACCAATGGTAGGGTGGAACTTTTGAACCCAAATAAGTATGAGAGACATCACTACATGTACTTTTACCACGAAGATCCGAACTATAAGGTGCGCAGCATAATTGGATTCTAACTCTATGTTTTACGTTCCTATGTTGCTACTTTGCTATCATGAGATTGTAATATTTGTCGCCACTGCTATGTTGTAGTGCAAAGACGATGGAGGATCCATCATTGGCTTAGATGGAAAGGTTGTGGGCTTGGTTAATGATCACCTTAAAGACTCTTTTGTACCTTCTTCTATCTTGGTTAAGTCCATTGACTTGTGGAGGAAGTTTGGGTACGTCTTTCCCCATCTTAAGCTCATTTCTTCCTTTTTTTGTCTGTTTGTTGTTGGAGTTGGAAAACACAATCGATCTGATTAAATAGTGTTCTCAGAAAAGATTCGTACGTTTCCACGTTTATAATTTCTTGTAGAAATATTGTTTGCTAACTTTCCAAAATTGGTGCTTTTATCTTGTAATGTCGCACGTGCACACACAAGTTCTGTTTATGACACATACGTTTCCACGTTTATTTTTTCTGGATAACTGGGCTCTACTGTCATTTTTATGCTTATTTCCCGTAACAAAGTCATTTTACATTTAAGCACATAAGTGCATGTTCATGATGCTAGGAAAAGTATTGCCTAGAGAAATGTTACCTAACTCCCATTAGACATCAGTTTGAAGTATTATTAGTACATCACTGAGAGCGGCCTTTCGTTGATACATGTGCAAGAAACTTCGTCTGCTAATAAAGATTCATAACCTAAAACGACAAAGAGATAAAACTCGCTTAGACTATTTATATGAGACAACCATATTTAACCAAAACTCGGTTAGGTGCACCTCCGTTAATTGCAACCCAAAAGCTATTAGTCAAAACACACTATCGGAAATTTGATGCTCTGTTGCAGCAGAAAGATGCCTCATCTTCATACTAACTTTTTTATCTTTATATTAGAACGAAATCCTTCTTTATATGTGTTGTATTAAATGATTTTATTTGGTGCAGGTGCATCCCTCGGCTCCACCTTGGAATGAAGTTTAGTTCCATCAAGCTTCTAGACACAACTCATATTGAGAAGATGGGGCGCAAGTATAACATTGAGGAAGGTCTTATTGTTGAAGAGGTATATAGTGTTTTTAACTTTTATTTGTTTATGCATTTGTGTTACTAGTTTTCCTAAAATAGTTTCTCAAATGCGAGTAATCATGGCCAATTGAACATTAGGTGTCAAAAGAATCACATGCTGAGAAACAAGGAATCCACATTGGTGATATTGTTGAATGCTTCAATGGACAATATATTTATACTACAATTGAGGTAGGTGCACTGTACATTTATTGAGTTTAAATTAAATGGAAAGAGAGTATACATTTATGTGACACGTTATTCTCTTTACTTTCGTAATTTCGTCAGCTGGAGAAAATGTTGATGGACAGGTGCAAGGACCATTTTGAGGAAGGAAATGCCTTGAATGCTAAAATAGATATTTCAGTAAGTTATGTTTATGTTCTAACTGAAAGCATTCGATTGAATTATTCCGACCATATCACTAAGAAATAATATTATTGACTCTATAGATTCAAGTATTTGACACAGTGAAACTTCTCCGAAGAACTGCAAATTTGACTACAAACATATCTGATTGTGGAGAAGTCGTTGTAAGAGGTAAACATTTCCATTTTAACGTAGTAGTTGATTGTGATTGTGCATCTTAAGCTATGATTATTCAAGTTAGTACCCCCGAGAATGAGCTTAGAAGCATATAACACTAGCACTATCATGTTGAATGCGTGTTGTTGCTTAGAATACTTCGAATAATATGCTGAATGTGGAGTTGGTTGGAATACTTAGAATATGGCCCATCTTTCATTGCTATATTTTTAGTTTAGAATCCATAGCTAGATATTTTATGCAACAACTCAATTAGTTCTTATTAAAAGTTGCGTAAACACAGCTTCGCTGCAAGGAATAGTAGTTGCATTTGCATTTTCTTTGCATTTCTTACTTTCTTATGCACATATTGATTTCTCTTCTATAAATTCAGTAGGTTTTGTGAAGGTTATATCCATCATGCAATAGACTTGTACATTTTATTAATGCATGGTTTTTCCTTGAGAAATTGAGAACCCAACATGAAATCTTAAATTAAACATTAGTTGACATGTACTTGATGTATTGTGCAAATATCGTGCATTAAAGAAACATATTTTCAGTTAAATTTTAAGAAAACATTCATCTTGACAGAGATTATTTCGTTTGTGTAGGCACTCGTCCTATCACTACTTGAAAAGGGATGTCTGTTTCGTTGCAATCTAAAGCAAAATGTGTCGGGCAAGTGACCTCTTGAGCCAGGGTTGAGAAGTGGCATCAGTGTGTTGGTGGTGGCATCACCAAGTACACTATAGCTAGTCTAGCATAAATATGCTATACTCTTCATACTTATATTATGGTGCCTTTTTGAAATGTAGTTAATGGACCATAAAAGTAGCTTAGAGAATGATCTGTTAGTCGCTATTTTGTTGAAAAGTCCATTAAGAGGCCAAGCTACGGGTAGCTTTGGGCATTGATGTGCAAAATGATTGGTGAAGACAATGTATATAGGTGGTGTGTTCCACATGTATGTTATCCTTTGGTTTTTTTCTAAAATCTAGCAGCGGAACATGATCATACTATAGACCATTCACGTGGGCACCGGTGACACGACCTATAATTGCATCTGCATAAGTTACTCCACATTCTTTCATATTTTGTGCATCCCTGTATTTTAATTTTTTATTGCTCACCTATGATTAAAGATATCATCCTTCTCTCTGTAACAACACAAAATTCTAAGATTTGCATAATTATATAGATTGATTGATAGCTAAGCTACATGGTCTCGAATTTTCAATCTCTATTACTTTAAAAAGCAAGCAAGGTTTTGTTTCCTGGCAACCTGCATTTTGCTCGTCTATGTCGGGCATTGCCTTTTTTTCATTTGGACACCTCAATAAGTGGCATATCAACCCGCCATACGCCACCCTCCCAATGTATCAATGTGCATCCGAGTAGGTCGTGTGTATATGAAGCCGCCCTGACACTCATGCATCGATGGGGCATCCCTGCTCTCTAGCGTCCATCCCCTGGACCACATCACTGGTCAGGCCACAGCTGCACGAGCCATCCTCTTGTGGCGCTTCCGGATCCCCACATATTGCACCCATCGCCCTCGATCTCCTACACGATTCCATCACCGCCTATTGTTTTGGTTTGAGTTTGAGATATTTATTTTCTTATCTACCTCATGTACAATTAGCATTTTAGTTGATGTCGTCTTGTTTCTTAGAGATTTTGTGATGGTCTTGTTAATAGTACAAATTTAGCAAAGATGCTAGTCCAATTTTATGATACATCATTTGGAATCATAATTATAATTTTAGTTTAGCTTCAAACTATTGATGTTTGTAAGTGCACAATATGTATGTAGATAGTTTCAAAGTAGTTTCAAAGTAAGAGTATCGAACCACACAAAGCCCTTAGTAATGGTATTTATGCCTCTTGTTATGATTTTACCAAAGTGTGTCTCCAAGTTATCATCGATCCCAAACAAGAGTATGTTGAAAGTGTTTATGGTGTTAGCGTTTGGGAGCAAACCAGTACTAAAAGAAAACGAGTAGGAAGTGCAGACAGAGAATAAGCAATGTAAAATAATGATGAAATTAACTGCAATAGGGCTAAGTGTTCTGGGGGGAGTTGAGGATTCACAACTAGCATTAATATAATACTACTATTAGAAAGTAATATGTCTTATTTTATATGCATGTTCACGGGCGGAGCACCACATAAAGGTGTGCTCAAATATCTCGGTCATCGCACCCTTCATAACCAGTAGCAAACCCAAGAGTATTTGGAGGCATGGGAAAACTACTCATTTGTAAGGCTTAAGATGCTAATTTTATTCAAATCACCATGATAATGCACTGATACAAGGAAGCATCCATTCAGCAATCCCGGGCAAGTGCGCAGGCTACAGGCTGCAGGGATGCTGAATCCGCCTATGTTCATAACCACAACTAGTATTTTTTTAGAACCCCTGCCACATTCGCCATTCATGCAAGTACCATGGCATCCATCTCTCACGAATATGGGATACCGGTGAAGACGATGATGACGGTTCACTTGTTCTATGTAATATCCCAGGTATTGGGGTTACAAAAAAATAGAGGAAACAGATGTGTGCATTGCATTCATGCATAGAAAATCTGGGGAATTTTCGCGTTTTAAAGTAAAACAGTCACAGAAACTGAAGTTTCACTTGACCTTGGTGGAATTGAAGTAGCTCATCAAGTCAAGCGCTATAAACCTCAATGTGACTTTGTTAAAACATTGTTTTGGGTAGAGATGATTTGATCTAAGGGGTTAGATCAAATGGAATTAAAATCAACACAACAACACTTGAATCAATGATCAATTGTTTGATCTCATAACAGATCATAATAAGGTAATCCTTGTCATAACATATGAACACCAATTCAATTGCAAACCAAGTAACAATAAAATGGAGAAACCATTCTTCACTTATCTTTTCCATGTCTTAAACTAATCCATGATCCTACCATGAACCTCATGGTATTCATTTTACTTCATTCTTGGAAACATGACAAGGAGATCAACTCTAGAAATATATATTCTTCTCTATTCCAAATAGTTAAGTATCAAACCTAGAGAGGTGAGAGTTCTATTATAATTATTAGAGAAGCAATAACAAACCTTGAGCTAAACCTTGGATATACATCCAAGTATTCAAATCATCATCTTCAAGAGGAACCCTAGAGTATTATTCAAGTCCTTCCCAAATGAGAGAGAGACCAATCATACTAGTTCTAGCTTTACCTATTTAAGAATCAATGTTAAACTTTGAACTAAAGTATTAGGTAAACCATTCCACCTTGAAGTGGTGAGATCACCAAATACCAAATGGAATAAGACTATATCCATGACTTAGTGAAATAAGGAGTGGAATAAACCAACTAAGATAGACAATTGAATCTTTGGCTCAGCAACCTAACTAAATATTAGGAGTACACCATAAACCCTAGAATAACCATTCTTAAATGAGAAAGCTCAACCCATGGTGTTATACTCAAGATAATTGAGACAACCATAACCATGCCCATTCAAGAAACTATTGTTATCACCAGAATTTGACCAAGTCAGAGGTGGGCCACGATCAAGATGGGCTTGAAGATTATATACGGAAGAAATACGTGGATCGGCCTTATATGCAAAGTTGGGCTAGATTGCCCATATATCTGTAATATAGTAGATCGTATCTTAGATAGAGTTTTACCCGTGCACGGTTAGGTGCACGCCTAAATTAGAAAGTCCCCTGGACTATAAATATGTATCTAGGGTTTATGGAATAAACAACAACCAACGTTCAACCAACCAATCAATCTCGGCGCATCGCCAACTCCTTCGTCTCGAGGGTTTCTACCGGTAAGCAACATGCTGCCTAGATCGCATCTTGCGATCTAGGCAGCACAAGCTTTATGTTGTTCATGCGTTGCTCGTACTGAAGCCTTTTTGATGGCGAGCAACGTAGTTATCATAGATGTGTTAGGGTTAGCATAGTTCTTCGTATAACATGCTATCGTAGTGCAACCCTTGCATATCTAGCCGCCCTTACACCTATCTTAGGTGTAGGGGCGGCACCCCGCTTGATCATTATTTAGTAGATCCGATCCGTTACGGTTGCTCCTTGTTCATCAAGGATTAGTTTAATATCTGCAATAGTTAGGCCTTACAAAGGGTTGGAGGATCCAGCGGCACGTAGGGTGTCGTTTGCTAGTCCTAGACAGGATGTTCCGGGGATCAACCTCGTGTTGGTTTTTAGGCCCTATCTAGGATCGGCTTACGATCACCGTGCGTGGCCGCGAGGCCCAATCGTGAGTAGGATGATCCGATTATGCGGTGAAAACCCTAAATCGTCGTAGATTGAATTAGCTTTATCTTGATCAAGCAGGACCACCATATATTCGTGCACCTCGTACGAATCATGGGTGGATCGGCTCCTTGAGCCGATTCACAGGATAACCTGAGAGCCGATCGAGGCTCGTATTTAATGTTTACGTGTATGCCATGCAGGAAACTAAGTGAGGCATCTCCATCACCTTCCTGACCAGGTATAGGTCAGGTGGCACGCCCTTGCATCAGCATCGGACGTGTGTACCAGAAGCTTTGCGGGCCGTCGCTCGGAGGGACCTCGGCCAGCCGTAGCCCTAGGTTGTTCCCGGCTCTACTGTGTTGCCCGTCGCTGCCCGCCGGTGGGTTTTGACCGCAACAACTATAAAAGAAAGTATATATTTACTTGATCAAGACAATACTTGATCTTAGAAGTGAGAAACCTAACTCAGGAGAGATACCTTAGGAAGCCAAACCTTGATCATTATAAATTGAGTGATGATCATAAAATCCAAGAACTTGAGGAATTGATATCAAGAACAAGTTGATCATGTCTAACCATGATCATGTTCTTGAGATATGTGAGGATAAGATAAACCTTAAAAGGATAAGTAGATATCATTCACCACATAAAATTATGGGGAGATCATTAGTAAGCAACCCTAGGCTTATATCCCAACCTTTACTTGTGAACCACTTGGTGATCATAAGTAGAATCCTACAATATCCATACTTCAGAAGTTAAACCACCTAAGAAAACCTTAGAGTTAAACTCTATGCTTTATATGGTGAGAAACCATATATCTATATGACCAAAGTTAACTATAAAAAGAACTATAACCAATGTAGTTACTTAAATGATAAATTAAGGTTAATAATAGAAGCCAATTAATAGAAGATAAAACCAATTCTCAATATCATAGTTACTAGAGGAGAACATTAAATGTTAAATAAACAACCACCTTATAATGGTTAGGGGAGATTAACCCTAGCACATGCAATATGGTGTCACCTCATCTCACAACTTAGAATTATAACTCAACCCTAGTTTGAGAATCACTTGGGTGATCACAAATAAAACCAAGTCCTAATTGAGATTCAAACCCATTGCAATTAGGTGAATATGATGAGAACCCTATAATTGATCACTAATTAAAGCTCATGCTTCATTTTGGAACTCAAGAATAACCTAGTGCTAAACCATTCGATTAGAACCATGGTGGAGATCAACCACTTAATTCAAACCAACCCATAATGAGAGTAATACCTACTCTAAGTAATTCAAGGTGTTATTAAATATAATCCTAGTGCCACCTTTGAGGTATGGTTATAATAAAACTTACAAGACCCTAACAAACAAGTGCTCACATAAAATGCAAGTGACCAATTCCCTAAATTCAAACCAAATTTTAATACAACCTTTGAAATACTTTGAGTTAAAAGTATCAACTATAATAATCCAAATATTTGATTCACAAGAAAAATGGAAATTATAATGAGAGCACAAAAACATGATTAATTAAAAGTTGCAAGAGAAAGTTCATACATAAAGATTAAATGATCATTCAAGAACAATTCAGTATGAAAATGATCTTCTTATTAGTCCTCAGTAATTTCCAATTGACAATTGCCTGCAAAATAAAAAGATGCAAATTTGAATTAAAAACAGAATTCAAAAATAGAAATACAAAACAGGAAATGAATAAAAGAGAAAAAGAAGAAAAACCCCACCTGGACTTACCTGGCCGTGTAGCCCACCAGCAGCCCATGGTGCAGCCCAGCACCACACTCCACCACCAGCCCAACACAACCCAGCAGCAGCCCGAAATACCCCTTCGTCCCAAATATCACGAGGATGAGCTCGTCCTCATCTCTTCCTGGCGCATGGAGGCCACCTCGACGTCGTGGCCGGCTTCTCTTCTCGCTGGCGATCCCTCCTTCCTCGACGGCGTGACGAGGCTCGTTTCAGCGCCTATAAAAACCCCAGCATGAACCCTAGTCTCCGCTTTCTTTCCTCTCTGCTCAATTTTCTCCCCACACCGAACCTTGGCCGCACCGGTGACCTCAAGCGCCGCCGGTGGAGACCACCCCTAGCCTCGCCGTAGCTACTATCGGAACCGCCATGGTCGACTTGTTCATCCTGCAGGAGGAATCGGGCCGTCGTGACCGAAATCGGCGCCGACGACCCCAACTCCCCGTCGGCCGGAGCTGGCAATTCCGGCGATGCCGACCTCCCCTTGCGCCACCGTCAAGCCCTTCATGACCACGGTGAGCTGCAGATGCTCAAGCAACCCGTAGTTTCCTCTGTTTCTCTTTGCATCGCCACCACGACGCGCGTCTGCGTGAGCCGCCGCTCGGCATCACCGGCGGTGAGGTTCCGGTGACCAATAAATGGGGGCGCTGCCACCCTTAGGTTTGCTTTGGCACCGCGCATCCAACCAATGCCTCAGCACAGACGCGGGAGCGCCGAATCGCCGGCAATCGACGCCCTCTGCCGTCGGCCACCGTGAGCCAGGCCACGTCCACGATTTGGACCTGGTCCACGCTCGCGTGGCAGTCCACGTGGACCACTGGCCCACTGGCCAGTCTCTGCGTGTAGGTTAGCCCGAGTGTGTCTAGCATTTCCATTTTCATTTAAATTCAATTTCATTAATTACTGCAGCTTTGCAAATTTGTATAAAATTCATATTAAGTCAGAAAAATAAAAATAAGATATTAAAATTCTTAGAAAAGAAAACTCTATCAAATAAAAATATAATATGAAATTTTTATTTTTAATAAAAATTCAATTATTTAATACTTATTATTTAAGCTTTTTAATTTTAATTCTAAATTCACTTAAATTCAATAATTAGTAAAAATTCTAAAAGTAAATAAAAAACCAGTAAATAAATAAAGAAAACATTAAGACTAATTTCTTTATTTATCATTTGTTAAATCTTTAATTAGTGAGAATTAAACCCTAATTAATAATTACCTAGTTATTAATTGTTTAAAATAATAAAATGCCAAATTAAATATTATTTTTATTCCCAAATTATTAATAACTTCAACTTTAAATTGAAGTTATTAATCATAGAATTATAGGGTAATTAGAAAACCCTAGTTCCATATGGTAGGAAAACATGAATTCATCATTTCATGTGAAACCCTAAAACCCTAATTCAATTAGGAACCTTAGCTCCACTACTTCATATGAACCCTAAATTATTCCCAAACATGAACCCTAAGTAACATGTGATCATGTTACTTCATTAGTAACCATAGATTCATATTTAGCAACTAAATGCTTGTTCAAATCCACATAACATATGGGAACCCTATCACTACTAATTAGCATCCCATGTGTTCATCTTAATCAAACCTAGTTCCTATCACAAGGATATCATCCTTAATTAACCTTATTTAGCATCACACCCTGTGATGAACCATAATAGCAACCCTGTCCATTAATTGTGCATCACACACCATAACCACTAAACCCTACTAGTGTTAGATATTTATCAAACATCCTATTTAGGAATCAACCAATCTTTACTTAGGGAATTAAATAGCTAACCTAGACAACCTCAACCCTAATTGAAATACTTCTTATTACTTAAGAAGTATGTTCTTCAAAAGTTATTCTTTTGAAGTAAATAAAGAATCACCACCAACCCTGCTTATAAAGACCTATCAACCTTAGCTAGCTATCACTAGCAAGATAAACCCACCTTGACAACAACCATGTATAATGAATTGCTTAGGATGCCTAGGCATTAACTCAATCCATACAAGCCCTAGTTATTAATGAATCCAACCCTGTTTGGATCCATCTAATACTTACTCCAGAAACTAACTGAAACCATAGTCAACCATAGAACCCCCTCAACCTAATTATCATACTTGTTCTTTATTAAAGAACATGTTCTTCAAAAGTTATTCTTTTAAAGTATATGATAATTAATAATTAACCATGCCATATAGTACTAAAACTGACCACTGTTCTTTACTTGTTAACATTATGCCAATTATCAATCTTTGTGTGCTCAATTGATTATTATGCTTTATTATCTACCTGTTTATAATACCAAGTAAATCACACCTGAATAAGAACCTTGTATGTGAATCACTCTAAAAAGTGCAACACACCCTAAACCAATCATTCCAACTCACTGATCCTAAAACATCGGGGTTAGGTCACGCTTAGAGCGATTGCATCTCATACTTATGCATTATTGCATCCTTGCCAATCTTTTAAACATCGTCCTTACCGGACGATGATGCTATTTCAGAATTTGGAGTTATTGCGTATCGAAGACCTTGTCTGCATAATCTTGCAGCCAAGAAAGGCAAGTTCATCACTTGCTCATGTCATTTGAGTATTTCTATCAAATTACTTGCAAAGTATTATGGTTATCACTATTGCATAAAAACCAAAACCACTACTTTCATAACTATGAATATGACTATGTGGTGGGCAATGGAACCATGGATTGTGTTGATATGGTGGAGGTTCCATTGCAAGGGTTAATATCCATCTAGGATTAAACAACAAATGTCGCCAGTGATTCTTGTGCCGTAATACCCGTGTTAACCATAAGATCCGGAGTGGGACGGAGTAGTCAAAAGTGTTTCCACCTCTCGTACATCAACGGATGCGCTTACCGTAGACACTTGACCCAGGTTGGGCAAGCGGTGGGGTGGGGATCCCATTCTAATTCCCCACGGTAAGTGGTCTATGATGGGTTGCAGCTACCGGCGAAGGAGTTTGGTTAACGAGTCCCAAACTGTTGTCGTGGTCGGGGTCCATCCTTAATTGGTCTAAGAGGACCGACGAGGACCCAGGGTCGGGGTATGCAACAAAGGGTGGGTGTGCGAGGTAGCGGAGGAACATGATTGGCTAGACCTTATACCGGGCCTCACACCATAGGAAGTGTGGACGGGGAAATTGCCCGGTTGGCACCAAGGTTAAGATCTCTTATGGGTAAAGCAACACACCTCTGCAGAGTGTAAAGAACTGTGACCTGTCACTCCCTGTTCCGGGATATGGAACTGCGAACGCGGCCGGAATGGAGCTCCATGAATTTCTAGTAAACCGGTGAAGGCTGACGGACATAGTTCTTCTGAATAAAAGCAACCTTTTGAAGAAATGGTTATGAAAACTTGCATTGGTATTAGACTTTCTGGTCTAATGCTGTAGCTAGTGCATTAAACACCTCTTCCCTATAATGAACTTGTTGAGTACGCTCGTACTCATTCCACTCTTAAATCCCCTGCTTAGATATGGAGGCATCGAAGGAGGATCTACAGTGCAAATCGAAGGCCAAGGAGCCAACAACTACTTCACGAGACAGGACCCTGTCAGCGGAGTCAGATACGTCATCCAACAAGGAGAAAACCTGGATTAGCAGTAGAAAGGAACTAGCTTCCTCAACCTAGCTCCTACTTAGCTAGAATCTATTCTTAGCCTCTATAGCTAGTCAAATACTCTACAAATAGAGTTCGTGATAGAATTAGACTACGAGTCGTTCTTCTGGAGTTTATTTGCAGATTTACCTCATTGTAAAGTAGGAGGCTGTGATGATCTTATGTAATAGAGTCAATGTTGTAATTCTATAGACATACCTTGGACCCGCATATGTTTCTGTTGTACCACTCTGAGCGATATAATACTAGTGGAACGGTGTTTCATTGGTGTTATATCAGACTTGCATACTACACCATGCAGTGGTATGCCGGGTCACCACATTCTAACATTGGCGGTGTGCTCTTGTGTCTCCACCCTACCACCAAAATTGAAAAGGTAAGTTAGCTTCAAGGAGATTTGGCCCTCCTAATGAAGGGGTATCGGCAGATTTGGCCGTCCATTCGTTTACATGTGCCAAAATTTGAACTTTGAAGATGGGGACCATAAAAAACCTAAGATTATTCTTTGCTAAATTATTGCAACCAACAACACAACAAACATCTCAAAAAAAGAACAACACAACAGAGAAAACATGTTGCTGGACACAAAGCAGAACGATCAATACCTATGTAGCGACTTGACTATCTGTAGTGGATGAACCCAGGGTGGGATTCTCACGTCCGGATCAATTGAGAGTTGAGACAAGGGCATGTTCGAGGTCCATTTCTTAATGATCGAACCAACACTAGCGAGAGGGAACAGACATAGCATGACTTCCCCTTGCCCCGACGTCTTCTTTACCCCATACCCGGGTATGAAAAGAGACATTCATGAGTAGATTTTTTATTTGCAAACCCTTCTTTCTATGCTTATGGAATGAGTAAGTGGTAGGTCTTAGCGATTGAATTATAGCATTGGGCACTCTAACTCGAAGGAAGAAGCCGAAGCCAGTCTAGTAGCTCGAACTCAGACTATCTAAGAAAAAGATGGCATTCTACCTTAATGTGCCTAGTTTTGAGAAGCGGGAAGGTAGTTTGTTTTGTCAAGCTCATTAAATGCAACAACAGACAAGGCTAGGAAGATTTTCTAGGCCAACCAACAAAGTGGTATATTCTTTGGAAAAAGCATGTATTGTTTGACAAGATCCTTAGATCGGTCCAACATGTTGGCGTCTTCTGTTCCTAACTTATTGGAGATATTATGCCTTTTGCTTGTCAGAAGTAGACCCGACAATACGGACTAAAGTAAGTCATATCTCAATTCATCATACTCCTGAAAGAATAAAGCAATGGATGACACTTTCAATGCGCGAAGGAAGAAGCCAAAGACAATCCAGTAGCTCAAACTTAGACTATCTACCAAAAAGATCTCATTTTCACTTAATCTCCCTTGTTTTGAGAAGCGGGGAGGTAGTTTGTTTTGTCAAGCACGGTAAACGCAATGATAGTCAAGGCTAGGAAGATTTTCCAGGGCTGATACGTCTCCGACGTATCGATAATTTCTTATGTTCCATGCCACATTATTGATGTTATCTACATGTTTTATGCACACTTTATGTCATATTCGTGCATTTTCTGGAACTAACCTATTAACAAGATGCCGAAGTGCCGATTCTTTGTTCTGCTGTTTTTGGTTTCAGAAATCCTAGTAAGGAAATATTCTCGGAATTGGACGAAATCAAAGCCCAGGGGCCTATTTTCTCACGAAGCTTCCAGAAGTCCGAAGGAGAGACGAAGAGGGGCCACGGAGGGGCCACACTACAAGGCGGCGCGGCCCCCCCCCCTTGGCCGCGCGGCCCTGTGGTGTGGGGCCCCCGTGCCGCCTCTTGACCTGCCCTTCCGCCTACAAATAGCCTCCGTGACGAAACCCCCAGTACCGAGAACCACGATACGGAAAACCTTCCAGAGACGCCGCCGCCGCCGATCCCATCTCGGGGGATCCAGGAGATCGCCTCCGGCACCCTGCCGGAGAGGGGAATCATCTCCCGGAGGACTCTACGCCGCCATGGTCGCCTCCGGTGTGATGTGTGAGTAGTCTACCCCTGGACTATGGGTCCATAGCAGTAGCTAGATGGTTGTCTTCTCCCCATTGTGCTATCATTGTCGGATCTTGTGAGCTGCCTATCATGATCAAGATCATCTATCTGTAATTCTATATGTTGCGTTTGTTGGGATCCGATGAATAGAGAATACTTGTTATGTTGATTATCAAAGTTATGCTTATGTGTTGTTTATGATCTTGCATGCTTTCCGTTACTAGTAGATGCTCTGGCCAAGTAGATGCTTGTAACTCCAAGAGGGAGTACTTATGCTCGATAGTGGGTTCATGCCTGCATTAACACCTGGGACAGTGACAGAAAGTTCTAAGGTTGTGTTGTGCTGTTGCCACTAGGGATAAAACATTGATGCTATGTCTAAGGATGTAGTTGTTGATTACATTACGCACCATACTTAATGCAATTGTCTGTTGCTTTGCAACTTAATACTGGAGGGTTCGGATGATAACACGAAGGTGGACTTTTTAGGCATAGATGCGGTTGGATGGCGGTCTATGTACTTTGTCGTAATGCCCAATTAAATCTCACTATACTCATCATGATATGTATGTGCATTGTCATGCTCTCTTTATTTGTCAATTGCCCAATTGTAATTTGTTCACCCAACATCTTTGTTCGTCTTATGGGAGAGACACCTCTAGTGAACTGTGGACCCCGGTCCAATTCTCTTTCTTGAAATACAATCTCTTGCAATACTTGTTCTCTTGTTTTCTGCAAACAATCATCTTCCACACAATACGGTTAATCCTTTGTTACAGCAAGCCGGTGAGATTGACAACCTCACTGTTTCGTTGGGGCAAAGTACTTTGGTTGTGTTGTGCAGGTTCCACGTTGGCGCCGGAATCCCTGGTGTTGCGCCGCACTACATCCCGCCGCCATCAACCTTCAACGTGCTTCTTGGCTCCTCCTGGTTCGATAAACCTTGGTTTCTTTCTGAGGGAAAACTTGCTGTTGTGCGCATCATACCTTCCTCTTGGGGTTGCCCAACGAACGTGTGAAATACACGCCATCAAGCATATTTTCTGGCGCCGTTGCCGGGGAGTTCAAGACACGCTGCAAGGGGAGTCTCCACTTCTCAATCTCTTTACTTTGTTTTTGTCTTGCTTAGTTTTATTTACTACTTTGTTTGCTGCACTAAATCAAAATACAAAAAAATTAGTTGCTAGTTTTACTTTACTTGTTATCTTGTTTGCTATATCAAAAACACAAAAAAATTAGTTTACTTGCATTTACTTTATTCATCATGTTTCCTTTTAATTTTACCACAAAAAGCATACCGGTAGGACGTGGGTCTATAGTTGGGAGAAATAATATAGAAGAATTTTTCAATCATGTTAGTACTATTGAAAATTTTGAAGATAGACACTTGGTAGACCTTGCGCCTACTTATGAAATTGCTGCTGCGCATTTAGTTCGCCTGTTGGAAACTAAATTTGTTAATCTTAATCCTATAATCCAACACATGTTCTTCACACTTGGCGATATGGAAGAAGGGGAAAAGAAAGATTTTGTGTTAGAAACCCTTCTTAGAGAATTTGGTGGTCTAGCAAGAGAAGCTAGAAAGGTGTTTGCTAAATTTAATATGCTTGGTTCTCCTACTAATTTTGTTAGTCTCCTTGAAAAGATGGATATGGATAGAATAAGATACACTAATAATATTGATGATGGAGGGGAGATCAAAGCACCAATACCATGTAAGCTCCTAGCTATGAATGATGCACTAGAAAATAATTATGCTTGGCTTGTTCCTGAAAATTTGTTTGATGAGAGTAGCACGCCTAAGACTAATGAAAAGGGAGATGCTAAAACTTATGTATCTAATATACTATGCTTGGTTGAGAAAAGCCCACACCCCGCTGTAGAAGTACCACCCTTTGATAATACTTGATACACACTTTCTGCGCCTAGCTGAAAGGCGTTAAAGAAAAGCGCTTATGGGAGACAACCCATGTTTTTACCTACAGTACTTTGTTTTTATTTTGTGTCTTGGAAGTTGTTTACTACTGTAGCAACCTCTCCTTATCTTAGTTTTGTGTTTTGTTGTGCCAAGTTAAGCCGTTGATAGAAAAGTAAGTACTAGATTTGGATTACTGCACAGTTCCAGATTTCTTTGCTGTCACGAATCTGGGTCCACCTCCCTGTAGGTAGCTCAGAAAATTAAGCCAATTTACGTGCATGATCCTCAGATATGTATGCAACTTTCATTCAATTTGAGCATTTTCATCTGAGCAAGTCTGGTGCCATTTTAAAATTCGTCAATACGAACTGTTCTGTTTTGACAGATTCTGCCTTTTATTTCGCATTGCCTCTTTCGCTATGTTGGATGAATTTCTTTGATCCACTAATGTCCAGTAGCATTATGCAATGTCCAGAAGTGTTAAGAATGATTGTGTCACCTCTGAATATGTCAATTTATAATGTGCACTAACCCTCTAATGAGTTGTTTCGAGTTTGGTGTGGAGGAAGTTTTCAAGGATCAAGAGAGGAGTATGATGCAACATGATCAAGGAGAGTGAAAGCTCTAAGCTTGGGGATGCACCCGGTGGTTCACCCCTGCATATATCAAGAAGACTCAAGCGTCTAAGCTTGGGGATGCCCAAGGCATCCCCTTCTTCATCGACAACATTATCAGGTTCCTCCCCTGAAACTATATTTTTATTCCATCACATCTTATGTGCTTTTTCTTGGAGCGTCGGTTTGTTTTTGTTTTTGTTTTGTTTGAATAAAATGGATCCTAGCATTCACTTTATGGGAGAGAGACACGCTCCGCTGTAGCATATGGACAAGTATGTCCTTGGTTTCTACTCATAGTATTCATGGCGAAGTTTCTCCTTCGTTAAATTGTTATATGGTTGGAATTGGAAAATGATACATGTAGTAATTGCTATAAATGTCTTGGGTAATGTGATACTTGGCAATTGTTGTGCTCATGTTTAAGCTCTTGCATCATATGCTTTGCACCCATTAATGAAGAAATACATAGAGCATGCTAAAATTTGGTTTGCATATTTGGTTTCTCTAAGGTCTAGATAATTTCTAGTATTGAGTTTGAACAACAAGGAAGACGGTGTAGAGTCTTATAATGTTTTCAATATGTCTTTTATGTGAGTTTTGCTGCACCGGTTCATCCTTGTGTTTGTTTCAAATAAGCCTTGCTAGCCTAAACCATTGTATCGAGAGGGAATACTTCTCATGCATCCAAAATACTTGAGCCAACCACTATGCCATTTGTGTCCACCATACCTACCTACTACATGGTATTTTCCAGCCATTCCAAAGTAAATTGCTTAAGTGCTACCTTTAAAACTCCATCATTCACCTTTGCAATATATAGCTCATGGGACAAATAGCTTAAAACCTATTGTGGTATTGAATATGTAATTATGCACTTTATCTCTTATTAAGTTGCTTGTTGTGCGATAACCATGTTTACTGGGGACGCCATCAACTGTTCATTGTTGAATTTCATGTGAGTTGCTATGCATGTTCGTCTTGTCTGAAGTAAGGGCGATCTACACTGAGTTGAATGGTTTGAGCATGCATATTGTGAGAGAAGAACATCGGGCCGCTAACCGAAGCCATGTTCCATGGTGGAAGTTTCAGTTTTGGACAACAATCCTCAAATCTCTAATGAGAAAAGACTTAATTGTTGTTGAATGCTTAAAGCATTAAAAGAGGAGTCCATTATCTGTTGTCTATGTTGTCCCGGTATGGATGTCTAAGTTGAGAATAATCAATAGCGAGAAATCCAATGCGAGCTTTCTCCTTAGACCTTTGTACAGGCGGCATAGAGGTACCCCTTTGTGATACTTGGTTAAAGCATATGTATTGCGGTGATAATCCAGGTAGTCCAAGCTAATTAGGACAAGGTGCGGGCACTATTAGTACACTATGCATGAGGCTTGCAACTTATAAGATATAATTTACATGATGCATATGCTTTATTACTACCGTTGACAAAATTGTTTCATGTTTTCAAAATCAAAGCTCTAGCACAAATATAGCAATCGATGCTTTTTCCTCTATGGAGGACCATTCTTTTACTTTCAATGTTGAGTCAGTTCACCTATTTCTCTCCACCTCAAGAAGCAAACATTTGTGTGAACCGTACATTGATTCCTACATACTTGCTTATTGCACTTATTATATTACTCTATGTTGACAATATCCATGAGATATACATGTTACAAGTTGAAAGCAACCGCTGAAACTTAATCTTCTTTTGAGTTGCTTCAATGCCTTTACTTTGAATTATTGCTTTATGAGTTAACTCTTATGCAAGACTTATTGATGCTTGTCTTGAAGTGCTATTCATGAAAAGTCTTTGCTATATGATTCACTTGTTTACTCATGTCATATACATTGTTTTGATCGCTGCATTCACTACATATGCTTTACAAATAGTATGATCAAGGTTATGATGGCATGTCACTCCTAAATTATACGTGTTATCGTTTTACTCCGCTGGACGAGCAGAACTAAGCTTAGGGATGCTGATACGTCTCCGACGTATCGATAATTTCTTATGTTCCATGCCACATTATTGATGTTATCTACATGTTTTATGCACACTTTATGTCATATTCGTGCATTTTACGGAACTAACCTATTAACAAGATGCCGAAGTGCCGATTCTTGTTTTCTGCTGTTTTTGGTTTCAGAAATCCTAGTAAGGAAATATTCTCGGAATTGGACGAAATCAAAGCCCGGGGCCTATTTACTCACGAAGCCTCCCGAAGTCCGAAGGAGAGACGACGAGGGGCCACGGAGGGGCCACCCTACAAGGCGGCGCGGCCCCCCCCTTGGCCGCGCGGCCCTGTGGTGTGGGGCCCCCGTGCCGCCTCTTGACCTGCCCTTCCGCCTACAAATAGCCTCCGTGACGAAACCCCCGCACCGAGAACCACGATACGGAAAACCTTCCAGAGACGCCGCCGCCGCCGATCCCATCTCGGGGGATCCGGGAGATCGCCTCCGGCACCACTGCCGGAGAGGGGAATCATCTCCCGGAGGACTCTACGCCGCCATGGTCGCCTCCGGTGTGATGTGTGAGTAGTCTACCCCTGGACTATGGGTCCATAGCAGTAGCTAGATGGTTGTCTTCTCCCCATTGTGCTATCATTGTCGGATCTTGTGAGCTGCCTATCATGATCAAGATCATCTATCTGTAATTCTATATGTTGCGTTTGTTGGGATCCGATGAATAGAGAATACTTGTTATGTTGATTATCAAAGTTATGCTTATGTGTTGTTTATGATCTTGCATGCTTTCCGTTACTAGTAGATGCTCTGGCCAAGTAGATGCTTGTAACTCCAAGAGGGAGTACTTATGCTCGATAGTGGGTTCATGCCTGCATTAACACCGGACGAGTGATGAAAGTTCTAAGGTTGTGTTGTCTTGTTGCCACTAGGGATAAAACATTGATGCTATGTCTAAGGATGTAGTTGTTGATTACATTACGCACCATACTTAATGCAATTGTCTGTTGCTTTGCAACTTAATACTGGAGGGGGTTCGGATGATAACCTGAAGGTGGACTTTTTAGGCATAGATGCAGTTGGATGGCGGTCTATGTACTTTGTCGTAATGCCCAATTAAATCTCACTATACTCATCATGATATGTATGTGCATTGTCATGCTCTCTTTATTTGTCAATTGCCCAACTGTAATTTGTTCACCCAACATGCTGTTCGTCTTATGGGAGAGACACCTCTAGTGAACTGTGGACCCGGTCCAATTCTCTTTCTTGAAATACAATCTACTGCAATACTTGTTCTACTGTTTTCTGCAAACAATCATCTTCCACACAATACGGTTAATCCTTTGTTACAGCAAGCCGGTGAGATTGACAACCTCACTGTTTCGTTGGGGCAAAGTACTTTGGTTGTGTTGTGCATGTTCCACGTTGGCGCCGGAATCCCTGGTGTTGCGCCGCACTACATCCCGCCGCCATCAACCTTCAACGTGCTTCTTGGCTCCTCCTGGTTCGATAAACCTTGGTTTCTTTCTGAGGGAAAACTTGCTGCTGTGCGCATCATACCTTCCTCTTGGGGTTGCCCAACGAACGTGTGAAATACACGCCATCAAGGGCCAGCCAAAAAAGTGAGATATTCTTTGAAAGAACGCGCCTATATTGTTTGACAAGATCCTTAGATCCTGGAATATTCATCTATCTTCTTAGGTAACTATTGTAGCCGCTCCCAAAACTGAACCATCGTGAATAGAACTAGCGCTTCAGAAAGAGTAGGATCTATAACCAAGTCATATTCAACCTCCTGAAAATGCATGGTTTTCCATAGATAACCCCAAGCCTTCTTTGTTTCCCAACATGCATTCACTTCTCTTCAAAGCTCAGGATTAAAGAAACATACCGATTGATCGGACTAACCAGCTAATTAAGGGGTCATTCACTTCTACAGAAAAATAGGTGAAATGCATGAAAGCTTCTCTTTATGAAAACCCCTCTCAATCGTCTATAGCCGTCAAATCTATTTTGATTCTACTGTTAAAAGGTGCCTTTCAATTTCATTGACCTTATGGTTAGTAGATTCCGAGGGATGGTAGGTCATGTGTGTCCCCTAAGCAAGGGCGGAGTCATGGAATGAGGATTGCTTGAGCGTGCTGGAGTACTCTCTGAATTATTCTGAGCGGTCTCAACATTTCTAAATGCCACTTCTTCCCGTCCCATCCGTATGAACATGTGCCACCGCGAGCCACTTCGCCCCCTCCTTGAGCATGTATTTGTCATTATCGAAATACTCGATGTGTTGCCTTTTTTGGTCAAAGTCAAAATTATATACTACATTTGTCCATGAAAGGATGACGTAAATTTGTATAAATTTAGATATATCTAAAAAGTATTTAGTGTATATAGGTATATTCAAATTTTGATAGATCCTCTACATCCTTTTATGCAGGAGGGAGTAATTTTTTTTTATCCCAGTAAATAACCGCATCTGCTTATTGGGCCAAGTCTAAAGTGATTGGTGAGGCAGCCTGGTCTGGTCCAACATAACGTCACTACCCACGACAATCCCCACTCCTTCGCCGCCCTCAGTCCCCA
This sequence comes from Lolium perenne, assembly GCF_019359855.2. NCBI lineage: Eukaryota > Viridiplantae > Streptophyta > Magnoliopsida > Poales > Poaceae > Lolium > Lolium perenne. The sequence goes on along the minus strand of NC_067248.2, from coordinate 7,907,835 downwards.
GTTCCCAGAGCCGGCGGCGGACTTGCAGCGGGGAAGATGACCAAGCCCGAAAGGATCCGTGATGATGCTACGGAGCCGGAGAGGGAGGCAAAGAAGAAGAGAAATTCGTTGGGGGAGGAGCTGGAGGTAGACCCTCCATTGCGCGAGCCCGACGATCGGGCCGCCCATCCAGAGATGAGAGAAGTTGTAGGTAATTTCCACCCAGCCTATTTTCTGTGGAAGGACGATCGCGTCTTTACTTGTTCCTCATCATGGGTGGTGGTTCCTGCTTCGATTTTCTGTGGAAGGCCCGTACGATCAGGACGACTCCTCATCCGTGACAGAAGCAAATGGTGCACGAGTCGACAAGATGGCCAAGGAGGAGGAGGAGCTCTCCTCATTTACACCCAAATCTCCAATCAGCAAGCCCTGTTGGAATAAACCCTGCATCTAGCTGTTAGGGAGTTTTACTTTCAGTTTCGTCAGTTAGACACTTAGCAGTTTTTTCCCTTCAGTTGTTTCTGTAAACGGATTGATTCCGTGCTAGGCGGCTTGATCCTAGTTTGTAGCTCATCGTGGACCAGTTCCTGGACGTGGGATGGCACGACCTGGTAAGTGGACTTGGCCACCACGATCGCTCCTTGCGAGCTGAATAAAAGGTGAAGAAGAAACAGAAAAGCGGACAGTTGCACCCGCACCAAAATTCTCAGCGTTCGTTTTCTCTGTGATCATCCCCATTGTTTGATCTTGAGCTCGTGAGTGAGACTGAGAGGCAACACGTGGTATCAGAGCGATGTCGAAGGCACCTGGGAAGGAGAAGGGGGACGGCACACAGGCTGCCGCAGCGGGAGGCGTACAGTCGCCGCCCAAGCAGACCTCGGTGTCCCCTTCTCGCCAGCGTGGCCGCAGCCTTGTGAGGCGTGGCGGCGGCGAGATGGTGATCCGTGAGCGCGTCGTGAGGGAGAGCACAGGCTCTGCCCAATACCCGATCCTCACGCGGTCCAACTACGCAGAGTGGGCAACTGTGATGCGCATCCAGTTGCAGGCGGCACACCTGTGGGATGCGATCGAGCTCGGCCCGGACGAGGGGAGCGACGATCGATCCGCACTCGCCGCACTCCTCCGCGCCGTCCCACCGGAACTGGTGCGGACCCTGGCGGCGAAGGACAACGCCCAAGCGGCGTGGGAGACCCTTAAGACCATGCGTCTGGGGTGCGAACGGATCCGCGAGGCGAAGGCGCAAAATCGGCACCGTGAGTATGAGAACCTCGCGTTCCGCTCCGGTGAGTCGATCGAGGACTTCTCCATCCGTCTCACGAACATCCTCAGCGACCTCGAGCTCCTCGGAGATCCTGTGGACGAGTACAAGGCGGTCCTGAAGTTTCTGCGCGTCGTCCCTCGTAAGTTCAGGCCAATGGCCATGGCAATCGAACAAACTGTTGATTTGAAACAGCTGTCGATCGAGGATCTCTGCGGACGTCTCATGATCGCTGAGGAAGGCTACGACGTCGACGACGCCGTGAGCGGCGTAAACAAGCTCCTCCTCACCGAGGAGGAGTGGGAGGAGCGTCGCAAGCAGCCGCGCTTCAGTGGCGGCGGCGCGTCCGGCAGCGGCGCACCCACTGCAAAGGGCCCGCCACGACCTGACAAGGGCGGCGGCGTTCAGAAAGTGAACGGTGGACGTGGCGCGGCCGAAACCGATCGTGAGCGCTGCAAGTACTGCGGTAAGAAGGGCCACTGGGCTCGTGATTGCCGTAAGAAGAAGCGTGATGAGCAAGGCCGTGCGAATCTCGCGCAGGCAGACGCCGGAGCCGATGATGACCCACACATGCTCATGGCGCGCGTGTGTGAGGTCACCGCTCCTGTTGACGACGGGTACGTTCACGTCGAGCTCGTGGAGGAACGGGCCGAGGCGCACCTGAACCGTGTCGACGGCGACCATGACTCGCTCTGGTTCCTTGACACGGGCGCCAGCAACCACATGAGCGGCATCGAGGAATACTTCACCAACCTGGATCGGCGCGTCGGCGGTACGGTGAAGTTCGGCGACAACTCAGTCGTCGACATCCACGGGCGTGGCCAGGTGATCTTCCTCGACCAGGACGGCGGCCACCGCGTCCTCAACGGCGTCTACTACATCCCACGCCTCAAGAGCTCCATCATCAGCGTCGGGCAGCTGGACGAACACGGATGCGAGTCCAGGATCAAGGGAGGGTTCTTCATCCTCAGCGATCGCCGACAACGCGTCATCGCCAAGGTCAAGCGCGCCGGCAACCGCCTGTACCCGTACGAACTGAGGCTAGCCCAGCCGGTGTGCCTTGCCGCACGGTGCGCCTCGGACGACGCATGGCGGTGGCATGCCAGGTATGGCCACCTGAACTTCCAGGCGCTGCGGAAGTTGGGCGCAACGCAGATGGTCACCGGCCTCCCCCTCGTCAATCACGTCGATCAACTCTACGACGGGTGCCTGCTTGGGAAGCAGCGCCGCCACCCGTTCCCAGCGGAGGCCAAGTACCGCGCTACTAGCGTCCTCGACCTGGTTCACGGGGACCTGTGCGGCCCAATCTCGCCGGCGACGCTGGGTGGACGCCGCTACTTCCTCCTCCTCGTCGACGACATGTCGCGGTACATGTGGATCAGGCTGCTGCGCACCAAGGACGAGGCTGCAGACGAGATCGTGCGTTTCCAAGCACGAGTCGAGGTGGAGACTGGGCGCAAGCTCCGTGCCCTCTGCACGGATCGCGGAGGGGAGTTCACCTCCGTTGAGTTCGGCGAGTACTGCGCCGGGCAAGGTGTGCAGCGACAGCTCACCGCTCCATACTCTCCGCAACAGAACGGGGTGGTGGAGCGCCGGAACCAGACCGTGGTGGCAATGGCGAGGAGCATGATGAAGAGTGCAGGTATGCCAGGTCGATTTTGGGGGGAGGCAGTCACCACCGCTGTCTTCATCCTAAACAGGGCTCCGACGCGCGCTGTCGCGGGCAAGACCCCGTACGAGGCGTGGCATGGGAAGAAGCCGCCCGTGCACTTCTTCCGCACCTTCGGCTGCCTCGCTCACGTGAAGATCGTCAAGCCGAACCAGCGCAAGCTCGACGATCGCTCTAAGCCGATGGTGTTCATCGGCTACGAGGAGAACGGCGTCAACTACCGCGTCTACGACCCTGTCAACAAGCGCGCTCACGTCACGCGCGACGTCGTGTTCGACGAGGGCACGGCATGGAACTGGGAGGAGGGGGCCGCTGCAACGGCTGGATCGGACGTCGAGAGCTTCACCGTGGAGTACTTCGCCACTCCGGTCACCGACGCCCACGCACGCGCATCCAACACTCCTTCACCAACGACGCCAGAACCTGCCGCACCGGAGTCTGCAGGAGGGTCAGCAGCTGGAATAGCTGCATCACCTGTCACAGGGCAGGTGGAGTTCGCCACACCGCCAAGCGAGGTCGACCCTGACCTCTTCGACGTCAACGATGATGCAGGCGCGACTCACCGGTACCGTCGCATGACGGACCTGCTCGACCCTGATGAGGCAGACGCCACGCGCAAGCAGCACCTCTTCCTCACCTCCTCTGAAGAACCTGCAAGCGTAGGAGAGGCAGAGCGTGAACCGTGCTGGCGTGCGGCGATGCTTGAGGAGATGACCTCCATCGAGGACAACGCGACGTGGGAACTCGCTGATCTTCCCCGCGGCCACAAAGCCATTGGGCTAAAGTGGGTCTTCAAAGTGAAGCGGGACGAGCATGGCGCCATCGTCAAGCACAAGGCGCGCATCGTGGCGAAGGGCTACGTGCAGAAGCCAGGAATCGATTTCGAGGAGGTGTTTGCGCCTGTCGCTCGTGTCGAGTCAGTACGGCTCCTGCTCGCTCTCGCCGCTCAGGAAGGATGGGCTGTCCATCATATGGACGTCAAATCCGCCTTTCTGAACGGAGAGCTGGAGGAGGAGGTGTACGCGGCCCAGCCACCGGGATTCGTCATCGCCGGGAAGGAGTCCAAGGTGCTGCGCCTCCGCAAGGCGCTGTACGGTCTGCGCCAAGCCCCACGCGCCTGGAACGCCAAGCTGGACTCGACCATGTCAGGGCTCGGGTTCAAGCGGAGTAGCTCGGAGCACGCAGTGTACGTCCGCGGCAAGCTCCTCGTCGGTGTGTACGTCGATGATCTCGTGATCACGGGCTCCATCAACGACGACATCAAGCACTTCAAGGAGGAGATGAAGGGCACCTTTCGCATGAGTGACCTGGGGTTGCTCAGCTATTACCTGGGCATCGAAGTGCGCCAGGGAAGCAGCGGCACCACGATCGCACAAGGCGCGTATGCCTCGTCGATCCTGGAGAAGGCGGGCATGAAGGGCTGCAATGCCTGTCATGTGCCGATGGAGGCCAGACTGAAGCTGAGCAAGGCAAGCACGGCGCCGCCCGTCGACACCACGTTCTACCGGAGCATCGTGGGAAGCTTGCGGTACCTCGTGCACACGCGCCCTGACATCACTTACGCCGTGGGCTACGTGAGCAGGTTCATGGAGAAGCCCACGGAGGAGCACTGGAACGCCGTCAAGCACATCCTCCGCTACGTCGCAGGCACCCTTGATCACGGATGCTTCCTCAAGCGGGGAGCTAGTGAGCGGCCTGGGCTCAACGGGTTCAGCGACAGCGACATGGCTGGAGATGTCGACACAAGGAAGAGCACGAGTGGAGTGATCTTCTTTCTCGGCGACAGCCCTGTTAGCTGGCAGTCCCAGAAGCAGAAGGTGGTGGCTCTCTCTTCCTGCGAAGCGGAGTACATCGCAGCCACTACTGCAGCATGCCAGGGCGTGTGGCTGGCGCGGCTGCTCGGCGATCTCGTCGGGGAAGGGACGAAGACGGCGATGCTAAAGGTGGACAACAAATCTGCCATATCGCTCATGAAGAATCCTGTGGATCACGACAGGAGCAAACACATCGACCTCCGCTTCCACTTCATTCGCGAGTGCGTGGAGGACAAGAAGATCCATGTCGAGTTCACCAGTTCGGAGACGCAACTCGCCGATATTCTGACGAAGTCTCTTGGTCGAGTCAAGTTCCAGGAGATGCGCAGCAAGATCGGCGTCATCAAGATTGCATAGGGATGCAGGGATTAGGGGGAGTTTGTTGGAATAAACCCTGCATCTAGCTGTTAGGGAGTTTTACTTTCAGTTTCGTCAGTTAGACACTTAGCAGTTTTTTCCCTTCAGTTGTTTCTGTAAACGGATTGATTCCGTGCTAGGCGGCTTGATCCTAGTTTGTAGCTCATCGTGGACCAGTTCCTGGACGTGGGATGGCACGACCTGGTAAGTGGACTTGGCCACCACGATCGCTCCTTGCGAGCTGAATAAAAGGTGAAGAAGAAACAGAAAAGCGGACAGTTGCACCCGCACCAAAATTCTCAGCGTTCGTTTTCTCTGTGATCATCCCCATTGTTTGATCTTGAGCTCGTGAGTGAGATTGAGAGGCAACAAGCCCTACATCCCCGACGAGCTAAATGACCCCACCGTGTATCCTGAGGTACTCGCCGCCTTTGAGGACGCCCAAGCCAAATACATGGCGAAATTATTATGTAAGCCTCTATTCTTCTCAGTTTTGCAATCTCCCAATTGTGCGTGCTTATTCAGTTTGTCGTACCATTCTCTGCAGGTCGTAGGACAGCTCTCTTCACTTCTCAATATAGGCGCGTGGACGCACCTTCGTGCCTGTTTCATCATGAGCACCTTCATCCCATCCTTGAAGCTGCAAAAAGGGCGGTGCTTCAGGCCGCTAAATCCGTCATCAGGCTCTCATCCTATCTCGGTGCGTATGCATACATCATGCTTGGTTGCTTGCTGATTGATATATTTGCACAAGGGATCGAGGCGCTAACTTACTACGGGGTGTTGTGGGCTTTGTATTTGCAGAGGGGGAGCCGCTGACAAACTGCTGTGGTTTGTGGATTGACTGGGACAGGGAGAGCAAAACAGGCACCATTTTGACGACTGCACATCTCATTCGCTCAAAGCATCCCATGGAAGACAACTGGATAAGTAGAGATGAGTACGATATTAAAGCCAATGTGAGTTTGTTGCTCAACATTCACTTGCCTGCTTTCTGTTTCATCTCAGATTAAATTATTTGTAATCTCTCAGTTGCTAAACTCGAATTGGGTTGCTGTAGGATAGCTAGTTACGGAAATGCAGTTAGATAATTTTTCATGCTGTCATTTCAGGTTACTGTTCACTTGCGCGACGGCACCACCGCAGAAGGCCACTACCTCTACCACCAGGAGCATTATGATCTTGCAATTTTCAAGGTTAATTAGAGTAGATGAGCCGGTCCAGCTCCCCTCTTTTAATAGCAGCGTGCATTGTGGTCAAGACGTTTTCCGACTTGGAAGAGATCAAAGTATGGATTTGAGGATAACACATGGTAGAGTGGAATATTGGAATCCAGCAAGTATTGAAAGATATCACTACATGTACTTTCTCCATGAACATGATGACTATCTGGTATGGAATAAAAGTTGATTCTTACTCCATGTTTTGCAATTCGGTGGTGTTACTTTGTTACCGTAAATCGTAATATTTGTCGCTACTACTATGTTGTAGTGTGATGGCGATGGAGGGGCCGTCATTGATTTGGATGGGAAGGTTGTGGGATTGATTAACAATCACCTTAGCGCTTCTTTTGTACCATCTTCTATTTTGGACAACTGCATTGATTTGTGGAGGAAGTTTGGGTACGTCTCCCCCCTCCATTCTTTGTTAGTGTTATTAAGCTGATGCATTCTTCCTTATCCGGATGTCCCCAAAGGGACATGCATTCTTCCTTATTACCTTTCCTGCTTGTTGATGGAGTTGAACAGCAGAATTGAGCTAATTAAAAAGTGTTCTCGTGCATAATTCCACTGTTATTGTGTATCATAAAATATTGTTCACTAAGTTTCCAAACTCTATTTGCACCATTTAGTTTGTCTCTTGTATTTCTTACCTCATGCAATTGAACGAATACAAAACTATGTTGAATTTGATTCTTTAGCATGCTAGACATGATTTATACGCTAAAGGAGACTGATCATCTGTAAAACAGTCAAGTACTTTTATATGTGTTGCTGTATTAAATGATTATATTTGATAAAGGTGCATCCCTCGGCTCCATCTTGGAATGAAGTTTGATTCCATCAGGCTTCTAGACCCTATTAATGTTGAGAGGATGTGGCGCATGCATAACATTGAGGAAGGCCTTATTGTTGAAAAGGTATTATAGTGCTGTATATTTTTTATAGTTATCTATTTTCAAACTTGTTACTCCCTCCGATCCATAATAAGTATCGGGGGTTTAGTTCAATTTAGTCCAAATTTTAACTAAAGCCATGACACTTATTTTAGATCAGAGGGAGTATTAGTTTTCCTAAAAGTGTTCCTCGTATGATATTATGGAGTAATCAAGGTCAATTGAACATTAGGTGTCAAAAGAATCACATGCCGAGAAACTTGGAATCTTCTTTGGTGATATTATTGAATGTTTTAATGGAGAACACATTTATACTACCATTGAGGTAGGTGCATTTTATATTTATTGGAATGCGAGTAACATCTTCTTAATAATGCATTGTAGGTGCATTATATATTTATCTTGTACTTAATGATCTTGACTTCTGTAACTATGTCAGTTGGAAAACATGTTGCTGGGCAGATGCAAGGACCATTTTGATCAAGGAAAGAAATTGAATGCCAAAATAGATGTTTCAGTAAGTTTCTCTATAAATTTTAACTGTGATTTGCTTGATTTATGCGGATCATAACACTAAGAAATAATATTGTTGACTTCACAGATTCAAGTATTCCACACGGATGAACGTGTTAGAAGAACTATAAATTTGAATGTAGAAGTATCAGATCATGGAGAGGTCATTAGAGAAAGTAAACATCATAGTGTAGTAGATTTTGTTGTGAATCTTAAGTTATCACATTTCCCTCTGCTGTAGATTCAGTGTGGGTTAACTCAAACTTGAAGATCATTTTTATTATACACAATAGAGTTGTAGATAGTATTCCTGGAAGGTCGTACCTGCGAATCGAGGGGCCAATGTGAAATCTTAAATTACGCATTAGAGAGAGGAAAATGTAATTCAGAAAAACACATTATCACTAGCTAACTATCGTGCTTTGCTATTGTCCATACACAATCATATTAAGAAATTGCTCACTATGTTGGCTTGCTCATCTGAGTTCTACTGGACCTTGTCAGGTCTCCACTTTCGAGCCCTCAGTCGGCAGCTGCCCCTAGCCCCCTAGTTCTTACTTCTTCTTTGTGACTGTGTCATACTTTATTTTGCTAGAGATATTTTAGGGGCTGGCATTTACATTTGTTCTTTTCTTTTCTAGACTTTTCAATTAGCAAGGTTGGCAACATAGGTATGGGACATGGATTACCACCACCAATATAAGCAAAGATGAAAATAATCATAACAAAATTTTCCGAACAATCAAATCTTCTTAAAACAAATATATATCAACTTTTAGTTATTGCTTTATCATTTAGCACAAACATGTCATGTTTTTCTGCATTCCTTTATATAATCAGGTTATGATCAGTATCTTTTGTGTCATCTTACGACAGGAGTAGGAGATCAACCTTTTTAGTGTACAAAGACTTCTCTGTTACAGATGCAACTCACTTGGAATATCCAACATAATTTTAAGTGCAGTTCGGTGTCAATGAGCGAGGGAGGCACTGAGTGGGTGAGGGAGGGAAGATTTGTAGGGGGGAAGTAATCCTTGTTTATAAACAATTAAGTCCTCAATTACTTCTAACCGTACTTAACAAATACATTGAGGTCCCAATACAGGTGTGCATCCATTAGATGTTCAGAATATTGATTGAGTAACATAATATTATTATTACAATGGCGCATGGACATGTTTGTAATTTATGATTAATCCCCGGGAAATGGCTGGTGTGCAACCAGCATGGTTGAGGACAACGTTCTAAAACATTTTTGGCGGAGAGATAATGTTTGTGCTTATAGCTTCTCCTGCCTTGGTACTCTGTGCATCAGCTTAGAGGTGCTTGACATTATGGAAAAAAAATGTATTAAAGGAATTTTGTTTCTCAATTTACATGTTTATAGAACATTGGTCTTAATTGTGATGTTTTTATATGTGTAGACACTTATCCCATCACTGCTACATTAGGGACGTCTGCTGCAGTGCAATCTAATCAAAATGTGGCAGGCAAGTGACCTTTGTTGTTTTTGAATTAACTATGACGTGAATTGTGTGTGCCATTCAATGAAGGGTTTGAAGTTGTTCTCTCGCATCCTTTACATTGTCTACTTTCTTTTGAAGGTTTAAAATGTCTTACTACCTCTTGAAATGGTTGGAAAAAGATGATTCGTCGAGAGGTGAGATTGGTTTTAGAGACCTCTATTCTTTTAACATTGCTATGTTGGCAAAACAAGTGTGGCGGCTCCTTCAATGCCCGGACACGCTGTGTCCGCAGGTTCCGCGGGCAAGGTATTAACCGGACAGTGATTTTTTATCTGCTCAAGCTAAGGCACGAATCGGTTATGTTTGGCGCAGTAATCTCAAGGGTGTTGAAGTGGTAAAAAATGTCATGATCTGGAGAGTAGGTGGTGGTGAAAGAATTAGAATCTGGGAGGATCCCTGGAGGCGCCACTTGGCGGCCTTGTTCAGTGTAAGGAAAATCTGATATTACCTGTGTTTGTTAACTGCTCGATTTGGTGACAAACTTGGAACAAAGAGCGTGTTTCCCAAACTCTGGATGAAGATGGCAAGTTGATCCTGCGTATTCCGGTTTGCGATCAGCAAGAGGATTTCATTGTATGTCATTTTGATTCCAAGGTACATTGGGTATCTTTCTTAAGATGAGCTAGTTCAGTCCAAGGTGAGGGGTCACATTCTGTTTTGGACAATTTGTCAGTCTGGAGCAATTTGTGGCGCATCAAGTGCCTTGCCAAGGTGCACCATGTTGTATGGATATTTTGTTGGAATAGTCACCCTATGCATATGAATGCAAAATTAAAGGGCATCTATTTAGACACCCAGTTTGTGGTCTGCCATTAGACTGTTGGTGGGCTGAGAGGAATGGGACGTGACCAGTTATGTAGAAAATGTGTGCAATCCTTTTCATTCGGAGGCCTTGGCATGTTGCTTCAGAGCGTTCGACGAGAATCCTATTGGTGCGCTGTTATGTGAAGCAAGGTTTCATCTCCAATTGGAGTTTATTTGTTTTGAGATCAATCATTGTAATGGGGCATGTGATAATCTGGCTCATGAGCTGGTAGCGTTGAGTGAGGTGTTCCTGTAAAAAAACGGTGTCTGCTGGTATGTTTCGAGATCAATCATTGTAATTTGCGCCCTTCAGTCGTGGTTTAATGGTATGTTCCTGTAAAAAAACGGTGTCTGCTGCAAGGCCGCTGGGGTGTGGTGTCGTTGCACCCTTCAGTGTTTGTGGATTGAGAGGGCAAAAGCAACGGCTGAAACCTACTGTAAAGTTTACAAAGAGGTCATGCATCCGTGGCGGCAATGGACCATACCAACATAGTGCGGTAGTGCAGGTACATCAATTAACTACGGTACATATCTTTACAGCTTGATTTGTTCTAAATATCGCAAAACTGTTGCGCTACAACAAGCTTCTCCCTTTTAAGAACTCCCTCGATTTATATTACTTGATGCTAATATAGATGTATCTAGAAATATTTTAGTTTGTAGATACATCCATTTTAGCATCAAATAATATGAATCGGAGGGAGTACCCTAAATCTACACATTCTGCCCATGTTCTTGTTGGTATGGCATGGAATGCAACACGCTCGCAACCTCCTCGTGTCCAATCCTCGCACAGATATCCTGCAAAAATCATGTAGACGAGATTATTCTCACACTTTTTTGAATGGCACACGGCAGGATTAATCTAAACCACATCTCGTTGGTGCAAATTTCTAAGCTACTTCACGAACTAATTATAAAGGAGGACCTCCAAGAACAGGTCAACAAGTATCGGTTGTGACCCTTGCACGCCCTTCGCTGCTCATCGCCGATGTTCATCCGTGTGCACGCGCATAGAGCACCCGAAAAAATGTCAAGCAGGCCTAGGCGATGCGGGGAACGCTGCACTAGCAGTCCATGGGTCGTTGCTCGGAGATTGACCATGGCATGGTGTAGCTGGGTCCACATGGTCAGATCGGAGGTGGTGCACACAAGCATTTTCGAACTTCAAGGGATTTAATTTTGACCAAAAGCTACAACTCATCTTCGATGGCGAAAAATACATGACCGAGGGGACGCAAGTGGCTAGTGGTGGCAGGTGTTTCATACATACTCCCGTTGTGCATAAAATTTTCAGCCTAGCTGAGTTCGAGGAAACTATGCGTTATGCATGGAGCCTAGCAAAAGGAATTTAAATCACATCAACTGGGAAGACTACCCATGTTCTGAACTATCTTGGAGAATAGAAACAAGGTGACTGAAGAGGGGCCATGGCTGTTTTTCGGAATAGGTTTCTGGTGATTAAGGAGTAAGATGGATTCTTGAGCCCATCAACTATTTTGCTTGACAAATACGGCTACCAACAAAGAAGGTGGAGACATGCTTGCCTGGAGGATTCAGCCAACTGATGAGTAGTAGCACCTTCATCCTCTCGAGTAAACCCTCCCCTGTGACTACTTGTCCCACCATAATCAGGTCCAAGAGAGGGGTCGCTAGGATATCCGCTCATTTCCCCCTTTGTATAGGCTAAATCAGGGCCAACTTGGTCCCAGCCTTGGCCGAGAGAGAAAAGGATAATCCCCTTGATTTCGTTGGAAATGTATCCATGAAATTTAGTTTATTGTGACATTAGATCATATATATTTGCATCACAATTAGAATTTAAACCATGTATTATAATGTTTTATGGTTATCCTACGAAATCCCACTATTTGACTTGCATATTTTTCGCTTCCATAAACCTTCCTAAACTCAGTGCCGCCCTTTGTTTCGACATAAAACCGTATATATACCCAGGTAGACATGATTAATCTCGTACCTTTTTTTTTGCCACCGAGAACCTGCAAAAACCTTGTAGACATGATTAATCTCGTACCTTTTTTGCCACTGGCACATATGTGCTTATAGCTAGGTACCTTGGTTTAATCAAACGAGATGTGTTTAAAGTTATATTATTCCATTCAAAAATTGTTACATGATACATTACTACTTCCTCCATATCGGTTTAACAAGCACGCACACACAGTTTAATATAAAGTTTAACCACTAATTTAGTCAATAAAATTTAAATTATATGTCTACAAAATCTACACCATTAGATTCATATTCGAATAAGGTTTCCAACGATATAATTTTTACGAAATATTTTATCTGCCAAAATAATGGTCAAAACAATTTTTTAAACTACGTACGTGTGCGCCTGTTAAACCTATCCGGAGGGAGTATAATTACTTATATAAAGAGAAATAAATATATTTTTGCGGGTTAAGAGAAATAAATATGATGGAAGGGGCATTCATTCAGTTTTGTATATGCGTACCTTTTCAGCAGATGCATTCAAGTAAGATAACTCTCCCAAGTACGTTTTGGTCTTGGTAGCCAAGGATCATCTGTATGGCGAAGATAGCTCGATGAAATGTGACGTTTGAAAAATTGCTAGAGAATAAATTAAGGAAATATGTCACATTTATTTTTGTGTCTGGACACAAGAGCTAATTGTTTCATAGCATCCAACGGTTTGAATTTTAGTGTTTGTACTACATATATCAGTAGATGTGTGAAATGCACGTGCATGTTCACGTATCACGTTTACTTTACTTACCCGCCACATTTTGGCTAGATTGCCCTGAAGCAGGCGTCGCTTCTATAGCAGTGATGGGGTAGGTCCCTACACAAATAAAAACATCTCTATTAAGACGGTTGCTATTGTTGTAATTAAATGCATGTTTGTAAAGAACAAAGTGAAATGCCAGATCCATCTAATAAAATAAAGTATGTCACCAGTCACAAAAAAGGAAGAACTAGGGTTGGCTGCCGGCTTAGCACGATAAGTGGATGCTGACATCTGTCCAGCAGAACTCAGGTGAGAAAGCCGACATAGTGAGCAATTTCTTAATATGATTGTGTAAGAACAATTGCAAAACATGATATTTAGCTAGTGATATAGAATTAACGTGTTTTCTGCAATTACATTTTCCTCTATGAAAGACCTAGTTCAAGATTACACATTGGCCCCTCTAATTCTAAAAGGTACAACCTGCATGAAAATAATCGACGAGTCTATTGCATAATATATATAACCTTCAAGTTTGATTTAGAACATACAAAATCTACAGAAGCGAAAAATGTGATAACTTCAGCTTATGTTAAACGGGGTGATGTTTACTTTTTTTAACGACCTCTCCACAATCTGATACAGCTACACTCAAATTTATATTTCTTCGTAGACGTTCCTCCGTGTGAAATACTTGAATCTGTAAAGTCGATAACATTATTAGTTAGTGCTATGATCGGTATTATTCAAGAAAATCTTAGCTAAAAGCTAAAACTTCAAAGTAACATACTCAAACATCTATTTGCTCATTCAGATGATTTCCTTGATCTAAATGGTCCTTGCATCTGCCCAACAACATCTTTTCCAACTGAAAAAAGCAATAGTCAAGAAAATAAAGTATAAATTAATATATACTCTCATTCCATTTAATTTGAAACTCATTTATATACACAATCAACCTACCTCAACTGTAGTAGATATGCTTTCTCCATTAAACCGTTCAATAATATCACCGAGACAGATTCCAAGTTTCTCGGCATGCGATTCTGCTGATACCTAATGTCCAAAATTACCATGATCACCCCATAATATGCATATGAGGAACTGTTCTAGCAATACTAAATAACAGTGAACAACTACGTACCTTTTCAACAATTAGGCCGACCTCAATTTTACACATGCGCCACAACTTCTCAGCATGTATGGGGTCCAGAAGCTTGATAGAAATAAACTTCATTCCAAGATGGAGCCGGGGGATGCAACTTTACCAAACATATCATTAACACAAAAACACATATAAATATGATATACAAAAGAATATGATTGTTTTACAGATGATTATTTCATTAATCAAGGTGGAAATGTACATGCCATGCATGGAAACAATCACTAATGAAGTCAATTGTGTTTATAACCTCAAATAACAAGCACAAAAAACAAAAAAATAAGAAGATTGCTTTAGTTTTAACAACACTAGGGGAAAGTCGTACCGAAACTCGAGCCACAAATCCAAGCATTTATCCAAGATATAAGACGGTACAAAAGATTTCGTAGGGTGCTTGTTAAACAGTCCAACGACCTTCCCATCCAAATCAATGATGGATCCTCCATCCTCATTGCACTACAATAGCAAAAAATATATGACAATAGTTACAACTCATGGCAAAAAAATAGCAGCATATAGAATTGCAAAGCGTAGAGTTAGAATTAAGTAGCACTACGTACCGGATAATCTTCCTTTTTCACATGGTAAACACAATTATTAAAATCTTTACGGGGATGATAATCTGTTTTTTGATGGGAAAAGTACATGGAGTGATGCCTCTCATTGCTTCCTGGATTCCGATCCTCCACCCAGCCGTGGGTTATCCTTAAATTCATATGGACATCTCTTGCAAGCCTGAAAACGTCTAGACCAGAATGCACGCTGCTACTGAAGGAGGGCAAATCAACCGGTTCATCCACTCGGACCTCGAAAAAGGCAAGATCATAATGCTCCTGGTGGTAGAGGTAGTGGCCTTGTACAGTGGTGTCATCCAGCAGGTGAACAATAACCTGAAACGCCAGCTGCAAATATTACGACACTACGCTACTTCTTGAGTTTAGCAACTGAGACATGACAAATGAATTATAATCAAGTATTAGACAGAACAGAGAAACACGAGTGAATGTAATTCTTCCTTTTAGTTCTCTTCGATGTACCGATCATGCATTCCTTATGAAGGAAATAAATGGATAAGTGAGTGTTAAGAAAGAAACTCACGTTAGCTTTAATATGGTACTGGTCTGCACCTTCTTCCCAGTGGTTTGCTATGGTATACGTTGAGTGCTTCGAGTTGTTGGAGCGAATCAGTTGTGCGGTCGTCAAAACAATGCCTGTCTTGCTCTCCGCGTCCCATTTGATCCACAAACCGCAGCAGTTGGCCAGCGGCTTCCCGTCTGCAAACATTAATCGGAAAATCACAACACTTGGTCAGACGCTAGCTAGCTTTCCGTCTGTTTGCAAATATTAATTAGCAGGCTTAGTGTTGTAAAATACATACCTAGAGAGGATGAGAGCCTGATGACGGATTTGGCGGCGTGGAGCACGGCCTTATTTGCAGATTCACGGATCGGAAGAAGATCCCGATGATTGGACAGGCACGAAGACTCGGGCTCGTGTGGCAAAGTGTAGAGGCGATACCGATGATCTACAGAGAATCATGCAACTAAGTAAGCACCCACAATGGGAGGTTGCAAACATAACAGGGAGCTAGTAGAGGGTTTAGGGTAGGGGTTAACTTACTTAATTTCTCTCTGTATTTGGCTTGGGCCTCCTTGAAGGCTGCGTGTGTCGCCGGATATGCAGCCGGATCATTTAGCTCGTCGGGGATGTAAGGCATGTTGAGCGGAGATTTGGGTGTGAAGGAGGAGAGCTCCTCCTCATCCTCCTCCTCCTCCTTAGCTGCACCGCCTGCTTTGGTCATCTCGTCGACACCGGTGCCTGCTGAAAAAGGGCACGGAACGAAAATTTTGACATTTTTTGCGCGCGTGGGATGACTGTCTGGTTCCGAACAACGATTTAGATTTGGCTATCAATTTTTGACATTGATATGGAGTAATAATAATATAAAAGAAATCGGGCACTCAACTTGAAGTACCATATATAGCATTCGCGGGTGCCAGAAGCGACCTTGGACGCTCTCCCTTATCCGCTACAGTAAGGGCGATTTTTTCCCTTCCCGCAGATCCACCTCGCCGCCGGTGATTCGCCGGTTCCCCCTCCCTCCGGCGGCCGCTCCGGCGGCGGGAGGGTGGGGGAACCTCGTTTCCCAGCTGTACATAGTGTAGGAGCTGTAGGGTGCCTCGCCGGCGGCGTCATGGAGTTGGTGGCGGGCCGGCTTTTGGTTTTGCAGGTGGTGTTCGTCCTCTCCGGCGATGGAGCTCGGTGCAGTTCTATGGTGGAGCACCCCCTTCCTCGCGCTCGCGTTCCCCGGTGGACGCCATGCGCGTTGTTCCCCAATCTGGAGCTCGACGCGGGGGTTCCAGGCAGAATAATCGAGCCGGCTGATGTTGAATCAAGGGAGCTTGGCGTCCGGCAGCGCAGGATGGAGGCTCTCCGGAGTTCGAGGACCGGCGACTTCCCGTCCGCCAGGGGTCATCTTCGTGTCCAAGGCGTTTGTGAAGATGCGGCGGCGGCGCGCCGCCGGAACGTGCTGCTCTGCGGTGGTTGCTTTGCTTTACAGAGAGGCTTGTGTGTTATTTTGATCTTTGTGGAGATCCTTTCTGTAATTTCCTTGTTTTAATATCAGTGGTTATCGCAAAAAAAAAAAAAAAAATATATAGCATTCGCGTACCAGGAAAAGCACTACTGACATATATTCAGCAAGAAGCTAGCATGCAAAAACAAATTATACAACAACATATGACGGAACAGATTCAACGCATACCAGATTCAAGCACGTACAGGTGCTGAACATATATATATAGGAGGCAGCCCAGAGTTTTTGTTTTTCGTTTAATTTCCAACAAGTAAACAGCCAGAGCCAGTATGCAACAATCTGTCATGACGAGGAGTAAAAAATAGGTTGGAAATATATAGGGCAAGATTACCTGGAACTCCTCCGATCTCTGGACGGGCGGCGAATACCTCCGGATGGGCGGCCACGTCGGGGATGTTGGGCTCGCACGACCGAGAGGCGACCTCCGGTGACCGGTTTCTCTTCTTTGCCTCCGTCTCCGTCATCTTCTCAGCCAACTCGACGAGGGACAGGCTTTTTATGGAAGCACAACGGAGAGGCGACCTACGTACGAACACGGTTTATGGAAGCACGGGAGCAGAGCACCGACTCGACCTTTGCTGGGTATGGGCCGTGTTCTTAGCTGCGCCACAGAAAAGCGTGCGCCACAGATTTGGTTTTTAGTGCGCCACAGAATTTGCTTGTATTATACACGATTTTGTGCTGCCTGTTATACACATGCAGTTTATAGACAGCACTATACAGGTTATATACAGCAACATTTAGATATAATATAAATATCATGTACATTGCACAGATATAACATAGACATCATGATCACATTACTTAGAGCCCGATCGAGATACATATATAGTGGCAAGTGTCAAATGTTTTGCATACAACTCTTAATTCATACACAATTCACAATTTCGAGATACAAAGTAGTCTTCATCCGGTTCCTCCTTTGCTCCCTCCTCTCTACCCACCAAGCTCGCTTGAATCGGGGTCTTCATCCGGTTCCTACTATGATTAAAATGGAAGAAAGTGAGACCAACAAGTCCGATGCACAAGAGAAATGGAATAAATGCCTCATACATTGTTGGTCAACATAAATATTAACATTCAGGGATGGCGTAAGTGAGACCAAGTCCGATGCACAAGAGATTGATATTTGTGCTATCTTACCAGGCTCACTTACGCCACCCCAGAGTGTACGGGGACCAAACATTTTAATCATCGGCATTTTGGAAATACCAAAGCAAATGGAATGACAAAATGGAATAAGTGCCTCATACATTGTTGGTCAACATAAATACTATGGTCAGAAACCATAGTTGCAGTATACGCCGCAGTATACTTTGCAGAAGGGCCCCTTTTCCCCGGCCGCCGTTCCGTGAACGGGTCCTTGACGAGACAACAACGCCGATCTGCCTCTCCGGCGCAGAACCACGGCAGTCCCAGCCGCCTCCCTTGTGGTCGTGTGTCCCGCGTCGTGCACTGTTCGTCTTCTTGCCCGGTGAACCAATAGACTGATCGTTGGAATAAGGAAACCGATGACAGCCGGTCGCAAGATTAGATTGCGATCGGCCGTCATCGGCTTCCTTATTCCAACGATCAGTCTATTGTTCACCGGGCAAGAAGGCGAAGAGTGCAGGGCGCAGGAGATGCGGCCACAAGAAAGGCGGCTGGGACTGGCGTGGTTCTGCGTCGGAGAGGCAGGTCGGTGTTGTTGTCTCGTCAAAGAGTCGTTCACGGAACGGCGGCCGGGGAAAGGGGGGCCCGTCTACAAAGTATATTGCGGTGTATAGGTGACCAAACATTCTAATCATCGGCACTAAAATGGAAGAAAGAGCCAAGTGGTATCTCAACTAGATATCATATGCCTCATACTTTGTTGGTCGAAAGAAATATTAACATTTAGGGATGGGGTCAGCAAGGCCAGGTAGGATGCACAAGAGATTGATATTTGTGCCATCGCACCAGGCTCAGTGGCCCCACCCCAGAGTGTACAAGTGACCAAACAATTTAATCATCGGCACTAAAATGGAAGAAAGGCCAATGCAATTAAGAAGTAGCTAGTATGAACTAAATGGAATGCCTCATACTTTGTTGGTCGAAACAAATATTAACATCCAGAGATGGAGTAAGTGAGGCCAGGTAGGATGCACAAGATATTGATATTTGTGCCATCACACCAGGCTCACTTGCTCCACCCCCGAGTGTACGAGTGATCGACCAACCATCTAATCATCGTCAAGTACAAAAACACCACCAAACCAGCAACCATGGTGACATAAGTCAAGATGCTCAAACACACATAGCATGCATGGAGCAGAGGCTCCAAAGGGATTATTCATCACTTGGTATATAGACCAAGTGATGCTGGCAAAAGAGAGGCCAATCAAGAACCAGTAAATCCAGTAAGTGATATATATGACTAAACAAGCAACAACACATAGCATATCCCAGCTAACCAGATGAGACAAGTCTTGGTAGCCAACTTAATCACCTAGCACCACCTAGCCTTTTAAAACCATCAGAAACAGTCCTTTTTCTTCAAAGGATACCACAGTGGCATTCATTTACATGATCCCCTACTGTGGATATCTCTATTTTCATTAAAGCCAACAAGAAATAGAAATTTATCATTACTCAGTTGAGTTCAAAACAAAGCTGGGGTACCATAAGGGATTATTCTTCACTTGGTAGTAACCAAGTGATGCTGGCAAGAGAGAGGCCAAGCCTGAGCTAGTCAATCCAGTAGAGATGGATATGCATAAGTAAGCAAGAACACATAGCCTATCCAACTTAACCAGATAAAACCAACCTTGACAGCTAACTTAATAACCTAGCATCACCTAGTCTTTTAAACCATCAGAAACATCCCATTTTCTTCAAAGGATACCACAGTGGCATTCATTTACATGATTCCCTAATGTGAATATCTCTATTTTAGTATACCATTATAAGCATTCCATTTAAATCACACATTTTAGTATCTGTTCTTATCCAAATTTTTGCCTCAGCCTTTGCATCATTGGCTGAGCTAAGACATCAAGCATCTGGCCAGGGAGCATTCTTTATTTTTAGGGAACTATATGAACTATATGCACATGATCCAGTAAGCATCCCCACTAATCAGAGCATTATAAGCATGCCATAAGCTCACAAGAATCCATCAAGTAAATGATCAGGGGTCCAGAAAACTAATGAGCCATCAAGATTAACAGTTAACCTCACTGAGCACAACAAATTCATCCAAGCCAACAAGAATTAGAAATTTCTCATTACTCAGTTGAGTTCAAAACAAATCTAGGGTACCCAACACTAGTTGGCTTCCATCCAAGCTTCAATAACATATCAAAGGAATCATTATTGCATAAGAAGTTCATCCAATTA
Organism: Lolium perenne; assembly: GCF_019359855.2. NCBI lineage: Eukaryota > Viridiplantae > Streptophyta > Magnoliopsida > Poales > Poaceae > Lolium > Lolium perenne. The sequence goes on along the minus strand of NC_067248.2, from coordinate 7,887,968 downwards.
TCTGGCAACAACAATCATACCAGGATGCTATGGAAGCATCAAGGCACATCACTAAAACCCTCCAGCATGCTACAGAGACATAGCAATAGCATAGGACATTAAGTAAAAGGCATGAGCAATGAGCCAGTAAGTAAATCACTAGCACATGAGATCATTTGACCATTTAGAGCATGCACACACAAGCAATAGCAACAATAGTTCACCAGGACAATGACAGCAACAATGACAGCAAGCTAGGATAGATAGATAGATTGCATCCAGTAGCACATCAACAGCAACAGCAGCCAGTAGCACAGCAACAACAACAGCAGCACAACTAGAGCAGCACACGAGCATTTCGTCGAGCACCTTGTGCTCGCGCGGGAGAGGAATTAAGAGGGAGGGGAGGGGAGGGTAGAGAGATCACCGACGACAGGGGTGGAGGAGGAGGTTGAAAATGACGGCAGGGGTGGAGGAGGAGGAGGACGCGGCGGCTCCTCCACCTTGACGCGACGGCGACCACTCCTCGCGGCGGCCCCTCCTCGCCGTAGCGGCAGCTTGTGCTGCAGGTGGCGGGGATGGGAGGAGCGTGGTGGCATGCGGCCTTCGAGGAGGAAGGCGGCGGCGACGGCGACGACCATGGCGGCGCGCGGCGGTACGGATCGGAGGAGAGGGGAGAGCGAAGAGGCGGTACGAATCGGAGGAGAGGTGAACAGGCGTGGGCGGGGGAGGGCACGGGATGATATAAGTTCCCTTAGTTCTGTGGCGCACCAGAACAAGTGCGCCACAGAATCAACTACTTCTGTGGCGCACCGAAGCAAGTGCGCCACAGAAACAGTTATTTCTGTGGCGCAGCACGCCGTGTGCGCCACAGAAATACCTACACTAATAATTGGTGGTGACAGGGTGTGGGCCCCACTAAGTTTTTGTGGCGCACGGTTCCCTGATGCGCCACAAAATTAAGCTATTTCTGTGGCGCAGCTTGCCTGGTGCGCCACAAAATAACTTTTTGTGGCGCATTTTTAATGGTGCGCCACAGAACTAAGCTCCACCTATAAGGGTTTTCCTACTAGTGCGCTGGCATTTACATTTGTTATTTTTTTTTCTAGACTTTTCAATTAGCAAGGTTGGCAACGTAGGTATGGGACATGGATTACCACCACCAATATAAGCAAAGATGAAAATAATCATAACAAAATTTTCCGAACAATCAAATCTTCTTATCATAAAACAAATATATATCAACTTTTAGTTATTGCTTTATCATTTAGCACAAACATGTCATGCTTTTTGCATTCCTTTATATAATCAGGTTATTATCAGTATCTTTTGTGTCATCTTAGGACAGGAGTAGGAGATCAACCTTTTTAGTGCACAAAGACTTCTCTGTAACAGATGCAACTCACTTGGAATATCCAACATAATTTTAAGTGCAGTTCGGTGTCAATGAGCGAGGGAGGCACTGAGCGAGTGAGGGAGGGAATATTTGTAGGGGGGGGGGGGGGGGGAAGTAATCCTTGTTTATAAACAATTAAGTCCTCAATTACTTCGTAACCGTACTTAACGGATACATTGAGGTCCCAATACATGTGTGCATCCATTAGATGTTCAGAATATTGATTGAGTAACATAATATTATTATTACAATGGCGCATGGACATGTTTGTAATTTATGATTAATTTTCGGGAAATGGCTGGTGTGCAACCAGCATGGTTGAGGACAACGTTCTAAAATATTTTTGGCGGAGAGATAAAGTTTGTGCTTATAGCTTCTCCTGCCTTGGTACTCTGTGCATCAGCTTAGAGGTGCTTGACATTATGAAAAAAAAAATGTATTAAAGGAATTTTGTTTCTCAATTTACATGTTTATAGAACATTGGTCTTAATTGTGATGTTTTTATATGTGTAGACACTTATCCCATCACTGCTACATTAGGGACGTCTGCTGCAGTGCAATCTAATCAAAATGTGGCAGGCAAGTGACCTTTGTTGTTTTTGAATTAACTATGACGTGAATTGTGTGTGCCATTCAATGAAGGGTTTGAAGTTGTGAGAACCAACCTGAGGTTGGGTGGTTAGGAGGGTGGTTGTACCCCCAGCCCACCAGAGTTCAAACCCCAGGTTTGACATCTGTGTGTCTCATAAAGGTGGAATATTCTTTCAGTGGGAGGCGACGTTCCCGTCGATAGCGAGGCGCCTGTGGTGACTTCGTCAATTTCAAGATCCAATCCGCCGGCTCGGTCTTCCGGAGGTGCTCATAGGGGTAGGGTGTGCGTGTGTGCGTTCATAGGGGTGAGTGTATGCGCGTGTATGTGAGCGCCTGCGTTTGTACTGTGTTTCTCAAAAAAAAAAAAAAAAAAAAAGGGTTTGAAGTTGTTCTCTCGCATCCTTTACATTGTCTACTTTCTTTTGAAGGTTTAAAATGTCTTACTACCTCTTGAAATGGTTGGAAAAAGATGATTCGTCGAGAGGTGAGATTGGTTTTAGAGACCTCTATTCTTTTAACATTGCTATGTTGGCAAAACAAGTGTGGCGGCTCCTTCAATGCCCGGACGCGCTGTGTCCGCAGGTTCCGCGGGCAAGGTATTAACCGGACAGTGATTTTTTATCTGCTCAAGTTAAGGCATGAATCAGTTATGTTTAGTGCAGTAACCTCAAGGGTGTTGAAGTGGTAAAAAATGTCATGATTTGGAGAGTAGGTGGTGGTGAAAGAATTAGAATCTGGGAGGATCCCTGGATCCCTGGAGGCGCCACTTTGCGGCCTTGTTCAGTGTAAGGCAAATCTGATATTACCTGTGTTTGTTAACTGCTCGATTTGGTGACAAACTTGGAACAAAGAGCTTGTTTCCCAGATGAAGATGGCAAGTTGATCCTGCGTATTCCGGTTTGCCATCAGCAAGAGGATTTCATTGTATGTCATTTTGATTCCAAGGTACATTGGGTATCTTTCTTAAGAGGAGCTAGTTCAGTCCAAGGTGAGGGGTCACATTCTGTTTTGGACAATTTGGAGCAATTTGTGGCGCATCAAGTGCCTTGCCAAGGTGCACCATATTGTATGGATATTTTGTTGGAATAGTCACCCTATGCATATGAATGAAAAATTAAAGGGCATCTATTTAGACACCCAGTTTGTGGTCTGCCATTAGACTGTTGGTGGGCTGAGAGGAATGGGACGTGACCAGTTATGTAGAAAATGTGAACAATCCTTTTCATTCGGAGGCATTGGCATGTTGCTTCAGAGCGTTCGACGAGAATCCTATTGGTGCGTTGTTATGTGAAGCAAGGTTTCATCTCCAATTGGAGTTTATTTGTTTCGAGATCAATCATTGTAATGGGGCATGTGATAATCTGGCTCATGAGCTGGTAGCATTGAGTGAGGTGTTGTTGCGCCCTTCAGTCGTGGTTTAATGGTATGTTCCCGTAAAAAAACAGTGTCTGCTGCAAGGCCGCTGGGGTGTGGTATCGTTGCGCCCTTCAGTGTTTGTGGATTGAGAGGGCAAAAGCAACGGCTGAAACCTACTGTAAAGTTTACAAAGAGGTCATGGAGGGGGCAATGGACCATACCAACATAGTGCGGTAGTGCAGGTACAACGATCTGACAGAACTACGGTACATATCTTCCTAGCTTGATTTGTTCTAAATATCGCAAAACTGTTGCGCTACAACAAGCTTCTCCCTTTTAACTAATCACTCCGATTTATATTACTTGATGCTAATATAGATGTATCTAGACATATTTTAGTTTGTAGATACATCTATTTTAGCATCAAATAATATGAATCGGAGGAAGTACCCTAAATCAACACATTCTGCCCATGTTCTTGTTAATTAGTATGGCAGGAATGCAGCACGCTCGCAACCTCCTCGCACAGATAACCTGCAAAAATCATGTAGACGAGATTATTCTCACACACTTTTTTGAATGGCACACGGGAGGATTAATCTAAACCACATCTCGTTGGTGCAAATTTCTAAGCTACTTCACGAACTAATTATAAAGGAGGACTCCAAGAACAGGTCAACAAGTATCGGTTGTGACCCTTGCATGCCCTTCACTGCTCATCGCCGATGTTCATCCGTGTGCACGTGCATAGAGCACCCGAAAAAATGTCAAGCAGGCCTAGGCGATGTTGGGGAACGCTGCACTAGCAGTCCATGGGTCGTTGCTCGGAGATTGACCATGGCATGGTGTAGCTAGGTCCACATGGTCAGATCGGAGGTGGTGCACACAAGCATTTTCGAACTTCACGGGATTTAATTTTGACCAAAAGCTACAACTCATCTTCGATGGCGAAAAATACATGACCGAGGAGGGGACGCAAGTGGCTAGTGGTGGCAGGTGTTTCATACATACTCCCGTTGTGCATAAAATTTTCAGCCTAGCTGAGTTCGAGGAAACTATGCGTTATGCATGGAGCCTAGCAAAGGGAATTTAAATCACATCAACTGGGAAGAATACCCATGTTCCAAACTATCTTGGAGAATAGAAACAGGTGACTGAAGAGGGGCCATGGCTGTTTTTCGGAATAGGTTTCTGGTGATTAAAGAGTATGATGGATTCTTGAGCCCATCAACTTTTTTGCTTGACAAATACGGCTACCAACAAAGACGGCGGAGACATGCTGGCCTGGAGGATTCAGCGAACTGATGAGTAGTAGCACCTTCATCCTCTCGCGTAAACCCTCCCCTGTGACTACTTGTCCCACCATAATCTCGTAGAGGATGACGAACTTGTCTTCGTCTAACCGAGGATGGAGAGGTCCAAGAGAGGGGTCGCTAGGATATCCGCTCATTTCCCCCTTTGTATAGGCTAAATCAGGGCCAACTTGGTCCCAGGCTTGGCCGAGAGAGAAAAGGATAATCCCCTTAATTCTTTGGAAATGTATCCATGAAATTTAGTTTATTGTGACATTAGATCATATATTTGCATCACAATTAGAATTTACACAATGTATTATAATGTTTTATGGTTATCCTACGAAATCCCACTATTTGACTTGCATATTTTTCGCTTCCATGAACCTTCCTAAACTCAGTGCCGCCCTTTGTTTCGACATAAAACTGTATATATACCCTGGTAGACATGATTAATCTCGTACCCTTTTTTTGCCACCGAGAACCTGCAAAAATCGTGTAGACATGATTAATCTCGTACCCTTTTTTGCCGCTGGCACATATGTGCTTATAGCTAGGTACCTTGGTTTAATAAAACGAGATGTGTTTAAAGTTATATCATTCCATTCAAAAATTGTTACATGATACATTACTACTTCCTCCGTATCGGTTTAACAAGCACGCACGCAGTTTAAGGTAAAGTTTAATCACTAATTTAGTCAATAAAATCTAAATTATATGTCTACAAAATCTACACCATTAGATTCATATTCGAATAAGGTTTCCAACGATATATTTTTTACGAAATATTTTATCTGCCAAAATAATGGTCAAAACATTTTTTTAAACTACGTGTGCGTCTGTTAAACCTACCCGGAGGGAGTATCATTACTCATATAAAGAGAAATAAATATATTTTTGCGTGTTAAGAGAAATAAATATGATGGAAGGGGCATTCATTCAGTTCTGTATATGCGTACCTTTTCAGTAGATGCATTCAAGTAAGATAACTCTCCCAAGTACGTTTTGGTCTTGGTAGCCAAGGATCATCTGTATGGCGAAGATAGCTCGATGAAATGTGATGTTTGAAAAATTGCTAGAGAATAAATTAAGGAAATATGTCACATTTATTTTTGTGTCTGGACACAAGAGCTAATTGTTAAATACCATCCAACAGTTTGAATTTTAGTGTTTGTACTACATATATCAGTAGATGTGTGAAATGCACGTGCATGTTCACGTTTACTTTACTTACCCGCCACATTTTGGCTAGATTGCCCTGAAGCAGGCGTCGCTTCTATAGCAGTGATGGGGTAGGTCCCTACACAAATAAAAACATCTCTATTAAGACGGTTGCTATTGTTTTAATTAAATGCATGTTTCTAAAGAACAAAGTGAAATGCCAGATCCATCTAATAAAATAAAGAGTGTCACCAGTCACAAAAAAAAGGAAGAACTAGGGGTGGCTGCCGGCTTAGCACGATAAGTGGATGCTGACATTGGTCCAGCAGAACTCAGGTGAGAAAGCCAACATAGTGAGCAATTTCTTAATATGATTGTGTAAGAACAATTGCAAAACATGATATTTAGCTAGTGATATAGAATTAACGTGTTTTCTGCAATTACATTTTCCTCTATGTAAGACCTAGTTCAAGATTTCACATTGGCCCCTCTAATTCTAAAAGGTACAACCTGCATGAAAATAATCGACGAGTCTATTGCATAATATATATAACCTTCAAGTTTGATTTAGAACATACAAAATCTACAGAAGGAAAAATGTGATAACTTCAGCTTATGTTAAACGGGGAGATGTTTACTTTTTTTAACGACCTCTCCACAATCTGATACAGCTACACTCAAATTTATATTTCTTCGGACACGTTCCTCCGTGTGAAATACTTGAATCTGTAAAGTCGATAACATTATTAGTTAGTGCTATGATCGGTATTATTCAAGAAAATCTTAGCTAAAAGCTAAAACTTCAAAGTAACTTACCGAAACATCTATTTGCTCATTCAAATGATTTCCTTGATCTAAATGGTCCCTGCATCTGCGCAGCAACATCTTTTCCAACTGAAAAAAAAAAGCAAAAGTCAAGAAAATAAAGTATAAATTAATATATACTCTCATTCCATTTAATTTGAAACTCATTTATATACACAATCAACCTACCTCAACTGTAGTAGATATGCTTTCTCCATTAAACCGTTCAATAATATCACCGAGACAGATTCCAAGTTTCTCGGCATGCGATTCTGCTGATACCTAATGTCCAAAATTACCATGATCACCCCATAATATGCATATGAGGAACTGTTCTAGCAATACTAAATAACAGTGAACAACTACGTACCTTTTCAACAATTAGGCCGACCTCAATTTTATACATGCGCCACAACTTCTCAGCATGTATGGGGTCCAGAAGCTTGATGGAAATAAACTTCATTCCAAGATGGAGCCGAGGGATGCAACTTTACCAAACATATCATTAACACAACAACACATATAAATATGATATACAAAAGAATATGATTGTTTTACAGATGATTATTTCATTAATCAAGGTGGAAATGTACATGCCATGCATGGAAACAATCACTAATCAAGCCAATTGTGTTTATAACCTCAAATAACAAGCAGAAAAAACAAAAAAATAAGAAGATTGCTTTAGTTTTAACAACACTAGGGGATAGTCGTACCGAAACTCGAGCCACAAATCCAAGCATTTATCCAAGATATAAGACGGTACAAAAGATTCCGTAGGGTGCTTGTTAAACAGTCCAACGACCTTCCCATCCAAATCAATGATGGATCCTCCATCCTCATTGCACTACAATAGCAAAAAATATATGACAATAGTTACAACTCATGGCAAAAAAATAGCAGCATATAGAATTGCATAGCGTAGAGTTAGAATTAAGTAGCACTACGTACCGGATATTCTTCCTTTTTCACATGGTAAACGCAATTATTAAAATCTTTACGGGGACGATAATCTGTTTTTTGATGGGAAAAGTACATGGAGTGATGCCTCTCATTGCTTCCTGGATTCCGATCCTCCACCCAGCCGTGGGTTATCCTTAAATTCATATGGACATCTCTTGCAAGCCTGAAAACGTCTAGACCAGAGTGCACGCTGCTACTGAAGGAGGGCAAATCAACCGGTTCATCCACTCGGACCTCGAAAAATGCAAGGTCATAATGCTCCTGGTGGTAGAGGTAGTGGCCTTCTGCAGTGGTGTCATCCAGCAGGTGAACGATAACCTGAAACGCCAGCTGCAAATATTACGACACTACGCTTGCTTGAGTTTAGCAATTGAGACATGACAAATGAATTATAATCGAGTATTAGACAGAACAGAGAAACATGAGTGAATGTAATTCTTCCTTTTAGTTCTCTTTGATGTACCGATCATGCATTCCTTACGAAGCAAACAAATGGAAAATGAGTGTTAAGAAAGAAACTCACGTTAGCTTTAATATGGTAGTGGTCTGCACCTTCTTCCCAGTGGTTTGCTATGGTATAGTTTGAGTGCTTCGAGTTGTTGGAGCAAATCAGTTGTGCGGTCGTCAAAACGATGCCCGTCTTGCACTCCGCGTCCCATTTGATCCACAAACCGCAGCAGTTGGCCAGCGGCTTCCCGTCTGCAAACGTTAATCAGAAAATCACAACACTTGGTCAGACGCTAGCCAGCTTTCCATCTGTTTGCAAATATTAATTAGCAGGCTTAGTGTTGTAAAATACATACCAACAGAGGATGAGAGCCTGATGACGGATTTGGCGGCGTGGAGCACGGCCTTATTTGCAGATTCACGAATCAGAAGAAGATCCCGACGATTGGACAGGCACGAAGACTCGGGCTCGTGTGGCAAAGTGAAGAGGCGGTACCGATGATCTACAGAGAATCAAGCAACTAAGTAAGCACCTACGATGGGAGGCTGCAAACCTAACAAGGAGCTAGTAGAGGGTTTAGGGTAGGGGTTAACTTACTTAATTTCTCTCTGTATTTGGCTTGGGCCTCCTTGAAGGCGGCGTGTGTCGCCGGATAGGCAGCCGGATCATTTAGCTCGTCGGGGATGTAAGGCATGTTGAGCGGAGATTTGGGTGTGAAGGAGGAGAGCTCCTCCTCATCCTCCTCCTCCTCCTTAGCTGCACCGCCTGCTTTGGTCATCTCGCCGACTCTGGCACCTGCTGAAAAAGGGCACGGAACGGAAAGTTTGACATTTTTTGCGCGCGTGGGATGACTGTTTGGTTCCGAACAACAATTTAGATTTTGGCTATCAGTTTTTGACATTGATATGAATAATAATAATAATAATAAAAAATCGATCGGGCACTCAACTTGAAGCACCATATAGCTAGTATTGGCGTACCAGGAAAAGCACTACTGACATATACTATTCAGCAACAAGCATGCAAAAACAAATTATACAACAACATATGACGGAACAGCTGATTCAACGCATATATACCAGATTCAAGCACAGGTGCTGAACATATATAGGAGGCAGCCCAGAGTTTTTGTTTTTCGTTTTATTTCCAACAAGTAAACAGCCAGAGCCAGTATGCAACAATGTGTCATGA